>NW_004524715.1:3503654-3529795 GCF_000260255.1 Octodon degus
GACTGGATTTGGTAGCGTGCACCTGTAATCCCAGCACTTGGGGGGCTGAAAATAGGAGAATCACTATGAATCTGATCTATGCAGTAAGAAGCTGTAGACCCCGTAGACACTCTAGACCCTGTTCTAAATTAAAAAAAGAAAACAAAAATTTTTAGAGAAAGAAAATGGGAATATATGGAAAAATATGCTTGCTCCTTGATTGTAAGAACTAACATTGTGAAATTGGCCATACTCCCCACATTGTTATACAGATTCAATGCAATCCCAATCAAAATACCATTAGTATACCTCACAGATCTAGAAAAAACATTCCTAAAATTCATCTGGAACCAGAAGAGATGTGTAATAGCAAAAGCAATCCTGGGCAACAAAGGAAAGGAAAGAGGCATCATGATGCCTGACTTGAAATTATCCTACAAAGCTTGTGTGATACAATCAGCATGGTTCTGGAAAAATTATAGACCTGAAGATCAGTGGAACAGATTAGAAGAAGCAGACACAACTACAAACATGTATATCCTCCTTTTATCTGACAAAGGGGCCAGACATGTCCACTGGAGGAAACAAAATCTATCAATAAATGGTTTTGGAAAAACTGGATTTCCACATGCTGAAGACTAAAATTATCCCCATGTCTATCACCATGCACTAAACTATAGTCAAAGTGGGTCAAAGATTTAAATATTAAACCAGAAACACTAACTCTACTAGAGGAAAAAGTAGGTAGAAATCTTGAAGGCACAGCGGTAACTAGAGTTCTTCAACAACAGGAAAACTGCACAGGAAATACTTCAAAGTATCAACAACTGGGATCTCATATTTTTAAAGATTTTGCACATCAAGAGAAATTACCAACAGAGTTAAAAGAAAACCTGTGAATTGAAAAATTTTGGCCAACTGTCCTTCAGACAAGGACTTCTATCTAGAACATGTAAAGAATTAAAAAAATCAGGCACCCATAATTCAAAGACCTGATATAAAAAATGGGCATCTGAGATGAATATCCACTGCTCAGATGAAGAAATACAAGTGGCAAACAAATTTGTGAAAGAATGTCCCACATCGTTAGTCATTTGAGAAATGCAAATTAAAATGACAGTGAGATTCTCTCTCATCCCAGAAAGGTTGGCTATTATCAAGAAGTAAACCAATAACAAATGCTAAAAAGACTGTGGAGAAAATGAACCTTTGTCCATTATTGGTGTGTGTGTAGACTGGTACAATCGCTATGGAAATCAGTGTGGAGAATCCTCAAAAATCTGGGATCAAAGAACCCATTCAACCCAGCTATTCCCTCCTGGGTATTTTTCCAAATTAACCGAAAACATCATACCACAGAGATATATGTACACCCGTGTTTATAACAGTTCTGTTTGTCATAGAAATATCTTGGCAACAATCCAAATGCTCATCAAATGAGGAATGGATAAAAAAGATATCGTATTTTTAAACAATGGAGTATTTCTCACCTATAAATTGAGTTTTTTATACATAAATGGATGCCACTAGAGACCATACTTATAAGTGAAATAAATTGGGATCCCATGTGCAAACATCATATTATCTCACTGGTGGAAAAACCTGAAAGGGCAAATAAAATCTGAAAGGTACAATAGATACTGTGAAAGAGTGTTCAGTGAAAGGGAAAAACTGGAATGAGGAAAAGGAAAAAAGAAGGAAAGAAGGAAGGAGGGGAAAAAGAAATACGTATACACATAGGATAACCTGGGTAATTGTACTGCTGATTTCTGCTGGTCTAGTGAAAGGAACAGTTAATGCTTAAATATTTTCTTCTACTTTTTTAAAATTTCTCACAACTTTTATAACCAATTTTTGCATGCATATATCTAGTAATCTAAACAACTAATTTGAAGATAACATCATGCAATATAACAACTATTGTTGATTCCCTATTACTTTGTTTAGTAAAATCTGTATCTTTTTCATGTATTTAGTATAGGATCTATGGGGTCTAACTACACAGATCAGACTCATAGTGACCTCCTGTTTGCAGTCTTCCAAACACTGGGATTACAGGTGTGCACCATGACACCGAGTCTTAATCATCATCTCAGCATGCCCCAGGGGCACAGCTGGCATGGCACTGGGGATTGATCCCAGTCCCTGCATCTGCCTAAGCAGGTGCTTTAATCCACTGAGTTATCTGGCCGGCCCTGATCTGTATAATTTCTAATGATTTCTTTACTATTTTTTATTCTCTTTAAAAAAAAATTAGGGCCAGCAAGGTAGCTCAGGGAACTAAATACCTGCTTAGGCAAACACAGGGACCAACGTTCAATCCCTGGTAATGCATGCCACACCTGCCCTGTCCCCAGGCTCCCTGAACTGGTCCAGGGGTGGTGACACACGCCTGTAATCCCAGTGTTGGGGAGGCTGAAAACAGGAGTATCACGAGTGAGGCCCTGCACAAAATACATAAATAAAAAAATAAAAATAGAAATAAAAAATTGTGCTACTTCCTCAAGAGGGGCAAGAGAGAAATTGACTATGAGAGCATAATCTCCCATTTGTTTATTATCCTACACAAAATGGAATAAAGATGAATAAACATAGGAAGGAAGGAAGGAAAAAGAAAAACACAGGAAGAAAAAAGGTGGGTGGGGAGATAGAAAAGGGGAGAGAGGGAGATTTCAGTTAACAACACCCTAGAGAAATACCAACTCAATGGAAATTTTTTCATCCTTTTGGGAAGACTTCACTTTCTTACAGTTTTGTTTATCTTCAAAGTTTTATTTATTTGTGCTTCATGGTCTTCTCAATGTGACAGTATAAATCTGGGACATTTATATTTCAAAGTATTTGTGCAGAAAGAATAGAGAAACTGCAAAGGTGGAGGCTTTTAGTAAAGAAGGTAAGACAGAGCTGTCTTTCTTGAATGAGATAAATGATGAGATGGTAAGAATTCTAAACATCCCTGGGGTCTGAATGGTTTCTCCAGATGAAATTTTCAAGAAGTTTGGTGCTTGTTTGAAAGATAGGTGTAACTTAATTATTCAGTAACTTCAAGTTGTGCCTAAACTTTGTGTGAAAGAAACATTTAATTCCTGTGATGTTCTTTCTTAACTGAACAAAATCTTTTGGCTTTAAATTCTAACAGAGATTGTTATTTGACTGTAGGTTTAATTTTAAGATTTAAAAGTCTGTCTGGCTCCTTAACTTGTAGATGGTGTCTCTTACTATTTGTGCCATAGAATACTGGCTGTCCTTAAAGACTACACAGTAAGGTAATGTATTTTTAAGTGGCTGTGTGTGTGTGTGTGTGTGTGTGTGTGTGTGTGTGTGTAGGGTCTCACTATGCAGCTTGGATTTGTAGTGATACTCCTGTTTTCTGTCTCCCCAGTGCTGAGATTACAGGCATGCACCAACACACCTTGACTCGGTCCTATATTTTTAGAAACCCGAAGATTTCTATTAGAGATTCATACCATAAGTATTTGGGATGCCAGGAAGATATAAAATATAAATTCCTGGTGTAGAAATATGCCTGGCTTGCTCCCCAAATCAGCTTTGTACCTATTTCTATCATGGAATTTATAGCTTGAAAAACAACCCTGTTCTGTTTGTTTTAAAACAATGAAGTATAGTCTCTTGACTTCTAGAGTTGCTGTAAGAACAACAGAAGGGAGGAACTCAACAAAGGTTTGGCATCCATATGTTTCATTAAAGTGAACAGGGGGCCAGGGAGATGGCTCTGTGGAATAAGCGCTTCCCTGGCAAGTGCAAGGGCCTGAGTTCAATCCCCGGTTCTGCCCCCCCTCAAAAAAATAAAATAAAGTGAACAGACGTCCTTCACGCACCAGGAAGAAAGAATTGTTCAGTGTTCTCTCTCTCTCTCTCTCTCTCTCTCTCTCTCTCTCTCTCTCTCTCTCTCTCTCTCTCTCTCTCTCTCTCTCTCTCTCTCTCTTTTCCACCATCTCCCTCTGCCTTTCTCTTCCCCTCCTCAACATTTTGTCATGAATATAGTTTGTGTCTTTATTGATGTTCATTATAACTCTTATCTCATGCTCACTCTTGGAATATTATAATTGATAAGCTACTGCTTTTGGGTTTGGGGCTCAAATTTTTAAAGAGAAACATGTATTATGTCTGTTGCTATTTTGATGCTCTGTAGTTTATTATTATAAAAATTTATATCAAATTTTTTGTTCTGTTTGAATAGTCCTATAAACTATAGTTTTAATTCCAAGTAGGCATGCTTCTGTATTTTTTTAAAGGCAAAGTCCCAATCAACACATATCTGAAATCTCTCAAGTACTGAATTTAAATGAGACAATGTGGCCTTTTAATAAGTAAATGCTGTCCAGCAGAAAAAGTGTCTGTGCTGGCGAGATAGCTCAGCGGTCTAAAGCACCTGCTTATGCAAGCTTAGGCAAGTTCAGGTACTGGGGTTCGATCCCCAGAATCACATGCTGCACCAGACCCGTCCCTAGGGTGGGCTGAGCTGGCCACACACACACACATGTAAAAAGAAAGATAAAAAGTATTTGAGACTTGATAGTAGAAGGCAGAGGTTAGCGACGCCCTGACGCCCCACCTACCCAGTGCCATGGCTGTCCCTCAGCTGCATCCAGGCACCATAGACTCTTTGCCCTGCTCTTTTGAGGGTCCTGGTCATAATGTCTGACTCTTGGGACTGCTACACACTCTTAAAACTTTTGAAAACTCCAGAGACTTTATGTAAGTTTTTGTGCCTTGCTTCATTCCTATGATCAAAGAAGACTAAAAAATCGAAACATACGCTTGTGAATTTAAGTAACAATAATAAATTCATTGCCTGTTGATGTAGATACCCTTGCTTATTTTTATGAAAAATAACTGTTTTATGAAGTAATATTTCTAAGGGAAGGAGTGATATTGTTCCATAATTTTGCAAATTTCTTTAATGTCTAGCCTTATAGCAGGTGGGTGGATTCTCATGCTTGCTTTAGCCTTTGATTTCTCAGTTTGCTGTTTTGGTTAAATACTTTGAAAAATCCTACTTATAAAAATCTCACAGATATATAAATGGAAAAAGAAGGAATATTTTAGTAGGTTTTTCCATGTAATGTGGATGCTTTCCCTTGATATTCCACCAAAAGATGGCAGAGAGTAGTTTCTTAGAGTTGCATTGTTGGAAACCTTATCAGTGGAATTTCAGACTATTTCTTTTTAAATTGATTGGCCAATTTTATACTTTAAATGAATCAGTTTTCTAGGCTGTATTATGTAAATTCACTCCCTGGTCATTTTGGAAATTATTGGTTTGTGAATCTATGAGGTTTTCTAACTTGATTTAGATGATTCAATATTAAAAATTCAAATTCAGGGATTGAAAATAGCTCAGTTTACAGCGCGCTTCTGCAGTGAGTTCAAGGCTCTGGATACTAGAACTGGAGCTGCAAGAAAAGAAAACACAATTTTTCTTCGTACTGCCAAATATCATTTGGACATTTTTGCAAATCAAATGGTCAAAGGGAAAGAGCCCGTCATTGTTGCATGGAGAATACCTTCACAAGAAACAGGAAATTAAATCTGAGAGCTCACTTACAATGATCCGAAGGAGACGATTGCACAAGTATGTGGAAATTATGTAAAATATAAGCACAAAAGGATTTTGTTGGAGTAATTTTTATAAAAGAGGAAGATTTTAAACAACCTCATCTAGATTTCTCCATAATAGCTTATTAAGTGAAGTGTGGAAATATGAAAGGCTGACATGACATTATACTCATTAAAATACTGTGCAAATGTCAGTGACACGGGAAAATGCCTGCGCTCTATTGCAGAGTGAAACATCTTTTTATAGAATAGAATTATAGCATGTTCTCGTCTGTAGCATCTTTTATAAATGTTAGGTAATTTACTTAAAAAGATGAAGGGGATTCATCTGCATTAGATCATTACTGTCCCCGATTTGTGTTTGTTTGTAATATGCTTATTGTTTAATTTTATTGACAAAAGCACATATATTTTTTTTTTACCTTTAGTGAAAAAATAAGGCATTTTGGGGGAAATGAAAGCTTTCTCAAATTAGAAAATATAAAATTTAGGACTGGCAGAATAGCTCAGCAGATTAAAGTGCCTGCAAGCAGGCCCAGCGGCCGGGAGTTCAATCCCCAGGCCTGCCATGCTGGCCCTGCCCCCGGGACATGCTGAGATGACAATTGAGACTGGGCATGGTGGCGTGTGCCTGTAATCCCAGCTCTTGGGAGGCTGTAAACAGGAGAATCACTACAAGTCCAATCTAGCAGTCAGACCCCGAACACCCTGTAGACCCTAACCCTAAAAATAACATATATATATATATATATATATATGTATATATATATATATATATATATATATAAACTGTGTTTTATTTTGACAGCAAAGATGGGCAAGATCTGAAACTCTATCTTCACTTTCACTCAAATGGTTTTGCAAGCTTGTGACTGAGATTTTTAAGTTCCTCTGTATCTCTTTGGCTCTGCTTCATGCAATCTGTTTCTTTCCTGTATTGCTCATTCAAGGAATCTATCGTTTTTCTAATCTCTATTTTTTTTTATCGGTGTCTTCTTGAAAAGCAGCTATTAATTCTTTTACTTGAGAGATTATATCTGATCTGATTTCCTCTGTATGTTTCTACATTTGATTTCTATTTTTTAAACATTTTTTTTCATTTTTCACTTTTTTCCTTCATATTCTGGAGGAATTTAAAGTTTGACATATCAATACTTGATGGAAAATGCCTGTTGCGTGGTATGGCTAAGATATTTGATATTCAGACAGATAGTGAGGTTAAGCTCAACTGCCTATGTTGTAGGGTAATAATAATAAGCTTTTGTTCTGGAGGGTTAACAACCTAAGTTTGCAGATCAAAAATTAGAGAAGAAGAAGGACTGCAAGAACAGCCAACATTTTGACCCTAGCCTTCCAAGGTCAGTGAGGACTCAGGACACAGGAGATCCTGTACTGTAATACCATATTACTCAGTTGTGTCCCAAATTTTCTGATCAAATGAGAGAAACCATACAGTGTTTAAAAAGCTTATGTGTCTGCTTTATTTCATGTAACATTCTGTTCTTAAGGTGTATCACAACAGGAGATGTTTCTCTTTTTTCCACATGATTTTCCACATTTAGTAATTTTCTGCTTTCAAAAATAGAATTCTGGCCAAATGTGGTGTCATACGCCTTGTAATCCCAGCATTCTGGAGGCAGAGGGAGGAGGATTGTTGAGAATTCAAGACCAGCCTGGGCTACCAAGGGAGCTCAAGTCCAGCCTGAACTACATAGTGAGATCTTGTCTCAAAAAGATAAAAAAAAAAATCTGTCATATTAGGTTGAGAGAAAATATGTACTTTTTCAACTAATAAAGTATCTATATCAGCTTGCTAGTGACTTATAGCTAATTTTTAATATTAGAAAATATTTTTAGCTACTATAACTCTAAAGATGGGTTTGCATTTGTGCATGAAAAGAAGTCATGACTGTTTTGCCTGCCTGTGCCAACCTGGGAGGGGAAAACCCTGAAGTCTTTGTAAAAAGCCAATTAGATTTATTTTTTATTCTATTCTTATGATATTATATTTCTAGTTTAAAGTTTTGATTTGATTCTTTTATTTAGGGCTTTTTTCTGTTTAAAATCACAGTGCTCAGGTGCAGGGGCCGGGTATTGGATCCCTCCCCCCAGGGTGTGCTGAAACAGGATTGAGACTGGGTGTGGTGGCGCATGCCTGTAATCACAGCACTTGGGAGGCTGTAAACAGGAGGGTCACTACAAGTCTGATCCTGATCTCATAGTGAGACCCTGAACAACCTGTAGACCCTTCCCTGAAATACAAAAATAAATCTATAAAATAAAATCACAGTTCTATGTGGAGAATTTAAAATGAGGTGATATTTAGGAGAAAATTTATAAGTATGAGGTTTTGATTCATGTGGATTCACCTACTCTTGTTCTTTAGGTTAGGTTTCAAAAGAAATACAAAATTTCTAAATACATTTGATATTACTGCCCATGTTGGAGTGGCTCTGTTAGTGTTCTATTAGTATCCCCAATGAAAACAAAAGTAAGGGTTGCACACTGCTGATTACAAGTGAGCACAGAATGCCTAGTGATGTGTTCAACTGCTGGAGGAGCTCTTTTCATGCTATATGGATTTGAATATACTGAGCTACAGCTCTGTTTTATAAAATTTTGGATTAGTAAGTTAGAAAACCCCTTCATTTTAGATCCACTCCAAAAATAAGGTCAATCGTTATGGATGAATAAAAGTATTACTCAACAAGGCTGACACTGACAAAGGTTCTACAACCTGAGGTACAGGATCTCAGGATAAATCCTGAGGGGATTTCACTAACCTTCTCAGACCCAAAAGCTACAACTCTTGTTGCATAGGTCCTGCTTTACGTTGGTCTTAACCATCCAGTAGAAAAGTATGAAGATGAAATATAGGAAGGAAGGCCATGCTGTTATGTTGAGCTGTGGGGGACTCAGGTCAACAATTTTCTGACATTGCCAGTCAAGTGGAAGACCCAATACTATTATGGGCTACTGGACTCTTTTAGAATATTTTGCTGAGTTTACACACCTATAATATTTAAATGATGGAACGTAACACACAAAAGGGGATACAGATGAATGTGCATTTTGTATCTGTATATTCAAAGTGGTTAGCATAGATATATAGTTACATTCTCTTAATGAATAGAAGGATTTGTTCTAATGGTGTTTGTAGATAGGATATCATGCCCGCATCTTGGACAGCAATTAACCACTAGGAAGAATGTATGCAATGTGTTAATTATTGAAACTGTCCTACCCAAAAAAAGTAAAATTTATACTTGTTTTAAAAAAAACAATGTCAAGCCATGCATATATTTATATGTTCTAAGGAAATATAAATGCTATAGACAATGGTTTTTACAAAAAGAACATTTCCAAAAAGAATGTGGATCATCTGTTTCCTCCCTAATGCCATTGCTTTTATATTTTATTTTTTCTTTCTTTTTTTTTTTTTTTTTTAATTTGGCAGAACTGAGGATTGAACTCAGACCCTTGTGCTTGTCAGGGAAGCGCTTATTCTACTGAGCCATCTCCCCAGACCCTGCTTTTATATTTTAATATCAAGTGGCTGTTTTTTAGTCCTATCACTATAATGTCTAACTAAAGAAAAGTTTAGATGATCTACGAGAAGTGAGACGTGCGAAGGGTGAATCAGGATGACCTGGTGGGAATTTCCTGGCAGACATACTGCTTTTATCTGCAAGTTACTTACGTGTAGCCCCACACGCCCAACTGTTGTGTAAATATTATCTGTGGTGAGCAGATGAAAAACTATGGTCCAAAGAGATGGATAATTGCTCAGTAAATGGCAAATTTGGAAAAAAGCATGCAGCTCTTGGGATCTCTGGCTCTTCCTTTCACTCTCACATTGAGGAAGGGGACCATTAACTCAAACACTGCAAGTTCTCACATGAATCCCTGATCGTAATTGACTTAAATTATTCTGAGCTACAACTGCTTCAATTAAAATTCAACAAATAATTTCTAGACTTCATTTTATGCTGGCTATAGCTATGTGGACTTGGAGGGCCTGCAAAGGGCATCTATTACTTAGAAAATGAAAAAAAAAAAGCTTTTATTGGATTGAATTAAAGTGATTCATTTCTTTCTTCTCCTTTAAAGACCTTCCCACTGATTGTGATATTTTAAAAAATCCCTTAGGAATTTCCCTATAAAAGAATGAGGTTGATTTTGTGATAAAACTAAGTTATGTTACTTAATTTTCCTTCTCCAGGGTGTGTGGAGCTTTATTCTTCTCCCTATTTCTTCTTATGGCCTCTGTATTCTCATGACCTCTTGTAGCTTTCCTAGTCTTTCTACCTTTTAGTCTCTGTTTTCTCTAACTTAATGTTTTTGCAAACTTGTATCTTAATTGATGATGAGATAAATTGAATAATAGAGCAATGTACTTAAAATTCTTCCAGTATTACTTTGGCCTTTTTAAGAATATGAGTTGATAACATTTTGTATCACGGTAAAACTTGTCAGTTCCTTCACGATCCTGACCAACTCTATTTGTGGGTGTGTGTTATGCTGAGTAGAGTGCCACAGCCCTCATCTTCCCTTTTAAATTTTGAGACAGGTTGAACTCGCTGTGCTCCTGTCTCAGCTGCAGAGTGGCTGGGCTGAGAGGCATGGGGCTCCACTCCCGGCTTGATTCACACCTTGTGAGGTTTTGCTCTACGTATGGGAAGTGTACACTAAGTACCGGAAATTAAGAGATGATCAAGACACAGCCCTTGATCCCAAGAAACCTTAAGTAAAGTTCTCCAGTTGTGCCTGTCAGCACATTAATTTTTGGCTCATGTCCTGATTTTAAATAAAATTTTTATTTATTTATTTTTAATTTTATTTATTTTTTTGGCAGAACCAGGGATTGAACTCAGACCCTTGTGCTTGCCAGGGAAGCACTTATTCCACTGAGCCATCTCCCCAGTCCCTAAATAAAAATTTTAATATAGCCTGCATTTAACATCATGTGACACTTCACAAGATAGGATTTCACTGATTACATGAAACTGAAAAGGAAGGGACAGGTTAGGAAGATCACTGAAGCATCCTTTGTAACAAACACAAATTTGAAGATTTCATAGCTTATCCTGAGTCAGTACCATCAAATGTAGGACAGTTAGAATGTTTTTTAATTTAAAAAATTATTTATTTCTTTTTTCCTTTCTTTATTTGGTACAGGGTCTCACTATGCATCTCGGACTCGGGATGTTCCTCCTGTGTCAGTCTCCTTATTGCTGGGATTACAAGTGTGCACCACCATGACAGGTCTCTGTGGCCAGCCCCTAGGTCCAGATTCAGGGGTTGGCTCAGCTTGCCCAGGGTTTTGGGTCATGATGGCATGTAGTACAGGGTCCAACTGGGTCCTTGCACTTGCCAGGCTGGTGCTTAGACCACCAAGCTTCCTCCCCAGCCCTGAGAGTTGAAATTTACAGATACATAATTATATACGTATTAAAGAAAAAATGCTGTACACTTGATAACATTCAGTTTGATTGATTAACGTTCTTTTTTTTTCCAAGAATGGCTTGAATTTCTTTGTCACTTTGAGTATAAAACTTGTCTGTTGGTTGGAGGAGTAATACCTTGAATAGATACATATAAAGCACTTTATATATGCATCAATATTGAGTATTTTATGAGTGTTTTATTTCAGCTACTTCAGATATTAAAGTTTTATCTATGAGATAGGATTATTTTTCAAAATTTCTAAATATGGCTAGAGAAACATATTTTATTGGTAAACAGTTATAAGGATTTGAGGTTTTAATCAAGCATTGTTAAATGTTCACTTTTATCATTGTTTATCAGTTAACCAGGAGTTAACTACCCAAATATGTTGTCCTGGGGTATGAGGACCAATTATCTAATTATAGTGCCACTAACGGACAGGCTTCTCCTCTTCACGATGGCCAAGGTGAGAGGAGGGTCAGGGATATGATTCAGTGGAAAAATTAATAGCCCAGTGTCCCTCTAACAAGGGCCTTCTATCTCAAACATATAAAGAATTAAAAATCTCAGGCTTCACAAATTCAAAAACCCAACCCAAAAATGGGTATCTGAGATGAATATACACTTCTCAGAGGAAGAAATACAAATGGCAAGTAAATATATGAAAAAATGTTCAACATCATTGGTCATTCGAGAAATGCAAATTAACCAACACTAAGATTCCATCTCACCTCAGAAAGAATGACTAACATCAAGAAGTCAGCCAGTAACAAATGCTGCAGAGGCTGTGGAAACCAATGGAACCCTTCTGCACTGTTGGTGGGAGTGCAGACTGGTACAATCACTATGGAAATAAGTGTGGAGATTCCTTCAAAAGCTAGGATTGGAGAACCCATTCAAGCCAGAGATTCCTTTCCTTGGTATTTTTTCCAGAAGTGCTGAAAGCCTTATACCACAGTGATATATGTGCACCCAGGTTTATAGCAGTGCGATTTGTCATGGCTAAATCCTGGAACAACCCAGATGCGCATCAACAGAAGAATGGATAAAGAAGATGTGATGTTTTTACACAATGGAGTATTATTCAGCTACAAAACAGGATAAATCTGAGACTTTTGTCGGTAAATGGATGTAACTAGAGACCACAGTCTTAAGTGAAATAACTCAGACCCGCACGTGCAAATATTGAATTGTGTCCTTAGTGTGAGAACCTGAAAGAAAAAATGGAATCTGAAGGGTACAATAGATACTGGGAAAGGGGAATGAACTTATTCAAAAGGAAAGAGTTACTGAGTTGAGGAGAAGGACAGGAGAGGGAGTGAGGAAAAGAGATTTATCTATATATGTAAGCAGGATGGTTTGGACAATTGCCTTGTGCATTTCTGCTGGTCTAGGGAAAGGAGCAGATAATACTTAATTTGTTTTGCCTCTCTTTTTCAATTGTTTGTACTTTTACTCTTCTTAATTTCTCATATATTTCTTTGTTTTTTTTTTCTTTCTTCTCCTCTTCATGATAGCCAAGGTGAGAGGAGGGTCAGGGATATGATTCAGTGGAATCATGCGTGTATTTGGTAATATGAAAAACTGGTTGGAAGACAACACTATGTATTACAATAAATATCATGAAATTCATATTACTTTGTTAAGAGAAATTCTGTATCACTTGTAATTTTTCTGTTTTAATTCTAATTTGTACTCTCTTTTAAAAAAATTTAAAAAGAAATGAAAGCAATCTGATCATGTACCGAAATACTTAGATATTGTTGGCTAGGAGCCACATAGAGTTGCTGAGTTTCTACTTGAGAAGGAATCTGGAGATTTGTTTTATTTATTTATTTATTTATTTATTTTTTCTTTTCTGACCTTTTATCTTTTTGGTAAGGTTAGCAACAGGTTTGTTGATATTATTTAGTCTTTCAAAGAACCCACAATTTGATTCACTTATTTTTTTTCTCTCAGTTACATTAATTTATGTTCTGATGTTTATAATTTCCTTGCTTGTTTGAGCTTTCGTCTTGATTTGTTCTTTCTTTTCTGTGATCTGTGATCCATTTAAACTCTAAAGGTTTTAGTTCTTTTTTTCCCCCATAATTTTATTGATAAACAAATAGCAATGAGACAGTTTCAAATCAAATTGGTAGGACAGTTTCAATAATTAACACATTGCATACATTCTTCCTAGTGATTAATTGCTTTAGAAGATGCGGACATGATATCCTATTTGCAAACACCATTAGAACAAATCACTCTATTCATTCAGAGAATGTAACTATATATCTATCCTAACCACTTTGAATACACAGATACAAAATGCACATTCATCTATATCCCCTTTTGTGTGTTACGTTCCATCATTTAAATATTATAGGTGTGTAAACTCAGCAAAATATTCTAAAAGAGTCCAGTAGCCCATAATAGTATTGGGCCTTCCGCTTGACTGGCAATGTAAGCCATGCTGTTATGATAGGCTGTAGGGGACTCAGGTCAACAATTTCTGACATTGCCAGTCAAGTGGAGATGTGTTTTAAATGACATTCTATCCTCTGTTCTTCTTGTCACTTAGAACCCTTTGCTACCTCCTGTTTTAGACAATGTAACTTGTAAAATCTTCCAGAAGAAACATCAAACTAGCCCAGGGCTTAACAATTATTTTTTTTTTCTAAGACAACTGCAGAACCCTACCACATTTCCAAGTTTTCTTTCCAGATGACCTTGCGGTTTTAGCCCCATCAGGGATCTAGAGCTCTTGTCTATCCAGTTAATGAGGTGTCTGCCTGCTAGAGTATTAGCATGACATTTCTAATTACAACAATATAAAGAGTCACACAACTGAAGTCTACATGTCAAAGGCAACTTGTTCAGTAATTAACTAGTGGTATGGAATTTTTTTGTTGTTGACTATTCATCCTCCGAAATGATATGTACTATTATTAATGTAAAGAAAATATATTTTTTCATTTAATCATTCATTTATTCTTTTCATGTTCTAGCATATTGTATTTTTTTGCACTGAGAAAATATTATTCAGAAATGAAACAAAGCAATAAAAATAACATTATCAGGCTGGAGAGATAGCTCGGTGGTAAAAGTGCCTGCCTGACAAGTACAAGGACCTGGGTTCAATCCCTGGTACCACATGCTGTGCTGGCCCCAGAACCCCCCGGTGTGCCATACCAGCTACCAAAACCGGGTGTGGTTGTACACATCTGTAATCCCAGCACTCGGGAGGCTGGGACAGGAGGATCACTATGAGTCTTAGCTGTGCAGCAAGACTCTGTAGCAAATGAATAAATTAATAATAAAAATAACATTTTTGACTACTTTTATTATTGTTTCCTATTTTCTCTTTAAATTATATTTATTTTTTTCTGTATTTTTTGGGAAGGGTTTACGGGATATTCAGGGTCTTACTACCAAATCGACTCATAGTGATTCTCCCGTTTACAGTCTCCCAAAAGCTGGGATTACAGGCCTGTGCCACTATGCCCACTCTCCATTGCCCTCTTTGCATGCCCTGGGGGTGGGGCCAGCATGGCAGGCCCTGGGATTGAACCATCATCCCCTGCCCCTACTTGCAAGTGCTTTAATTTGCTAAGCTATTTTGTTGGCCCTTATATTTGCTTATTTGGCATGTGGAAATTATACGTATTTATGTGATATTGTACTATCTTTCAGGGCATGTTTTCCTTGTGCAGTTTTCCAATCAGGGTAAATACAATCATTTATTAAATATTTGCTGAGCAGATCCATTGCCTCTGAGTTAGATGCTGGGGATATGGAAACAAATAAATGCCTATCATTTCAGTAGGCCACGGACTTGTAAACAACTAATTAGGAGGCAGGTGAGGAGGCTAATTTTGAGAATAATGAAGAGACAATAGTTAAAATCAATGTGGAGACACATTATGATAGAAGTGAAAAAGTTTCCAGAAAGAAAGTTAAGCCTCAGTCATTAAGTGACTGCTCAAGGTCACATAGCTGGTAATTAAAAAGTCTGGAGCTAAAAATGCTTCTTCGGTACAGATTTTTTTTTTGCAATTATCACTAACAGACTGCCTACTTGATATTTTGGTCTTATAACCATATTTCATGACTTAAAAGTCAGTTTATAATTAATTATCCTATTTGATTTTCATTGACCCAGATGTTACAGAGCTTCATCCTATTTTTTAATAGTACTAGGAAATGAACCCAAGGAGTACTCAGATATGTCTCCATGTTCCCCAGCTTCTTTTAAGTTTTGGTGCAGGGTATCACTAAGTTGCTCAGGCTGACTTTGAGCTTCCAGTCTTCTAGGTTCAGTCTCCTGAGTTCCTGGGATTATAGATGCATACCACTATGCTTGGATTCTCCTTAACAAAGACAAATTACATAAGTAATATCTATTTAATATTTATCAATGCCAGGAATTTTATGTAGTGCTTTCATGGCTTAGAGTTCACACTAATGATGACATGCTATTGTGTCCCCTTTTAATGGGAAACCAATTTGGGTCTTAGAGTAGTTAAGTTCATTGCTCAATGCTACATGCTCGATGGATGTAAAAGCTCTAGAAGTCTAATTCTAGATTTGAGGAACTTCATCACACATTATACACAGTGTGTGGTTCAATGATAAGATTTTTTTGATTATTGAGTTTCTTTCTTGTAGCTTGATTTTCCTAATGGGCAAGTTATTAATCTCCCAGTTTATTAGCTAAGATTATTCAATGAGCTGGATGATGCATCAATGATTGCCTAAGCAAGTCCATACTTTTTGTGCATTAAAAGGACTTGTGTCTCTCTCTCTCTCTCATTTAGTACAGGGTGTTCAGGATCTCATTACACAGATAGCACTCATAGTGATTCTCCTGTTTTCAGCCTCCCAAGATCAAGAATTGCAGGCATGCGCCACCACGCCTAGTCTCAATCACCATCTCAGTGCTCCCTTTGGGCTTGGCCAGCATGGCACGCTGGGGATCGAACCTTGGTAGCTGTGCTCTGCCTAATCAGGCGCTTTGGTCTGCTGAGCTATATGGCCAGCCCAGGACTGGCTGCTTGAAGATCGCTTTTAGAAAAGTGAATGCAACAGCAACAACAACAAAAAATGCAGCTCCTTCTTCTCATTAAAGCAAAAAAAAAAAAAAAAAAAGGAGGGGAATCTCAGTAGCTGGTGAAAGAGCACTTAGAAGTTCTATTTATTTTAAAATCACCAAATGAAACATGAAAACAGATTGACTATTAATTATCTTACTTTCGTTTTTTAGTAATTGCTGAATTACACTTTCGTTGTCATTGTCTGAGCATAATTCTTAGAGTTACCTTGAAATAGAAGCACATATTTTAGACGCTAGGCCTAAAATTAAAAGAAAATATATATGCTATTTGCTAGTCACAAATGAAAACACGATGTGGGTGGAGGAAGGGGAGAGTATAACAAATGACAACTGGAAAACTGTAATGAGCAAAGGGAAGTCATCCTCGTGGCATCTGATCTCTGGCTTGCTCCGCTTTGTTCTTTCACAGAAATAGGAGGCGTTTTCATGTGACATGAAATCACTAAAATAATAATAAATGCTCATATCTTCTCAAGGGAAAATTATGTAGAGTCTGATTAAAAAAATAATGTGGTGACAAAAGCAGGAGGCGAGCGGAGAATATCGTTGCCCTTGATTGTCTTAAGGATCACCTCTGATTCGGAGGTTATTATTCATTCACTTGTAATGAGGCATCTCATTTCCCCTGCCAATTAAATGTTAAAATCCTTCAAGAAAATAGTCAGCTTCCAGAGAGCCGGCATAACACAAAGGCTGACAAGTCATTTACCAAAAATCAAAACAAAAAAAAAAAAATCAATGTGTTCGCCAGAAAATGAAGTCATTTTGCAACTTTTGTCACTGGACTTAATTGGATAATTAAGCAACTTGCCAAAAAAAAGTTTTCTTTGACATATATATGGCTAAACTTATGAATGCTCTTACTTGGAGTGAAATTGAAAAAGATAAGCTTTCACACAGAAAGTAATTTACCCATGATTTCTAGAATCCATTTTTCTTTTTCTCAGATTCTGCTGCCGAGCTCAGTCCGCTTTCTCTTGCCTTGTCCTGAAGTGAGATTTCACTTGTGCTGACAATATCATAATTCCCTAGAAAGAAATTCTTTCACTCTCCCCAGAGACAGAAAACCTATACTAAAATTCACTCCTACTGTGATTAGACAGTACAAATTCAAACTATAACAGTGTCAGTATGATTTTGCCGATAATCAGTTGCAACAATGTGATATGAAAATTGGCAGTGACTAATATTTAGTTTTTAAAAATTTTGAGGAAGTTTAGAGGTAGAGTAAAAACATACCAGGGTCTAAAAGATTTTTAGAAGCTTAGTCTCCAAATAGATTTTTCTTTTTGAGATTACAGGAGAGGAAAAAAATCTTTTTCTTTTACCCATTTTAGGGTAAAAACATTGACATGGGCTATAAAAATATGAATTAATAAGAAATAACATAGAAATTTATTTAATATTATTGTGTAGGTCACAGGAGCCTTCAACAGGAAATGAAGGAGGCCGGGGAGCTGGCTCAGTAGAATAAGCGCTTGCCTGGCAAGTGCAAGGGTCTGAGTTCAATCCCCGGTTCCAAAAAACAAACAAACAAAAAATGATGATAATAATACTTACAACAGGAAATGAAGACCCAAAGAAAAAGATACACCTGAATTTTTTTAATAGATTTGATAAAAAAAAAAGGGAGCATCACCAAAAAGTATACTAAGAAAAAATTATTACTAATAGGACAGAACATGCTCCAAGGCTACCAAATATGAGAACACTGCCGGGACTGTTTGTTCGGTTTCCTCTTGGTGTTCCTGCGCAGACCAGGATGCTCCTCTCTCTGGGTGTACAACGTGCATCCGCAGTAGGTCCGACTGACTGTAGGAGGAGGTCAGAGAGACCTTCCTGATAATCCCCAGAAAACAAGCTTTTCTCTCTTTTGAGAAGCCCAAATGATAAAAGAGAGTGAAATAAAAGATAATAATAGGAAGTTGGGAGATGGATCTTTCTCAAAAGAGAAGAGAAGCTGCCGAGATCAAGCTCCTTCGAAGACTGAGACTTCTCCACGGAAGCAGGGCGGGGCAGCAGGAAACCAGGCAGGGTGGCTTCCTGCCTTTCTCAATTCCTGGGCCCTGCCCACCTGCAGGGCGAGGCCCCCACGCTGCTGGAGCTGATTCAGCCAAGTTGACACAATGTATCAACTAACACAACCCTGTATTAGGGTAACATGTCCTGAACCAATACAAATCTACTTGCTTATAGTATGATAGCTCTTTTTGCAATTTTTAGTGCATGACCAGAAAAAAAAAACAAAAACAAAAAACCTTAAGATACAAGTTGAAATAATCACAACTTTGCAGAATTTTAAAGTGAAATAAGAAAAAAATATTTCATAATAATGATCAAACATTATAGTTACTTAGAGGCAAGCCTAGAAGTACACAGTCACAGGTACATATCTTGATGCATAATGAATATTCATGGAAAGGAGCAGTTAATACTTAAATTCTTTTTTATCCTCTTAATTTCTTATATCTTTCCCTTCCCCAATTTTGCATGCATATATCTGGTAATCTAAACAACTAATCTGAAGACAACACTATGCAATCCAACACGTATTGTCAAATTTGTGTTATTTTGTTTAGTGAGATTCTGTATAGTTTCTAATGTCTTTAAATTACCATTATCTTGTAGTTTCTTTAAAAAGTAAAAATCAAGAAAACTGTATTGTACGTCTGTGTTTGTATATGTGTTGTAGGTATGTTTTTGAACTCTGCTTCTCAGGATACAGTGCTAAATCACAAGGTCTGAAGAAAAAAGCACAACCCGAATGATTTGGAAATGGCTATGCCACAAATTTCACAGTTCTGTGCACAAAGCGACTGCAGGTGGTGTAGGCTGGCCAACCTACCATTTATTACATAGTCAGTAGACAGTAGTCAGTGATGAAATCCAGGCTTTCTGACTCTCAGCTTCTGCCATTATCGCAGGCTTCTTTTTAAAGGTGTTTTATGAGAAATTGCTAGTCCCTTGAATATGACACTCCAAGACTACTACTTGTCTTATGGACTTCCTTTGTTGTTGTCTAATAAAAGGATGCTACTGTCTACTGCTTAGCCTTTAGAGGTAATCTGATACTGTGTTTGTGTGTTTGTATATAAAAATAAAGCTGTTAGGGGCTGGGGAGATAGCTCAGTAGAATAAGCACTTGCCTGGCAAGCATAGGGTCCTGAGTTCAATCCCCGGTACCGAAATAAATAAATGGATAAATAAATATAAAAATAAAGCTGTTAACGCTCAATAACTGAGTGGAGGAGGTGATTTTCACATGTTTGCTCATTTCCTCTTACTAAGATCTACCTTCTAATCTGAATTTTTATAACTTTAGCATCAAACATGCTTACCTAAAAACACAAACTTTTTCCTAAATTATTTGTTTAACAATTTCAGAAAAGTCGGCAAACAAATTGTTTATTAGGAGGGTTCAATCATTCCTTCCTTCTCTCCCTTTTACAGTCATGGAAGGAAATGGCAGATGTGAATTGCTGGAATGCAACACTCAGACTCATTTGCTTAGCGTGTTTATTACTGCCCTCTGATGGGTAAAATAAATCCGCTGCAATATATGAGATGGTCTTGCCCTCTAGTGGTTTGTGCAGAAGGCAGTAATGAAGACACTGGAAGCACTGTGTGAAGAATCAGACATTCTATCTATTTTGGGGAGGAGTGTTTACCAGGAATTGAACTCAGAACCTCACACTTTGCCAGGTAGACGCTACACTAATGAGCTAAATCTCTGGCAATTCATTTCTTTTAAATAATAAAACTTAATGAAGAGCCTTATTGCATAACACTGAAGATGTAGTCATTCAGTTACTTTGTGTCTCAAATTCCACTTATGGATAAATCTATAGAATCATTATTTTATTGTATCAATCTGTTATTGTATAAGACATAAAATTTATGCTCATTTTTAAACATAACTCATTTTTTTTGCAGCAGTATGGATTGACCGTAGGGCCTTGAATATATAAAACATGCACTCTGCCACCACTTTACAATCCCAGCTCCTGCATGTCAATTCTTTAAATGAAAACTTTCAATATGACACTTAAAAAGTAATTTTCACTGATCCATAGTAATGTAATTCTACAAATGGATAGGGTACAAAGTGGTACTTCAATAGGTTACTTATCTCCTCAAACTTTTTTTTTTTTTTTTTTTTTTTTGTGGTACTGAAGATCGAACTCAGAACCATGTGCCTGCCAGGCAGGTACTTATGCTGCTGAGCTATCTCTCTGGCCTTCCTCAGACATTTTTTATTTCTTCATGATGAAAGCATTTGGCATCCTTTTATCTAGTTTTTTTTTTTGTGATGGAATCCTAGCTGTAGTTCTGTAGTCCACCCTACTGAACAATGAAAGCCACCAGAACTTCTTCCTCCCATCTAACTTTGACCAGTAACCCTTACTCAGTATTTTCCCAACTCTCTCTCTCCCCATTACTCTTACCAGTTTCCAGTAATGACCATACTACTCACAATTTCTAGAAGATCAAACTTTTGGAGTCTACATATGAAGGTTATATTTGTCCTCTGTGCCTGCCTTCATATGCTTAATATAATGCTCTCCAGTTCTATCTATATTTTTACAACTGAACAGAGGTCATTCATTTTTAAAATATGCACATAGTGCTGTCTTGTATGTAGGTATCACATTGTCTTCATCATTTCCCCAGTTGAACTTCTGACATTGCCAGTCCTATGGAAAACCCACCAGTATTATAGACTACTGGACTATATTGGGATATTTTGCTGAGTTCATGCACCTACAATATTGAATTGACAATGGAATACCCTTCTCTTACAAAACTAAGCAAGAAAAGGGATACAAATGAAGGATCATTTTGTATCTGTATATTCAAACTAGTTAGGATAGATATACAGCTACTTTCTCTTAATTCAATGAGAAGAAAGATTTGTTCTAATAGTGTTCCCCTCTCCCTTCTCTAGCATAGATTTCCCAGCCATACTGAATCTAGGAATCAACATAGGCATCGTTTAATGATTTTAAAACTCCAGGATAGGCTTAATTACAATCTCATTTATGATAATTCTACTGTGGACAACTTTAGCTATGAAGAAAACTAGGTAATTCTCACTTTGCTTTTTGTTTTTTTTTTTAATTTTTTTCTCACCTTGCTTTTTGATCTTCAAAATAGCTATTAAATTTGCTGTGCATTTTAAAATACTTTTTTTTTGTTTTTGGAGTAATCATTTTTAAGTTGAATGTTATAAAATCTGACAAGGTCCTTTTTAAACATTATCTTTTATCTTACTCCTTAAATCTTCTATTTTAATATTAATTTTCTTCCACTGACGAAATAATTTTCAATAATATTTTTTAGGAGCCAGCGAGATAGCTCAGCTGTCTAAAGCACCTCTTTAGACAACCTTAGGCAAAAGCACAGGGACTGTGGTTGGATCCCTAGCACCACGTGCTATGCCAGCCCTGCCAACAGGATGGAGATATTAATGTTTTTTAATTTGCAGAAGCTGTTTCTTTTTCTTAATGTCATGTTTTTGTTTTCTGTATACTAATCTTTCATTTTCCTAAACTTTAAAAAATTTTGAATTCTTTTTTTCTTTTTCTTTTTCTTTTTTTCTTTCTTTCTTTTTTTTTTTTTTTGTACTAGGAATTGAACTCAGGACCTCACATTTGCCAAACAGGAACTGGGTCACTGAGTTGTATCCCCAGCACTTAAATTATTATTAAAATACACAAATTGTGTTTTTACAGATGCTTTTCTCTTGTTTTTCAGTTATTCAGTAGCCTGTGTTGTGTACTAGTTTCAAGATTTTGTAGGTATAAATGGGTAACTGCGTATGTGACGTTCATTCAGTGTGTGTCTTATTGGATGGGGGTAACCACAAAACTAGAAAGGTTTGGAATGTCAGAAGAAAGAAGCCTTTTACTTCACTGTCTTTTCCTGAAAAGTTTGCACTGATGTCCTGAGATATATCATACATTTCTCTAAAGAGAAAACATCTGTGATGAGTGCGTCACCAAGTGTATGGCAGTGGGCTCCCTTGCGTCCATATGGCGTGAGAGTTTTCTCTGTGGCCTCATAGGTCCTGCATCAAGGACAGCCAAGAGTCTCCGAGGAAGGCTGAATGGCTCCTTGACCTGGATTCCTGAAACTTCTTTCCCTGTTATTCTAGTATGCAGTTCATTGCGCCATTTGATTTATCCTTTTCCATTCTGTTTATTTGTAAATATATATGTTGTTAAGCATTGACTGCATCATTACTGTTTCTCCACCTTTGTGAATTTTAACTCCCTATCTTCTTCAATACCAATTTAAAGGTGTAAGGGTGTGATCAGTCTGTCATCTTGAAACAGATGTCGAAACAGTGAACAAGTCATGTCACCAAATACCTGTGCTGTCTTCATGACCCAAAAATAGAGTAGCAACCATACCAATTTAAACTCTTTTCATATTCTTAGAGGCTAGCTAGTGCATTATAAATACAATCTTTATTTAAATCCAATAATAAGATATTAGACATAAAGCATTCTCTGAAGTGATTTGTCAAACTTCAATGGGGAAGCCAGAATTGCTCTTCTGCCATTTCACAGAATCTACTTCCAAAGTATATTTGATCATCTTCAATGAGCACTTAGTGAAGCGAGGCCCATTGTTGGAAAATTCCATTCTGTTAGAAATCTCTTCCCATAAGAAATAAATTCATTTCCTTAGTTTTATCCAATAATTGTAAGTCATCCATTAAATATGTGTTTAAGTGGCTATATGAACACTTGAAATTGTGTATAAAAATAACTTCCTTTTTTTAATGTATTTGGCACAGTGTCTCACTATGCAGCTGTGACATAGTGATCCTCCTGTTTTCAGCCTCCCCAGTGCTGGGACTACAGGCATGCAGCACCACACCTGGTCCCTGAACTTGCCTAAGCAAGCGTTTAGTCCAGTGAACTATCTGGCTGACCCTAAAAACAATTTTTTACCTACATGAGAATAATTTTCTGGGAAGAGGATTCATCACTTTTGTAGTAGTTTCAATTTATAAGCAAGTCAACAAACAAATGAGGCTGGAGAGATAGCTCAATAGAGTAAGTGCTTGCCTGGCAAGTGCAGTCTTGAGTTCAATCCCCAGTACCACCCCCCGCAAAGCAACAACAACAACAACAACAAAAAGGCTAAATGGCACTGGACTGAAATTGCACAGACAAAGTTTACTTTCTTTAATTCCTGGCAATTCTCCAAATGTGTGAGAAGAGCCATGATCTATTTTAATTTTGGTACTTAGGTGATGAAAGTTTCAGAGCTAACAAGTAATGTGATGTGGCAGTTATTTGAATAGTGTTTAGATTTTGAAGAACTCAGTCTATCGTTATTATAAAAGTGTTCATGCCCATATGCATAAATGAAAAATTTTAGCTAAAAAATAGAGCAATAAATTTGGTGTACCCTGCATGACAGAAACTAGAAGTTTAAATTTTTTTTCTGAAGACATGAAATGTCTTATTATTTTTCTCAGAATAAATTAATATAGGGAGTTCTTTGGATACACTTGTTTTTAATCTAAGTTTTCAATAACAGAGCAAGCAAATTTCTACCATGGTATGTTTGCTTTCTCTGACCAATCAGTGCTATCTATGAAAACCATTGTAAGATCTTGGTTAATTTTTAGAGAGTAGGGCTGGCAAAATAGCTAAGCAGATTAAAGCACCTGTAAGCAGGTGCAGAGGACAGGGGTTTGATCCCCAAGTCTGCCATGCTGGCCCCACACCCGGGGCACGCTGAGATGGCAATTAAGACTGGGCATGGTGGTGCACACCTGTACTCCCAGCTCTTGGGAGATTATAAACAGGAGAATCACTATGATTCTGATCTAGTAATGAGACCCTGAACACCCTGTAGACCCTTCCCTAAAAAATACAGTAAAGAAATTTTTTAGAGAATATAGCATTGGGGCAATATTATAGTTTCTTGAAAATTTTAACAGCTATCAGGACTTCATGAGAAACTTCAGATTTTTTCACTTATATAGGATTTAACATTTTTGTTAAATTATTTAATGAATACTAATTAAAGACATGTATTAAGAAAATTAGATAAAATTGAAATTACATAAAATATTATCATCCAAGGCATCAGTACTGTATTAAGGTTTTTGAGAACAGACTTTCAGAATGAAATATATTATTTGATCTGTTTATCAGCATGTTAGGAAACACTTCTCCTTCCATGCAAAGGAATATAGTTTGATCTACTTTTTCTTTTAAGAATAGAGGATTCCACTCGGGGACTTCACACAGAGCTATATGCCTAGTGCTTTATTTTTTCATTTTCAGACAGAGTCTTGCTAGGTGGCCAAGATGTCCCAGCTGTGCTCAAATTTGCAGCTCACCTGCCTTAGCCTCCCAGAATGCTGGGATTCCTGGTGTGTGCCACCACACCAGGCCGACAGATCTACATTTAAAAACAGTTGGCATAGTATTACACTATATTGGCATATTATGATTTACTTAATCACCCTCAATAGATGCTCTGTTACCATTTTATGTTCTTTTCTTTTGGTTTTGGCAGAACCGGGGATTGAACTCAGGCCCTTGCGCTTGCCAGGGAAGCGCTTATTCCACTGAGCCATCTCCCCGGCCTCCTCATTTTATGTTCTATAAACAACAAATGATGGAAAGCTTACACATTTATATTGTACCTTAAATATATTCCTAAAATTATTTTGAGACAAATTTATACTCCTACCCAGAAGGAGATGTAATCTTCCACGCTTTTGCATACTTAAGCTAAACTGGGGAATCAAAGCCCCATTTAGCTTGTACTAATCTGCTAATCGTGCTGTGGTTTATGTCCTTGTCCCGTGCCCCTTTGTTTTGGAGGGAGGAAATGCTTTAGTGTGAAAGGCCGCTGTTTCTATTGAGAAGTAATAACAAGGTCGATATGAGCTTTCCCAGATGCTAAGGTTTGTGATTTCATGGATAATAAGGGCTACTGAAGAAGTCTGAGATGTTATTGTTTTGAAATAGCCTTTGCTGGATAATTCAAAAATGAACTCACTCCATCTCCATCAAAACAAAACACATCTTCACGCTCCTCTAAAAATGGTGGATGCTGTATATTGGTGTAATCCTCGACATCAATTATTCTAAATTCCCAGCTTGTGGGCTACAGGAAGAAAAAAGTAAAATAATGCCGAGAAAAAAAATTTCTGGATTCAAGGATAAATTAAAACTTCATTTTGATTAATATTTTATGTGACTCTCTCAGACCTAGTATTTCCCCAGAACTGTAGGTCATGAATTATTAAAAATTAAAATCAGAAGGAAGTAAAATTAAGTAGTGTACAACAGATCTTTATTTATAGCACACTAATATGAAATACAGTTTTTAATGAGCAAAAAATATTTTAAAGCAGGACACAAAAGCAGGAAGATCAAATTTAGACAAACTGATGATGAATTATTTCCTGAAAGAAATTACATTAGCATTCTTACTCACTTTAATTACAATTTATTTTAGAAATTATTGTGTTCATTTTACATCAGATTTTCTTCACAATAAAATAAAAGATGGAATTAGAAAAGTATAATTAATAAAGTTGCTTAAAGATAAAATAGGTACAAAAGAAATTTAAACTGTTGCAATGTAAATATCATAAACAATGTTTAAGTGTATAAACACAAAATGTATACAGAACAATTATTTTCTATTGTTTTTAAAAGTTAAAATATAAACCAACCATTAGTACATTCCTTGGAAATTAAATAAAGGGAAATTATGTCTGATGTGGTGGTGCACACCTGCAATCCCAGCACTCAGGAGGCGGAGACAGGAGGATCATTACAAGTTTGAGACTAGCCTAAGCTACTAAGTGAGCTCAAGGCCAGCTTGAACTGCTTAGTGAAACCCTGTAGAGAAGAAGGAAGAGGAGGAGGAGGAGGAGGAGGAGGAAGAGGAAGAGAAGCATAAGGAGGAGGAGAACAGGAAGAAGAAGAAGAAGAAGAAGAAGAAGAAGAAGAAGAAGAAGAAGAAGAAGAAGAAGAAGAAGAAGAAGAAGAAGAAG
>NW_004524715.1:3529911-3531242 GCF_000260255.1 Octodon degus
TACTCTTTCTGAAGACCCTCTGGGTGAAAAGGTGTGATATATTTTCCTCACTTGTATTTAAGAAGAGTTTTAACTGACATAGGAGGCTTCAGAAATGAAGCTGTAAAGACACAGGGAAAACTATATTTTTATTCTTAGCTTTGGTGAAGAAAGGGCTGTTTACACATGTCACTAGACCCAGAGTGAGATTTAGCAGTAATAAACTGAAAAGGGAATCCAGCAAGGCCCATTCAGACTCTTTTTTAGCCTCTCTGTGCATGATTATTTCCTCTGGGAACAGACAGGATTCTTCTACCTACCTTCAGAGGAGAAGGAAGTCATTTCTGGGTTCAATGGTTGGCTTTGGGGAATCAGAGTTTTAGTTTCTATGACGAATATAAGAAAACATGGATTCTAGTGTATAAACTGGATTTTAAGGTGAGAAATGGAAGGAGGTAGGAAGGTATGAAAACTGAAATTCTTGCTTCTTAGCTCCGCTTCAATTTGAAGTACTCAACATGCCAAGTAATATACTTCACAGTACCATGTTCTGAGTCCCCAAACCAGGTAGAACTTGAATGTATTTTTTGAGCTTTTTATAATCCAACTTTGACACAAAAAGTTATCTGGAATATGCTGGAGTTAATCCAATTTGGATTAATAAAATTTCCAAATCACAACATGCACTTCTGTTGTTTTTTCAATTTTTGCGCCTCCAGCGATCCATGTATTATGTAATAGAAATCACATGGATGAATATTCAGTGCTTTAGAATACTTATCACCAGACACACAGAAATGACAAAATATTATACCTTGTACTTTCCCGATACCACCATGTTGTCCAAGTGATCATCCATTTTGAACTCATCTGAGCCTTGCTGACCCTCGTATGCTGCAGGGATAATTTAATCAGAGTCGAGTTTCAATGCATGATTTCTGCAGGTCTGCTACAGCCTGAACAACCTGCTCCTGTGCTCTCTATTATCCTCTCAGCTTTTAGGATCTCCCTCTTCATGTTTCTCCTGGTGGCGTCCCCTACCCAACCCCTTTTTTGGTCCATGTTGTCTTTTTCACTGTGGTTTGCTCCATTATTTATTTGGTATACATTGTACCTTAGCTTCCCGAGAGGCAAGTTTCAAAAAATATTTTTCCAATTTTGTTACAAAGTCCTAAGTCATTCTGATGATGCACAGTGAGTGCAAGAACTGGACCCTTGAATCCCCAGTTCTACGCCTCTTGGGTTACTTCCCTATGTCAATTAACAGAGTTCTCTACAAACAAAAGAAAGGGGAGAGAGAGAGAGAGAGAGAGAGAGAGAGAGAGAGAGAGAGAGAGAGAGAGAGACAGAGA
>NW_004524715.1:3531450-3542422 GCF_000260255.1 Octodon degus
ATTCTGCACTCTTCTTGTTGTTTAAAGGACAGTTCTTGAGAACTTCAAACTTCATTACAAAAAACCCCATGGCTATTAAATTATCACATAAATTCTTTGTCTTATAATGGATATGAAGACTTATAAAACAGAGATAGTGTTTATATAGCTGGTTAGATTTCTTTTAAAAGTCTTGTGAATCAAAATAAAAGACTTTTTTTTTTTTTTTTTTAGAAGAAGTCATTGTGTTTCAAATGTGGCTAGCAGTTTTCCAGGGATTGATTACAAACTAATTATTAGGGTTGCTCATGTTAAAAAAAAAATATCCAGACAGAGTTCTCCCTCCTAGTAGCAGGACTTTCCTTGAATATCTTAACATGACAATCTGTGTTCGCTTTTCCATAAATGCATCCTTGTGCTCGGAATAATGCTGAAAGTACGACTGGAAGACCCAGCCTCTTCTGCTAAGTTTCTTTTCTTTTTTTTTTTTTTGGTATCAGGGATTGAACTCAGGCCCTTGCACTTGCCAGTCTTTGCTATTTTTGACTCAATTTATGTCACACTGACTTAAAAAAATGATTGAAGTCTTTCTGCATCAATAATAATCAATTTACAAAACACAAACTGCATTTTAAGTTAAGATTTTTAATGGGCTATACTTCAAAGTCACATCAGAATATTTCCAGAAAATTACAAATATTAGAAAGTGATGTCATTTTTTCACAATTGGTATTTTTACTAAGTCTCAATGCTTTCATTACTGACACTAATTGAAATAATTTTACTAAAAACATAAGCCTCTGGCTTATGAAAAAATATGAAAATACATTGAATATTAAATGCATTGAAAAAATATGCATTAAAAATATTAGCTCTAAGTTCATGTAAATAAAAATTTACCTCTCTTAAAGAAATAATGTTAAGTCAAAACCACAAATATTTTTGCATTTTCTTCTCCAAAGAGGGATAGTAAGTGGGATATATAACCTATTTGGTTAATTGTTGGTATCATAGATAATTGATTTTATCAATAATTTGAAAAATAAATCCAGATAAATAAATTATGCAGGTAAAGAAATTTACAGAATGCAGCAGATAGGGGTCCAAGATGGTGGCATGGACCTGGGAGGAGGAGCAGAGGGTTGCAGGCAGGTCCAACAGGCCAAGTTTGGCAGCACAGACCCTCTGAGAGGAGGACTGGAGGGAGGTGTGAGGTTGGGCCCAGCAAGCTGAGGTGTACGAGTAGGCCCAGCAGAGCCCAGACTAAGGACTGGACCTAGAGGAAGAATCCTTGTGGCACAGAGGAGGGAGGAGGTCACTTAGGTGAACTAGTCTGCCTAGAAGACTCCAGGTACATGAAGAGGAGGTGGCCAGACAGAATTCAGGGTATCAAGTTTAAATACAAACTCCCAATTTATGAGCTGCTCTGTTGTGAAGCTATAGTGTTTGTTCCTATGGTCTAAAATTACAAAAGTTTGTCTATTTTTAAATTTCACTTACTGTAATTGTACTATTGTGAATAGGGTACCATAACTGCCTCAACCATATGGTCTCCCTTAGGTATTAATAGCAAGAGGTGCTTGGGTAATAGCCTCACCAATGCCCTGTACCAAAACATGGAGGACAGTGACAAACAGAACCCAATCCCACTCTTAACCAATAGAGAAGGCAAAATCTTGAAACACACACAGAATAGGAATCTCTGATACAGAAGCAATACCTAAAGAATAGACTCTTTACCGAGAAGTTCTGACTGCAATGATACAGCTAGTAACTATACAACTTTCACAAAAAGGTATTACAGGAATCAAAATAATGAGTTTTCTCTGAAATAGAAAATGACAAAAAAAAAAAAGCAGAAAAAATCCAGAAGACTTGAGCATAAAAGAAATTAGAAGTCACGCACCTGAAATATGTGAAAGAACAGCAACCGAAGTAAAGAAACATCTGCAAAAGGGTATAGAGGAAATCAGATCAGAAATAATCTCTTAGGTAAAAAAAAAAAGGAAAGTTAAGTTGGTAGACCAAAAATTAAAGAAAAAAAAGGCTACAAGGACAGCCAACATTTTTGGCCCTAGCCTTTCAAGGTCAGAAAGGACTCAGGAAATTGGAGAACTTGTACTGTAACATCCTGTAACTCAACTGTATCCCAAATTTTCTGATCAAGGAGATTTTGGGGACACAGAGGAAAGTGATCAATGATGCAGAGTGTGCCTAAGGAGAGTCACATGGAGAGAAAACATTCTCTCAGGCTTTCACAGAGAGCAAATTGGTCAAGCAATGGCCATGACTCATCCACACGGCTGACACTGAAAAGGATCTGCAAACTGAGGTACAGGGTTTCAAGTTAAATCCTGAGGGCATTTGACTGACCTTATCAGATACAAAAGTTACATTTCTTGTTATATAGGTCTTGTTCTTGGTGTTAACCATCCATCAGAAAAGTATGAAAATGAAGTATAAAATATAAAGCCATATTAATATGATGAGCTGTAAAATGCTCAAGTCAACAACTTCAGACATTGACAGTTTTATGGAAAACCCACTACTATTATGGACTATTGGACTATATTGGGACATTTTGCTGAATTCATGCATCTACAGTATTTAAATTACAATGGAATGCCCTTCTCTGACAAAACTAACCAAAAAAGGGGGATACAAATTAACGACGATTTTGAACCTGTATACGCAAAATAGTTAGGATAGATATACAGCTCCATTCTCTTAATTCAATGAATAGAGAAGTTTGTTCTAATAGTATTTGAGATAGGATATCAGGTCTGTATCTTTTACAATGAATAACCACTAAGACAACAATATGCAATGTATTAATTATTGAAAATGTACTAGTAATTGGTTGTGAAACTGTCCCATTGCTATTTGTTTCTCAATAAAAATATTTAAAAAAGAAATAATAACTGTAATGAAAGAAATACTAAGTAAGAAATACTAAAGAACACAATGGTTAAAAAATAGAGGAAAATAGAAAAATGATGGAAACCTTCAATGAGAAATACAGGAAAGAAATACAATGTTTGAAACAGCTTCAAAGGGCTATGTATGAAATTTAAAACTCCATTAAAAGTTGGCAAAACTGTTTGAATGAAAGTCAAGATATGGGGCCGGGGAGATGGCTCAGTGGAATAAGTGCTTCCCTGGCAAGCGCAAGGGCCTGAGTTCAATCCCCGGTTCTGCCAGAAAAAAAAAAAGTCAAGGTAGTCTTTCAGACCTTGAAGACATCATTGCAGCTAGTGACCAGGAAAGGAAAAACCTCTTAAAAACAATAAGGAACCAGGAAATAATAATTCAACATCTGTAAGGGCTGGCCAGATAGCTTAGCAGACTAAAGCATCTGCTTAGATGCAGGGACCAGGAATTTAATCCCCAGGCTTGCTATGCCAACCTTGCCCTGGGGTACACTGAGGTGGCAATTGAGACTCGGTGTGGTGGTGCGTGTCTGTAATCCCAGTACCTGAAAGATTATAAAAAAGAAGATCACTATGAGCCCAATCTACACAGTGAGACCCTGTATACCCTGTACACCCTGTCCTAAAAAATACAAAAGATAAAAAATAAATAAAAAAGATTCAACAGCTGCAAAATGATGCAAAGATGAATGATATAAGACTACACGGCATCGGGCTGGTGAGATGGCTCAGTGGTCTAAAGCACCTACTTAGAACAAGCTTAGCAAAGCACAGGGACCGCGGTTCAATCCGCCAGCACCACATGCCAGCCAGCCCCGCCCCCTGGTGGGCTGAGCTGACCACACACACACACACACACACACACACACACACACACATAAATAAATAAAAACTAAAAAAAAATAAAAGACTACACGGCATCAATGAGAAAGAAAGAGCTAACACAAATGACATAAAAAAAATATTGGCAGGAGTAATAACAGAAAATTTCCCAAATATGGGGAAACAATTTGACATTCAGATAATTGAGGCATAGAGAACTCCAAATAATATCAACCAAAATAAATCTATACGCATATATATAATAAAGATCCCAGAATCAGTACAAGAACAACATACGAAAGCTACTAGAGAAAAGAAACGGATCACATTTAAAGGAAAACGTATCAGAATAACAGCAGATTTCTCAATACAAACCATAAAATCAAAGAGGGCATGGAGCAAACTATTTCAGTTCTACAAAACAACTCTGAGCAGACTACTAAAGGATAATCTAGAAAGAGATCAAAATGTCCACAGTTCCAAGAACAGCAACAGAAAGAATCAACCAAACAGGACAAATAATTAAAAACAAGAAAAGTAGGAAACCAACAGCAGGAAAATAACATGACGAGCATAAGCCAATGCATATCAATTATAACCACCATTGTAAATGGACTCAATTTCTTTCAATTTCACCAATTGAAAGAAAACGATTGGCACAGTGGACCTAAAAACATAATCCAGGGTTGGGAGATAGTTCATTGGCCTAAGCACTTGCCTGGTAAGTGAAAGAACTCAGGTTTTATCTCTGATACTTCATGCTGATCCATGCAGGAAACTGGGTGCACTGTGCTGGTCACCAAAAACTGGGCATGGTGGCACAAGTCTATAATCCCAGTGCTAGGAGGCTGAGACAGGAGAATCACTAAGAGAATGATCTGTGTAGTAAGACTCTGTACCAAATAAAAAGAGAAATAAAAGTTTAAAAAAATCCACCAATATTCTGTATACAAAAAACATATTTAATCCATAACAAAATTTATAGGCTAATAGTCAAAGGACAAAAACAATACTACATGCTCTAGGAGCTCAGAGAAAGGCAGGGGTAGCTATTATGTTTGCAGACAATCTGAAGTTTAAGCCAAGAATGATCATATGAAATAAACAAGGTCACTAATCTCAGTAAATATATCGAGACAGCAATGTGCAATACCTCTCATCTCTGTCTAAATGTGTACTGTTTCTAATGTCTTATCAATTATTATTATATTCCCTTTAAAATAAACTTTAAGGAAAGTAAAAAAAAGAGAAGAAAAAATTAAGGTTTCCTGAAAGCAAGTGTTAATGTTTAATTATTTGATCAATTATGCATACCTATATCTATTAATCTGAACAACAGATTTTACAATAAAAATCTGTAATATGACAATCATTGATAATTTTTTATTCTTGTTTTGAAATTCTGTACTATACATATTGTTGTTTGCTATTCTGTTTCTGTCTTAGTTTTTGCTATTTGTTTCCGCTTTTTTTTTTTTTACTCTAAATTGAAACAATTTTAAACAATAGAAAAAAAATAGGTCATCACATACTGGTTAGGGGAAAACTTCAAGAGAAAGAGACAGCAGTCATAAATATGTATGCACCAAATATGCGAGAAACCAACTATATAAGACAAATTTAAAGGCCATGAAAAAAATCTAATAATCAATAGCACAATCTTAACAGGGGAACTTAACACCCCCTTATCTCAAAAAGATAAGTCAAGTAGACAAAAATTAGAAAAGAGGTAACAGAACTGAATCAAACTTTTGAACAAGTGGACTTAGTGGATATTTACAGAGTGTTCCACCCAACAGCAACTAAATACACATTCTTTGCAGTTGCACACGGGACATTCTGCAAAATGGACCCTATACTAGCCCCTAGATGCTACCTCCAACTGTGCAGATTACTCCTTCTGCACATCCTCCTCTCTGCATGGAGCAGAGGTGATTTCAGTCCTCTTCCATATCCTGGCTCAGAGCACTCACACACCTCCTGCCATTTTCACAGTCACTCATCCTCAAGCCACTACCCTCTTCATGAATTAATAAGACCTGTGTTCTGCCTGGGTCAAGGCCTTTGTTCCAGTTTGCCATCAGTCTGGCTGAACTCAGGACCCCTTGGCTCCCCATAACTCCAAATGTGCCTTACTGTCTTTACTCTCACCATGGATTGCATTGGAAGTGGTTGGAATTAACTCAGTAGAATTCCAATAAATTTTCATAGAATTATAAATATTAACTTCCTAGACTGTGACAAAGACTGGGAAGGGCTCTGTATAAACATTTATAGTGACTTAAAGATGTACAATTTTCCATATTGATTTTTTGCCAACAGGCAAGCATTTTTAAACACAAAAAATTGGTTTGTGAGCTGGAAATTTATTTCTCATTGGTACCATTCACTCAAGAATAAAATGATTAAAAATTTGCCCTAAAACTTTCTCTCAAGTCACTTGCAAAAGTTATTATTATTCTTCTCACAATTATTTTTTATTACTTGTACTACTTTCCAATGTAGCCTAGTAAAGTTCATACAATTTTATCAATATATATTTAATTTTCTTGTTATAAACTGAGGAAGATATAATCTATTAATATTCCTAGTAAACTAAGTAAGAACACATTTACTTTTCGAGTACATTTATTTTTTTCCTTAGCATATGGATTGGAAATTGTCCATGAAATATATTTCCATGACCACAATTTTATCATTTAATACATCTAAATAATTCAGTTAACTCTTTCAAGTCTACATAGACTACCACCAAGAGAAGACTAACACAGTGGGAAAGAAAATACACAACCCTCTCAGCAACTGGCCGTGGAAGACTAGAAAGCAGAAGAGAGCTTTGCACAGTCATCATCTTGGGAAGGGCAAATGAAGTCACTGATCTAAATAATACCAGTAGCAAAAGTTAAGTAAGTGTGCCGCATCTAAGTTTTATGATACTTTGCAGATGCTGTGAGTGTTGCAACATGCTTAAAATAGCCTCTTTGAATTTAATGGTTTAATGAGTGCTTTGTAGTGAAGTTGAAATCAATAAACAGTAAAAATGAAGAGATAAGTTCATTCATCTGGAGATAGGGAAGTGTTCACCAAGGTTTTATTTTAAAATGAAATTTACAACTTACTAACATATGCTGGGAAAACCCCAGTGGAAGAGATTGCATGAACAGTGGACACTAATTATTACTTTATTGCTAATAATAAAGAAGAAAATGTTTAAAAAATAATGTTTTCATAGACTCAAAAAAAAAAAAAAAAAGCTGACCTGAAAATCTATGAGTATACATTCTTTCCTTTTCTGTCTACTTGCAGCCAAAGTACTGTCCAATGGGGACAGTAATTTTCTACCTCCAGAGGCTGATCATGGATAAACTGAACTATGTGACACTGAATATAGACATAAAAGATGATGGATTTCTAACAGTGGTAATTTTCAATACTAAACTTAGAGAAATGCAGTTATTGAGGCTAAAAAACAGATAATAACTTGTTTATTACAGAAAATGTGATGAGAAGTGACAGGTTGTTCATTATCTTATAACAACTTATTAACATTTGAACATTTGCAAAGTAACTCTAAGTATCCATTTTGTATTCATAAATATTTCTTTTTTTTAAGAAGGGTTCCTGTCTTTAATTCATTATGAGTGAAAACTGGAAATAAGAAATCCACAAAGACATTATGACTAGTACAGCTCATGGAAAATACACTGGCCCTCTCTTAGAGGCTAGAATACATTAGTTATCAGTCGGAAGCTTAATCTTTTTTTCTATAATTTTATTGATAAACAAATAGCAATGACACAGTTTCAAATCAAATTGGTAGGACACTTTCAATAATTAAGACATTGCATACATTCCTCCCAGTGGTTAATTGCTGTACAAGATGAGGACATGATATCCTATCTACAAACACAATTAGAACAAATTGCTCTATTCATTAAGAGAATGTAACTATATATCTATCCCAACCACCTTGAATACACAGATACAAAATAAACATTCATCTGTATACCCTTTTTTTTTGTTAAGTTCTGTTATTTGAATATTATAGGTGTGTTAACTCAGCAAAATAATCCAAAAGAGTTCAGTAGTCCATAATAGTATTGGGTCTTTGCTTCACTGGCATTGTAAGAAATTGTTGACCTGAGTCCCCTACAGCTCAACCTAACAGCATGGCTTTACTTCTTATATTTTGTTTTTATACTTTTCTGCTGGGTTGTTCAGACCAAGGTAAGGCAGGACCTATGCACTAAGAGTTGTAGCTTTTGGGTTATATCGTATAGTTTCCCTAGTATAAGAACTCAAAAGAAGAAATACAAATAGAAAGGTATAATGCAAGTAAAGGAAAGCAGGATCTTGAGGACTAACTAATCAAGAGAGGGAAAGGAGAAGGCTAGGAAACATGACAATGTCAAGCCATACAGCTATATGTAGAAGATGGGCAAGGCAATGATCCTGAGAATCTCATAGATATTTCTATTTGAACTTTGAACTTATTATGTAAATTTGGAGACTTGTGGTACAATTCCAAAATGTCCCTCTGACAACCCAGCATGCCCTATAATCCACACAATCCATGGCTATGGGCACAGAACACAACCCTGCTTACTCTAACTGTCCACCTTGTTCTCTCACAAAGCTTGTAAAGCTAGTACATGAGTACAGGAGCTATGGTAAAATTAACAGGAAGCATATGTTTACCTGGTGGATTTATTCATTTTTAAATTTTTTTGTTAGTTGTATGAATTATGTAAAAATGTAAAAGAGCATAGAGCTTTCCTGTTACCAAGAAAATCATGGGGTTAATAAAACTAGATATAGGAATGCTATTCCTATATCTAAAACTAGATATAAGAATGCTATTGTCATCATGTATGAAGTCCTGTCGTTTTAGAAAATGTACAAGGCAGAGCCTGCAACATCAGCACTGGGGAGGCTGAGGTGGGAGGATCGCTGTGGGGTCACGCCTAGTGTGAACTGCATAAATGAGTTAAGACAGCCTGCAGCACCTAGTGAGATCCTGTTCCAACAGTGAAGGAAGGAAGGAAGGAAGGAAGGAAGGAAGGAAGGAAGGAAGGAAGGAAGGAAGGAAGGAAGGAGGCAGGCAGGCAGGCAGGCAGGCAGGCTAGAAGCAAGGAAGGAAAAAAAAAACCAACTACATAGCATAAACCCTAAGGAAATGGGAATCTGATTTAATTCATTTATTAATTAGCTCAATCATTAAGTGCTGCGTGGATGCCCAGCACATGTAAATCTCATGCTGGGCCCTGTTGGTAGAATAAAGATGAACAGACTGCGTCTCTTGCCTGGGGACACTCACCGTCAGGGTCCAGTGAACAGTGATGAAAAACTAAGTGCACCAAGAGGGGGATTTGGGTGATCAATGTAACGTGGTGGGAGTTAGAGCCTGGTAGGCCATCTATCCACAATGGTGAGTTATTGATCTTTACCTTGTCTTACTGCAGCAGGAATGTTTTAGGAATGAGATAGACACATGGAAACAAATCCAAAATCTTGGTTGTAAAAAGAAAAAGAAAAAGAAAAGACTTTATAAAGGCAGTAAGAAATATGCACCTCTCCGTCCAAGAGATAAACTACAATTCAAAAAGTTTGAATTAAAGCTCAACAAAGAAACTACCAGGAAAGAAAAAAAAATGACTGGAATGTCCATTTCTTTTGGGCAGAAGGAAAAGTCCAAATGTATATATTTCAAAATTCTTAAAGTTACTCACAAAGGCTTTGAAAATTAAATACCAGCTCTCAGTATGAGACAATATCCATAAATGCACTTTAAATTCTTCAAAAAGCAATGCATGGCACTTATTCTTTGCTATTTTTTTTTATCTCTTTCTATGTTTTTCTCACTTTGCTGCTTATTGTCAGATCTCCATGACATTAAAAATGGAGAATGGAAAGATATAAAAAGTTCAAAGCACTGTTATTTTCTCATAGTTCCAGCAGAGGTTTGATGAAAAAAAAAATTGTATTTTGTCATCACCTTCACTCAGTTACTCCCAGCTCAGCCACAAATTTGCCCTGCGGCCGGAGGCACCAAAGCACCACAGAGCTCTGAAATAATTTTCTGTCAGATCAGACTATACACTTCTCTTTTCCCAGAGGCCTCAGTGCCCTATATTATTAGGGATGGTTTCAGTCTCAAGTCTTGGAGTATCCCCTGGATTAGAAAACCCAGATTTCATTTTACCTTTTAGCTGAAAATGTACACTGAGTTTGGGAATGATGGGATTCGTTCAGCAAATCCATTCATCTATTTAGGCTTACTTTTATTCCATTTGGTTCTTAATGAAGAAAAGTAGCGCCACCTACTGGAAAGGAGATGTGATGCATATTAGCTTTAGGGTGTACTTTTTTTTTTTTAAAAAAAAAAAAACAAAGTCAATTCTATTGGTACATTTTAGATAGGATAGAAATCACATTCATCATGGACAATTTACTAAGGATCCATTCAAAGAAATTGCATAAGAAAAAATTCCAAATAATCTCTCAGTTTTACTCATAAGAGTTGAATATATTTCCCCTAATACCTTTGTTATCAACAAACAGTGAAGGGAAATTACTTTTAGAGTTTTCATTTAAATATTTAGAAATGAAGATTTCCTTCTGCTTGTTTTCTTATACATTTGTAGGACTCGATGTATCTTCCTCCCCAATAATATAGAATAATTATGTATCTGCTTATGTTGTTTATATAAAATAGACTAGTGATCTTAACAGTGTAATCCCATTTTGTCATATCAACCCTCAGATTATTAAAGCACATAGAACTCTTATAACCTGCGCTCTAATAATTAAAAGCAGCCAAAGTGAAGAGGAGGAAGTTTACCCTTGTTAAATATAATTAGTGCTTCCAATGTCATCACTTACAACCTTTGTGGTTGGTTTTCAAGCTTGCTATATTGCCTTCTTTATATTGTTACTCATTCTGAAAAACACTAGTCATTCTAAAGAAGCAATCCTTAGTCACTCTGCTTTCAGGTACTCTACTGTTTATGTCTAGGGGGATCTAGAGACACATAAGCCCATTTCAGCTCAATTATACCAGCCACGTTGTAAGTATTCAGTAGCCACACAGGTGCAGGTGGCTGTACTGTGCCACACAGCAGCGTTTGAAGATAACTATCAATACTGAAGACAATTTAACCCAGTGCTGCTGGGACATGAATACTGAAGTATCCAGCTATTTTTCCTTCTTTGTGTAGCTCTTATAGGATATATATATATAT
>NW_004524715.1:3543485-3544680 GCF_000260255.1 Octodon degus
ATAGGCATAAAGAATTATATACTTCTTATGTTTACACATAAGTCCAAAAATCTCACCATATACAACCTTAAAGCAGGACAGTCCCACAATACTCCTTTTCCTGTCTCTTGTTTTCATTCGACACCCCGTTCTTTTTGAATAATCATCTACCCGAGAGAAATCATAGCAGCAACTGGCATGTCATGACAAGCACCCCATATTCAGAAGACCAGAATGACAGGCACACCAAGCATGAAACTACTATTACAGATTACCATCTTCAGTGCACTCGCTTAGTTCACAGGTATCAGTATATATAGTTACTCAGGATGAGAATCTTTCCAATTAACTGCTAGATTGAACAATCTTCTGAAGAGTCTCAGGATCATTGCCTTGCCCATCTTCTACATATAACTGTATGGCTTGACATTGTCATGTTTCCTAGCTCTTCTCCTTTCCCAATCTCTTGATTAGTTAGTCTTTGAGATCCTGCTTTCCTTTTACTTGTATTATACCTTTCTATTTGTGTTTCTTCTTTGGAGTTCTTATATTAGGGAGACTATAAGATATTTATACATATGTGTCTGGTTTATTTCACTTATGAGTATATGTTCAAGTGGCATCCACTTCAATATAAAGGCTTCGAGTTTATCATTCTTTTTTTGTGAAGAAATGAAATTAGTAGACATTTATTCTACCCAACAGCATCAGAAATCACATTTTTGGGGGTGGGGATTTGACTTAGTAGTAGAATGCTTGCCTAGCAAGATGGAAGCTCTGGGTTCAGTCCTCAGAACCAAAACAAACAAATAAATAAACAAACAAATAACCCCCTCCAGAGAATACACATTCTGCTCATCTGTACATGGGATGCTTTCCAAAAGAGAACATACACTGGCACACAGTAAATGCAAAGGAAGTAAAATTATTCCACACGTATGGTATGACCAGAGTGCAATAAAACTGGAAATTTTCAACAAAAGTAGCAACAAAAACTCCATAAACACATGGAAATTAAATAACACCCTCCTGAACAATCAATGTGTCATAGATGAAATTGGGTCAAAGAAAAAATTGCACAATATTATTCTTAATAGCTGAATAATACTCCATTGTATAAAAATACCACATCTTTTTCAACCATTCCTCAGGTGATGGGCATCTTGGTTGTTTCCAAGATTTGGCTATCACAAATTGTGCTGCTATAAACACAGGC
>NW_004524715.1:3546490-3549359 GCF_000260255.1 Octodon degus
ATCCTTGCATCCCTGGGATGAATCCTACCTGGTCATGGTGTATGATCTCCTTGATGATTTGCTGTATTCTATTTGCTAGGATTTTATTGAGGATTTTAGCATCTATGTTCATGAGGGAGATTGGCCTGTAGTTCTCTTTCTTAGTTGCGTCTTTCCCTGGTTTTGGTATCAGTATAATAGTTGCCTCCAGGAATGATTTTGGGAGGATTTCTTCCTTTTCAATTTCATGGAAGAGTTTGAGGAGTATAGGGACTACATCTTTTGTAAATGTCTTCTAGAAGTCAGCTGTGAATCCATCCGGACCTGGACTTTTCTTTGCTGGTAGGTTTTTAATTACATCTCGTATTTCACTGGCTATTATTAGGCTATTGAGAGTGGTTATATCTTGTTGATTCAGTTGTGGTAATTTGTACCTTTCTAGGAATCTATGCATTTCTTCTGTGTCTTCTATTCTGTGAGAGTAAAGATTCTTAAAGTAGCTATTGATAATCTTCTGAATTTCCACTGGTTCTGTGGTAATTACAGTCTTTTCATTCCTTATTGCTTGTATTTGAATTTTTTCTTTTCTCTTTTTGATGAGGTTAGCTAGGGGCTTATCAATTTTATTTAATTTTTCAAAGAACCAGGTTTTGCTTTCTTAATTCTTTGAATTGTTTTCTTCGTCTCAATTGAATTAATTTCTGCTCTATCTTTATGATTTCTTCCCACCTTTATATATCCATCTTAATTATATATAGATCATTCTCACTACAATAATGAAAATAACCAGAGGAAATCATAAAGGTTGTCTTGGGCTTAGAGTCCATTCACAGCTAGCAAGCAAATGTGAGACACTTTCTATGTACTGGATACTGTTGCATCAGTGTCATGAATGGAACAGAGACATCATACTATCATATATTCTAACCATGGAAGAAAGAGAATTAAAAAAAGTGTAAAAGAAAAGAACATTTTCGGAGTAGGCGTGGAATGACAGAGACAAAACACGCTAATATTTCAGTGGCTAGGGGGCTTTGTTTGAAAGGTAGATTTATTAGGAAAAGCTGCGTTATCAGTTGAATGACAGCAAAATGAAAGAACCTGAAACTCTCAGGGAAGAGAATATGAAACAAATAAAACAATAAGCATCAACTTTCAAGACAGAAAAGGCTTGCCACATTTAAGGCATAGACAAATGAATGGAGATAAGTTAAAAGGCTAAGATGGAAAGGAGATGAGAATAGAAAACAGAAGTCAATGATTTGAATTTTTGCTGTAAGTGAGAAATCATTGAGGAATTGTACACAGAACAGTAATGGAAGCTAACATTTGTATTTCAATAATCATGAAAAATCATGATATCTAGATCATTTTCATAATGCATTCACCTATTTGTCTATTAATCAGCACACACTACAGGTAGCTCATCCTCTGACTTTTGAAAGTATTTATTCAACATCATAATCCATAATTTTTCACATTTTCAGGATATGAAAAAAAGTAAGTGACTTCTAGACTCCAGTTATGGACATTTTCTTCCAGGTCACTCAGTGAACATTTTTGGTCAGGGATCTTGGTATCAGGAGACAGTAGCCAAAGGGATGGAACAGTGAATTAAGCAACCACACTTATGAATGTTTACTTAGTGGGAAGAAGTTGTGTATGTCAAGCTGAATAAAGTTGGAGAAAGAAGATAAAAGGTATTGCATGTTAATCTCCCTCCTGTAAATAAAATGCACTCAATTGATTCCTCACCCTATTTTGCAAGTAATATGAAAACTAATTGTCTTAGTTACTTTCTTGCCTCTTGGGGCAAAATACCCAACACTCACAACTGAAGGACAGAGTGGTTTATTTTGGCTCACAGTTGGTAGAGGTTCAGTTCATAGTCCACTGGCTCCAAGGGAAGGTAGAATGGCAGAAGCAGATGACGGAGGAGAAATAGCTCACAGCCTGGCCACAGGAAGTATAATATCAAGGGGAGATGGAGGTGACAGACCCTTCCGGGCCATGGCCCTTGTGAGCCACCTCCTCCAACCAGGCTTCACCAACATCACATTTAGCTCTTAACTCAAGGACAGGCCAATTCACTGACAAGATTCTTGGCTCAATAATCCAATCATCTCAGCCCAGCCCCACCTACACAAATGCATGAAGATTTGGGGGGTCATCCAGATATAAATCATAACACTATTGTTTGATATCTCCCTGTAGCTACCTGCCCATTACTTCTGACTCCCAATAATGCAACTGTAATAAGGCAGATGCAAGTTCAAAGCACAGGAGGATAATATTTCCACTCCTGTCTTCACTGTTTCACAAGACAATGAATGCAATTGACTTCAAATGTGTCATGTATTGTACATCACTGGGTTATTAACTTTAACTGGGTCAATGTACTGTTTCTGTCTCCACAGCATTAGTGACCTAGATAATAGCTGGGAAATGTGGCCTAATAATCTCTACATTATTGGCTCCTAAGTACAGTGACTGTCTTCTGTTTGACAGATGTAGAAGGATAGCACATTTATGTGCATGAAAAAAACAGCATGAACATTTAGATAAATTACAGACTACATGGTCTTTATATGCGCTTGCTCAATCAAGTCATGATGAATTAGACAGCAAATTAAAGTTTGTGTTCGCTCAAGTTTTGTTATTTATCTAAACTTATGGAGGTTTGTATTGGTTTCTAATTTTAAGGTAACAGTAAAAGCAAGCAGTATAATTATTGTACTTGTCTGTGGTTTATGAAGAGCTTTCTAGTGTGTATTTCTTAGAGAATGGAATTAACCCTAAATTGTACTAATTCAGTAATATTTTTTTTAGTGCTCCCAACTGGTCAAGCTATTGTGGAGTCTTAGTCTTTACTGACTACAAGCTTGAGGAA
>NW_004524715.1:3549459-3552973 GCF_000260255.1 Octodon degus
AGAGAGAGAGAGAGAGAGAGAGAGAGAGAGAGAGAGAGAGAGCTCGGTATAGTTTGAACTCATCTGAAATTCTTGATGATAGCCAGTTAGAGTATGAGCTAATTCTGCATTTCAGGGACTAATTTAAGTATCAAGGGAATACAGCTATCATAATTAAGAAGAAATGACATTTAAACCACCATAGACAGGTGAAATGGCTGTAATAAATTGAATCTAAAACATGTAAAGTGAGCGTCCCAGTTATACATATGCTAACTAATTTTATTTAATATCTCTTCCTTGTTGAAGTGTGAATTTAGCCTTAGGCACTGGGTTGAAGGAGCATAATTACTCAATTGCCAGTGGCCTAGATTTAGGATTCTCAACCTCCCACAGGTATGTGAGCATTATCAAACAGAGTATTATTATCAGAGAAGGAAAGATATTTGTCTTTTCTCTTGATTAAAATATATCTAAATGGTAAAGGTCTTGCTTCTGAGTCAACCTTGTGTTGAGCTGCTCTAAACTCATGTGAATTTCCTGCTTATCTTAAAAATTCAAATTTCTGCTTCATTATTAGAATCAGAGAAAAACAGTGGAATGCAAAGTGAAATACAGAGAAGATTAATATGATAGTTTTCCAATTTTCACAGATGAACCAATCAGAGTAACTTAGTGCTGCGAATTCTTACTTGTCCATGGTAATTGGATGTAGAAAAGAAGACGTTTCCTGCCCTTTTGTTCCTGCTGGATTTAAAAACATTGAACAGATGCCGTGATATAAACCTGCGTTTAATCCCTTATATTTTTCTTTATAGACACAATTGTGAATTGTGTTCTTGCTGCATTTGTAATTAGAGGGCGAAACAGATGGCAAAGGCTCAGCGTTTAGAGAGCACCATTAAAATAACTCATGCTGCCAAGTGATGGTTCACTTCAACGGGGGATTCAGCTTCCCTGCAAAATAGAGCCGCGGCGCACGCGTGCCTTGAAGGCGCTTCATTCTGCAGGAAAACCACCCCAGTGGTTGGACGCTACATTGAAAAGTTTATAACTTAAAACACAAAAATAACGTCCTCTTTCGTGCTCAATATAGTAACTGGAAGCAGAGGTTCAGGCTTGATTGGAGCTCCCCAAAGAACAGTTTATGTCTGCCCTAAGCTTGCCCTAAATGTGCTGCGAATGTGGAAATATTTTTCCTCTGAGAAATTTTAGACAAAATTAGGGAAACTAGTGTAGAACCATTAAAAAGGATTCGAGGTGTCCTTGTATGAGTTACATAGGTTTAGGACGGTAACGCAATCAAGATTTGTGTGAGTCATGGCACCCTGGCTCGTATTCCTCTAGAATGTAAACTCAGATGTGGTAAAACCAGGTCAGTTTATTTCTAGATTTGAATTGCACTTGCTATTTACCTTATTATTTAATAACTCTCTTTCAAATGTTTTCTAATGTTCAGTTGAAACAACTAAAAATATTAACATGTTGGCTCATAGTGGTCAAAAACGTAATTGACATTTATTATCTAATAAGTAAAATGTTTCTTGTCCCTGGAATTTTATTTAATATCATTTCAGTATTTAATATGAACTTCATCTTTTTTACTTAACAAAAATTGCTTAACAAATCATTTGCTTCCATAATGAGGCAAGTGCAATTTTTCTGCTGTTACAAAAGGAAAGGGAATGTCCTCAAATTCAAGGCTAATCTTGATTTCCCTGCAAATTTCAGATTCTAAGCTTAGGAAATGTCTTTGCCTGTTTCAGGTGCCAGTATTTTTGACAGCTTTCTCATCTTCACACAGCTAAAGAATATAAAAATGTTCTCCAGATGAAAATACCTGGAAAGAATGCATCAGAACCTCAGGTTATCCCGTCATGTTGGAAGATCAGTAGATGAGTGCCCTCACCGTGAATGACACAACCTGTGTGTGGTGGATAGCTAATTGGTAGTCAACTGCTTACACCCAGATGAATTAAACTAAATTAATAACTCTCTTTCAAATGTTTTCTAATGTTCAGTTGGAACAACTAAAAGCATTAACATTGTTGGTTCATAGTGGTCAGCATGGTGCTGAGTGCAGGAGGCCCTCCCGAGGACTGTTGCCAGGAGCATAAAGGCAGAACAGGAGAAGCTGCCAAAACGCTGTTAGGGATGCTGTTCCGAGAAGCTGTGGGAGCTGTTGGAAGCTGCTGGTTCTCTTGGGCTGTTCTGCTGGAGGACCTTGTCATGCTGGCTTTCCCAGTGAACTTTAGAGAAGCTTCAGTACTCATCTTGAGCATGGATTCCTGGCTCTGGAGGGGAAGATGGTGCACTGCTCAGCCCCAAGAAGCTTGTCGCATTGGCTTTCCTCATTGCTGGAGGAGCTCAGGATCTCACTGTTGCTGAGAATTGCTGTGGTACGTTTGGCGTAGTTCTAGTGCTTACCTTGAACCAGTTCAGATCCCTCAGCCTGCTAGCACAGATTTTTCATCCCACTAGCATGACTACCTAGCTTCCAACACTGACCTTTGGGTCAGTCCAGCACAGGTCTGCATGGGGCTTTGTTGTGGGCTGTAGGCCTCTAGCTGAACTGGCAGGAGACATTGTTATGAGCTCTAGGCTCTCAGCTGGATTCATTTAGTATTTCACATGTGGATAGATTTCCTGCACTTGTAGTATGTTATTCTTGGCTGATTCATTATAAAATACCATTACAAAATGTGTCCTGTACTATATTGTTCATCTTGCAAAAGCCCCAAACCATGACACGGTGTCTCAGTGGCATAAACATGAATGAGTCCTTCTCAACTAATACTTTTCAGAAAGTGTTTTGGTGTTTTTGTGCTATGCCTGGTGCTATCTTGGGGCTGCATTTTGAGAGCAACTTAACGTGTGTTTACAGGGGAGGCTGTTTTAGCAGGGTGAATACCTCTGCCTTCTCCACTCTAGGAGGTCGCTCTGCAACACACATGGAAGGCACAGGGAGGTCCACAGACTTCTGAGGGCACCTGGCATATCAGCTTTAATTGCAAATCCTATCAGAACTTGAACACTCCATCAACTTTGTGCATAACCATATGGAAATTATTTAACCTTGCCTTCATCAAAGTGAAATAGTGGCACTTTTTCTTTAAAATATTTTTCTCCCTTTTCTTTTAGCTTCCACCCCAAATTATTTCAGTGTACTTTATGTGGGCTACTCTCTGAAGCCCGCTGTTGGTGGGAGACAACACTTTCTGTTAATATTTGTGATCATACATGTGGGGAGGATGAAGCAGGAAGACCACCAGTTTGAGTCTAACCTAGTGAGACTCTGCTTCAAAAATAAAAAAGCGAAGGAAAAGGAAAATGAGAAGGATGAGAAGTAGGAGGAGAAATAAAGGAGGAAAGCAAGGAGGAGAAGGAAAAGGAGAAAGAGAAGGAGAAGTGGGGGGTGACTGGGAATGTAGCTCACTATTAAGTCGTTAGTATGAATCTATAGGACAGGGAGAGAGAATGAGAGAGAGAGAAAGAGAGAGAGAGAGAGAGAGAGAGAGAGAGAGAGAGAGAGAGA
>NW_004524715.1:3553228-3554806 GCF_000260255.1 Octodon degus
GAAAGAAAGAAAGAAAGAAAGAAAGAAAGAAAGAAAGAAAGAAAGAAAGAAAGAAAGAGAAAGTCAGTTCAAATCTGTTGTGAGAATTTGACAATAAGCACAATTAAAAAAATTAACGTCAATTATTTGCAGTTGCAAAAAATGAAAAATAAATGAATGAAATATTTTTATTCATCAGACTGGCAATAAATGTAAAGTCTTTAAGTACCAAGTGTTAATGGTTGTACAGGGAACAAGTACCTCATATTGCTGGCAATTATATAAGGATGTAGTAATTCACCAGGACAATTGTATAGTTGTTATGAAAATTTTAAACATTTATTGCTTTCAATACAGTAATTACACTTCTAACTCTGTACTCTGGAGAAATTCCTACACATATTCATGGTAGGATGACTAAGAATTCTCCCTGTAATACAAAAGCAAAAGAAAAATGGATACAATGTAAATAAATATCAAAATGAAACTGATACATAAATTATACAAGTTATGGCATAGTCACACCATAGGATATTTTGATGTAGTATTTGAAAAGGTGTAACTCCTAGGTACCTAGGAAACAATACCCAAAATAGTGAGTTTGTATGACAAATGCAAGTTTCGGATGAATTTCTTCTGTGTGGCATGAACAATGTAAATCAGTCTCACATTTATGAAACAGGGCTATAGATCCAATGGACAAATGAAAACAGTACTGGGAATGTGCACACCAAAATGAAACTTAGAGAGCATTCTCAGGTTGACAGTGGTTTTAAAAAGGTGACCTTAAACATCTCTGTAAATTTTTAATATTTTCAAGATATATATGTATAAATACACACATATATGTATGCAGAGTTATGAGTATACTTTGTAACATATACAAGTATGAAATAGCAATATTTTATTATATAATGTATATATAACATGCATCTACATTCTTTTTCCATTTTTAAAGAGAATAAAAAGAATAAAAAAAACTACAAATGCTACAGAATTTCACTAAACAAAATGACAGAAATTCAACAATGATGTTGTACTACATATTGTTGTCTTTAAATTAGTTTTTCAGATTACCAGATATAAGTATGTGAAAAAATTGGTCTAAAAAATTTAAAACAAAGAGAAAAATAATTTAAACAATAACTTCTTGGGGCCAGGAAGATAGCTCAACAGTCTAAAGCTCCTGGGTAGGCAAGCTTAGACAGGCCCAGGGGAGCGCTGTTGATCCCTAGCACCACATGCTGCACCAGCCCCACCTCTACGGTGGGGTGAGACGGCAAAAACAAAAAAAGGGAAACACTAACTTCTTCTTTCAAAAGACCAGCAGAAAACAGCAATGTAATTATCAAAACTGTCCTGTGTAAATACGTATGTATTTCTTTTTAAATACACAAATTTTAAAAACATATTTATATATTTTGTATTGTATTTGATATAAATCCTTCCATATTTGCATGTATTATCAGCATGGTTTTATAAGATTGAAAGTTCCCTTGTGTAAGTGTGAGTTCTTTTACTTATAATAATTAATTTTGGGGCTGGTGAGATGGCTCAGTGGTCTAAAGCACCTACTTAAAACAAGCTTAGCAGAGCACA
>NW_004524715.1:3554972-3560572 GCF_000260255.1 Octodon degus
AGTGACATCATTTGCGTGCCCAGGGCCTAAGGAGGTTCTAGAAGAGGAAAAGCTTCTAAATTAAGACTTGACATGGAATGAAAGCCTACAAGCTAATTTGGTCATGAATCAAGGAAGAGGAAATACAGGTTAAGTTTTGAAGATTGTTCAGCATTTTGAGAGTACACACATTTCATCTTGAAATTGCCAAGTGAAGAGAGAACTTTGTTATACAGTATTGTGCTTACTTTGTATTGAGTTGTCATTAAAGTACGGTAATTTTATTTATTTTGTATTTTAGGGAAGGGTCCTCAGGGTGTTCAGGGTCTCCCTACTAGATTGGACTTGTAGTAATCTGCCTGTTTACAGCCTCCCAGGAACTGGGATTACAGGCACGTACCACCACACCCAGTCTCAATTGCTGTCTCACTGCGCCCCGGGGTTGGGCCGGCACGGCAGGCCTGGGGATCGAACCCTGGGCCCCTGCGCCTGCTTGCAGGAGCTTTAATTCACTGGGCTATTTGGCCGGCCCCAAAATACAGTAATTTTAGCTCTTCATTCTATGTCCCTGCCCTTCACAGTAACCTGGTACAACTTTGAGTGTAACCACTATGCGTGTTAAAATAGTACTATTTATTTTGTAGCTTAATTACTCAGATTTTTATTATTAGTACGTCTTTTTTATTTTTATTTTTGTTTTTTGGCAGAACTGGGGATTGAACTCAGGCCCTTGTGCTTGCCAGCAAGCACTTATTCTACTGAGCCATCTCCCCAGCCCTAGTACCAGTCTTATTGTGGCAATTTTTCTACTCATTTTGGTCCTAAATCTACTTTAGTTTGTTAGTGCGTGAGATTGATATGGAAGTATCTATAAAAATAAGATTATAGAACAGTTCCCCAATAACAAATACTAAGGAACTACATAAAGGAACTCCACAATTCATCTTTTTTTTTTTTTTTTTTTTTTTTTTTCAGAACCGGGGATTGAACTCAGACCTTTGCACTTGCCAGGCAAGCACTTATTCTACTGAGCCATCTCCCCGGTCCCCCATAATTCATCTTACTGCCTTTGTTATTACTTCAAATATGTGCTAAGCACAATATTTAATAATAACATAAAAATTCCGACATGGATACAAACTTTTTTTAAGAAGACAATTCTAATTCATTTTTAAATTCTGTTGTAAAAGACAGCTTATCAATTTGGACATTTCCAAGCTGTAGTAAAGTAATTTTGTTAAGACAAGAAAGTGTTTATATTTGTGAATGTTTTTCTCCATAAAGAATATTATCAAGAATTTTATACTATTAAAATATGGAAATGGGAGTGAACATATATCTCATTTGAAAAAGAAGGCAGTCATGCTCGGTGGTGCGCTGCCTTCTTTGGTCTGCCTCTGTATTACACTGTGCTTTTGTGTTGGATTAGCCGTGGAAATGAGATGAATCGCCACCATTGTCCCAGGGCAGTGCGGCTCAGGGGCCACTGGAGCTGACCCACCGAAAGGGTATACTATGAGCCGGAAAAGCCTTAGGAAATACATGAAAGCATCTTTGTGACTTCAAGTTGTTTTCTTCCTAAATTTTTTGTCTTCATCTAAACCTCCCTAGGAATAGCAGGTTGATGAACTGGCCAACAGCAGTGAAGCGTGCAGCTGGAAAAATGTCAGTTAAACTCTGAATTTTGGTGTCTGACATATTGCTAGTTTTTGGTTAAAAAATATTACATTATTGTACATTTTAATGCATATTTATAAAGATGAGTAATGGGACAGAAAATAAAATATTATCATCTGGACCATTCAATCCTTGTCATTAAAAAAGATGGCAGTCTTGCCTAATAAGTGGTAATTGATTTAAGTATAAACTACCCCCATTAGAGTTGTTGCACATCCTATTCCTTGTTTTCTTTTATGGTTGAGTTGTCACCACTTACCCCAGAACCAGCGTCAGCTATTGAACAATCTTCAGAAACTTAGTGGTCACCATGCCTGCAGGCCTTTAGATCTGTCCCATGGACTTCAAATTATTCACCGATTATTAAGTTCCCTAGGAAGATCTACAACTTTAAAAGTATTGTATTAATCCCCAAGATGATCAAACTATGAGACAAGGACCCATAGCACGTAATTGGTACACAAATTTGTCACTGATAACAAGAAAGTTAATCACTACCGTTCATTAAACAATATTTTTTGGAGTAATTGAAACCCTGAAAGTGAATATAGTGTCATTTTTCTTATTGGTATTTAACAGGAGTTAAATAGCAAAGAACTTTTCTTGAATATCAAATCAAAGTGGATGAGATTTAAGGATCTTCGAAAAAAAAAGTTAGGATGGACATGCAGATGATATAATCCCTTATCTAAGATCAAGAAAATATATATGTTCTTTAAAATCTCTGGAAATTAAAGAAATAACTTTCTCATTTGGAAGCAAACTCTGACTTGACCTGCAAAATTTCACTCAGCCTGATTTGATGAAAGGCTATTTATAGTGTTAATAAAATCTATGAATTATATTTTTTGATACAGAAATACTAATGTGTTTGATTACCTAATTTTCACAGAGATATAGCTGGGGTTTGTAGGTAATTTATGATATTTGGTCTATGATAACTGTGATGCTACATATATCTAACCCAAAAAATTTTTTTAGAGGAGCTTTATCTCTATTCCAAGACCTCTGGCTGGGAATCCTAATTAGCTAACAGAATCTGCCAGCTTTCTTCTGCTGTACATCCATTGTCAATGAAAACAGAGAGTTGCAAGTCAATTGGTCAAGGACTTCTCGATTCTGAGTAGTGAATGCAATTCAAATGTTGATTCTTTCAAATGTTGATTCTTTGTTTTTCTAGATCTTTAGATTTTGTTTTCAATGTCTGCACTAAATATGTCAATTAATATGTCCACCCAGCACTACTTAATATCCCTTTTTTAGGAAATGATAAAATATATATGGGGCCCACATTTGCATATAGGTAAGTAGGCCAGGACAGACACTTGGATCACGGTCAGACAACCAATAGGCTAGCTCATTCTTTGTCATCTGGGGCTGGATTATAATTTTTTTAAAAATCTTTTTATGTATTTATTTATTTGGTATTGGGTCTCTCTGCACAGCTCGGACTCATAGTAATCCTCGTGCCTCACCCTCCCCAGCACTGGGATTACAGGTGTATGCCACCACACCCAGTTTTGGTGGCTGACCTGGCAGCATGGCATGGGGTACCAGGGATGGAACCTGAGTCCTTGAGCTTGCCAGGCCGGTAAATGCTTAGACCACTGAGCTGTTTCCTTAGCTCTAGGGCTGGACTTCAAGAGATGAACTAGCATTTTCACTTTTCTCTGAAACATTTGGGCTATCTGAAATAATGTCATGGGGTCTATTCAAAGTCATCAAGTTTGAGTCCGGAGGTAGCCAGATTTATGAGGAGGAATTTTGTAAAGAAAATATCTCATCACAGAGAATAGGAAGGCTCTGTCATACATAGAGATGTAGTTATTTAATGAGAGAAGAAATCATATGGTAAAAGAGAAAAAACAGAGTTATCATTTTATTCTGAGGACTTCCCTAGTGCTAGATGATTTTTCCAGTTGTAGTTCTAGGATCACACATCTGTATGCTTCTTTTGATTAAAGTCTTTTGGATGAACCATCATCCTTTGCAACTGAAAAGGACTTAATTAAAATGATGCCACCAGTTAAAACACTAAGGTTTGATTTTGCTGAACTTTGTTAGCATTGAGTATTACACTGCAAAATATGATGGTCTATCATTTAGATTTTTTTTTTTTAATTTGGACTTGACCTAATAAACTTAATTGATCTACTCTGAGGGACTTATTTTCTTCTACTTTCCAATATTTGTGGATGATTTTTTCAACTGCATGTAGTCCTATGTCTGAGACTGGGCACACAGGTAGTGTATGGAAGCGATACGTGCTGATTACAGCCGTGGACACCTCTTGAACTTTCTCCTCTTGGTGGCTGGATGTTAGTGTCAGAAGAAGACAACATCAGTCTCCAGTAGTCTATGGGGCTGACTGAGCGACTCCCCACTAACCACAATGACCAGAAAGCTCAAATCAGATCCTTACATAGCCTACCCTGATTTTATAAACTTACATTTTGTTAGCTTCCTGAAAGCCATATTTTAGCAATAAATAAATCTATAGAAAACACCATCTAATTTTATCATTATTTAGCTTATATTTTCTCTGAATGTATACTAGGATATATATTTTGGAGAAAATATATAAATATCTTGCTTAAATGAGCACTTTATATTGTTTCTTCTACTAGTTTTTATAAAATATGTTTATTTGTAGTAGACAACTTTTATAAATATGATATTTTACATATCTTATTTTTCCATAAAACAAATTCTAGAATAAAACATTGTCTTTGTTTTTCCACATTTTTTATCCATAAGTCAATCTGCTAATCAGTCACTGAAGACATTTATAGAAAACACAGCACATCCTGAATCATAGGTGTGGTGTCTATGGCCGTAATACCCTGAATGCATCCAGTCTCATCTGAATCGTAGGTGTGGGGAACCTTCTGACAAACCCTGGAACCTAATGACCTTTTGTTATCTTCTTCCTGTTTTTATTTATTTATTTATTTATTTATTTATTTATTTATTTAGTGTGTGTGTGTGGCCAGCTCAGCCCACCAGGGGGCAGGGCTGGCTGGCATGTGGTGCTGGGGGATTGAACGGTGGTCCTTGTGCTCTGCCAAGCTTGTTCCAAGTAGGTGCTTTAGACCACTGAGCCATCTTGCCAGCCCCCTCTTCTTCCTGTTTTAAAATTCAGCTTATATCATTTTTGGTAATTTCACCTATTAAAGCAAAACACTGTTGCACTGATAGCAGCGCAGGCTTCTGCAACACTTGTGACTCAGCTCCAAAGTCTGTTTTCTCCACAAAATAACAAATGCCATCCTACCACTCAGTTTTTATTATTTGAATTGACATCTATTGTCTGATAACGTAAAGTTGATTTTCTTATTATATAAATTAGGTTGTGTGCTTTGCTAAGAAATGAGACAGTTTCTGAAGAAGGCTCATAGTGGGTACCCTCTGAGCTTTTGCCTTGAAGAGTCTGGAATTCCTCGCCTCTGGATCTTTCTGAGAGAACCTCCTGCGGTGATTGTCAGGCCTGACTTCAGGAACACATTGGTCTCTTCTCTTCAGAGAATATTTAATTTAAATTGAAATCAAATATGAAACATATCTGCTGGTTACCAAACCAATCCTTCTAATGCTTTGATATATTTTTCCCAAACAAATACTTTTTACAATTTTTCCCAGAGTGAAACTCACAGGCAATTGTGGCTGCTTGCATTTACCCTACTGCTTCACATTCTACTCCCCGGGAGGGCTTTGTCAGCCTCAGAAAACACAGATTTCTCTAATTCTATTCTAGATCATTCCTCTATATTCCTTCTCAAGTCATTAAAAAGTTAACTCAATTTATTTGGTAAGGATTTCTATCATTGTTTTTGCTGTTCAGAAAAATGTCAGAGTGGGCCTAAGGAGAGTCACATGGGGAGAAGACACTCTCTCAGGCTTTCACAGAGAGCACATTGGCCAAGCAATGGTCGTGACTCATCCAC
>NW_004524715.1:3560912-3575941 GCF_000260255.1 Octodon degus
GCACTGAGTAAATTGAGCCACGGCAACGTAGGTGCATTAGACAGTGTTCTGTCTCTGATGATTCACATAACTTATCAGAATTAAACATGGATTTACTATAACGAATGAACTTTTCTCATGTTTTAGAAAAAAAATCATAAAAAGAAAGAAAAAAGAACTGCAGAAGTTAACTATATTTTTATATTTACATGAGTCAAAAATAATGTTACTTATTGTTATGTGGCTTTTGAGGAAATCTTGGGCTTTGGAAATATGTGGTACATTCCTGTTGAAGAAAATTGATATGTCTAAATTGGTCTGTAGAATTGCCCACATTTTCTTTCCATCAAATGAGCCAAAGCAGCACAACAAAGTGTAAAGAACAGAGTTTAGAATACAAATTAATTTTATATTTTATTTCTCTACTTGCTGACTGAAAATTCATTTGATTTCTGAGCCTCCATTTACTCTTATATAAATGGGAAGAGTAATAATATTCATATATTTTGTCTATTATTGATACAGGGAGAAAAAATGGTCTCAGGTGGGTGACCTCCAAACCATACAAGGAACCTCCAAATGACATAGAGAAAAACAATCTCTGGACCTGACCTGCACGAGTTCGTGTTCTCTAAAACTGAAGAATGAATTTTAGGAACAAACAGAGGTTATGAGCAGAATATATTTATTGAGAGAAAGAAAGCTCCTGTCCAAGAGAGGGACAGGAGGGGAGCCCGAGTGGGTAGTTCCCCGGGAAGCTGTCTCTTCCAGGGACTTTTATAGTGTAAAACCATGTGAGGCTAAGGTAGAGAGAATGGGAACTCGCTTAGGTGGGCAGGAGGTGGGACAAAACTATGGTCAACCAATGGGATTACATATGGGACAGGGTCTTTTCCTGTTGGGGTTGGAATGCAGGATAGGGTCTCTTTCTGTTCGGGGTTGGGCTAGTGACTCACTTGGGTCTTTCCAGGTGATTGATACCTATTTAGAATATCAATCCCAGGTGCTACTTGGTTAGCATTTGTTTGGCCTTTAGGTCTTTAGGTCTGGTTCACAGCAGGAGCATCCGCCCCTCCCACAGTTGTAAGGCATCTCCTCTTCTGTGCTGTCTCCTTCAAGGGCCTGGCCCTGTCTGACTGCCTATAATATTTTTATCTAAGTCGGCTGCCTACAATATTATTAGATAAACTATTAACCCTGTGGATCCAATTGAATCATATGTTTGCAAATACTTTGTAAAACACAAAGGCAGCTATTTAATTATGCTGAACAAAGAAAAAAAACTTATTTGTAAAAATATACTTTGGAATTGATTCACTTGAGAACCAAGAAGTGGTTATTTGGTCAGAATACGCTGAATTTTCCAGATTTCATATGAGAACATGAACCATCTTTTCAATCTCAAGCTATATGTTTAAAGATTATGTGTAACATAGCCATGCTACAATTCATAATATATGAGAAGTTAAAACGATCACCTCCTCTGTGTCTAATTTCTTAGGAGTTCACTTTGAAATATATAAAGACTAGAAAAAAGCCAATTATGGCACCATGTCTGTTAATCAATTTCACCTCTGGCCAGGAGTGTGGCAGATTGGTCACTTTAGGAAAAGTGTAAATTGATAATAATGCTTGTGTTAAGAAAGGGCAACCTGTGGACAGTTACTTAGAACTCTCTGCTCCAGCCTGAGTTCCCTAGAAGCAGCACTTGGAACAGAACTGTGCTAGACTTCTGTAGGAGGCTGTTACACCAGGGCAGCTGGAGTAAGAATTTGAGACAAGAAAGATTGGAAAACTCAGATACAGTGTACAGAGCCAAGCTGGCCATAGTCTCAGAAAAGCACAGATTGTCCCTCCCTGATGGACACGAGTCTCAAGAAGAAGAAGGTGTATTTACTGGCTGGTTCTGCTCCGCGGTCTTGTGCCCCACAAGGCGTCAGCTCCTCTGCACGTCTGCGTTATTTTACATGGATTCTCTGAGCAGCTGTAGAGGACACCAAAGATGGTGTTGAGAGGATCAGCTCTCACCACTGAAGAGCTCAGAGCTGAAGTGGGGCCGGGGAATGAAGGGCTTATCGTGTGAGCAGGGTTGAGGCAAGCCACTGAGGCCCTCCTGCCAGCCAGGAAGAAAGACACATGGCAGCAGTCTGGATGGGAAGTGACTCAGTAAGCTGGATTTGAAATAGACTCTCCAGCCCACTTCTGACATGCAATTAGATCATTTGATTCATTGACTAGGAAAATGCAAGAAACTTTTGCATCCCCTTATGCCTAATTAGGTCTATGTACAGGAATTATAATCTAAGAAAGAAATATCTTTTGATTCCCTACCAACTACATGCCATCTATACCAAATCATTTATACAAATAACTCTGCATGCTGTAAATGACCAAGATCATTACGATCTAATTGCAATCATTTTCATTATCTAATGCTATTTCTGAAAGGGACCACCTGCCCTTTTCTAAACAGATGTATGAAGTGATAGATTAATAAGTAGGTCAGAGCATAGAAAAGCATCTAAATAAATAGGTTATGATTTTCATTTGGAATTAAACCAAGGTAAGCTTACTGAACAAATGTTACCTTCTAAAGAAATCTTTAGGAGAGTGTTTTTGATGTTACTGAAATTTTGATACATTTGTTTAATTTTTGTTTAAAATTTTATTTAGATGAGATGACATAAGGAATACACAGCAATAAAAATTTTCAGCATTAATTCTGCCTTAGAAAATTTTGTATGCATATCGATTGAGAGAATAACTCAAGAAATAGAGCATAATAACAAATATATTAAAAGTGGACTTTGACAGAAAATATTTGCAATTCACACACAGCTTCCCTCTGAGGAAAGAAAACATACATTATATTGAAAGACAAAAGGAATCAGAAACAAACATTCAGGGGCCAGCTTAGTGACACAGTAGTTGACTCCAGAAAAATTAATCCTTCTTCAAAATATTTGAGTAAACTGTACAAATGGGAATTCAACTTAATCAAATCAGATGAATTCATCTTTGGACAGCATAAATTATGGTTTACCTGCCTTGGTAGTGTTCTCCGGATGCAGCCTGCCTCCTTTACAGTGAAGTACTGTATGTAACTGCTGTCTCAGGCCTAGCGGAAAACGCACTGAGCAAAAGATTACTCCACTGAATTTTGGGAGTGGTTAGAAACACTAACAGCCTCTTATTTTTCTAATATGCTTAATGGTATAATGAATATAAAGTAATTCTACCTACAAATCAACATGATCTTCTTATATCAAAAGAGGAACAAAGGCTCCGTTACAAAAATTCTCAGCTGTAGTTGACACTCCATTAAATTCTATATTCAGGATTTTATAAACAATACAGACTCCAAGGTGGAAGAGGCTCTTTTTCCCCCTCCTTTACATATTTTAAGGTCAGATTAAAGTCTGAAGATTGTGTAATTTGAACACTTGGCATCTATTTTAAACTTGAAAGTTGTAACTCTAAGCACTTAGAAAACATAATAGTGAGTCAATTTAATATATATTTTAAGATGAGTTTCATTAGCAATTTTAAATAGGAGCAATTGTTAAATGTATCTTTTTTTTCTGGTACTGGAGACTGAACTCAGGACCGTGTGTTTCCCAGGCAGGTGCTTATGTTGCTGAGCTATAGCCCCAGCCCTAAATATAAATTACTAGCTTATTTACACTCTATTATAAGCAAGAAGTTTATTGCAACAATATAATGGATAACTAAGAAGTCATTTAGAATGATTAAAAGGCTTTATCATAAACATATTAAAATGTTCAAGCAAAAGTAATGTTTGCAGAGAATTTAATGGAATCTTACCATATCAAAATTTAGGTAGCTTTTAAACATAAACTTCAAGGTTAGAATATCATTAGCCATCTAATATGACATATTGACACAAATTGTAAAGACATACGTGGTATAAAAATGTCAATACTGTAAAAGCAAATGTATGTTATATGAAAATATTTGAAGTATAAAATAACAAGATTTATTGATCCAACTATACGTTACAATAATGGTTTTGGGGATTAAGATGACCCTTCAGGTTATTCCTTTTAAGCACTGCTACCTTTCTTACCCAACCCCTGACTTCTGTCATTTCAATAACTTGAACTGTACCAGGCTTTAAATAATCTTTGAAGTTATGTAATTTAATCTTTTCTATGAGCCACAAATCTCCAGTAGTTGCTCTGACCTGTCCAGAGAGCAATCTTTATCCTAGACATCAAACATAAATAATGAGTTCAGGAAGAAGAGGGGGAAAGAGAGAGAAAATGAAAGGCAGATGGATAAAGTTGGGTATGATAATGCACGTGAAGAAATCAGCACTCAGAAGAACACACTGGAATGTTCAAAAATGTGAGTTATTATGCCTGATTAGATACAATGAATTCATACTTAGGAACTTTGTTAGCTTGTGTTCTAAGCAGCCATTTAAAAAGCATTGAAATGATATTAAATTATAGCTCATAAATATTTATTAGGAAAGTCTGTGCATTTGAATATGCAAGTCTCAGGTAAAGTGTATTCAATAAATCTTTTTTTTTTACACTATTAACTGAGAGTTTGCAACAAAAGCCTTAGTCCAGATGCCTTACGTCCCTCTTCAAGGTTCTACCTCAACATTACTTTATGCATTCATCCAGAAAAAGGTAGCTGGTACACTCTTTGCAAGTTTTTTATCATAAGTTTAAAACAAAAAAAAACCTATATGGAGCGGCATATTGGGGGGAGAGAATGTGGAGGAATCATTATACACAGTGCTCAAATTGCAGTTATAATAACACAGAAAGGGGAGCAAATATCCTTCACAAAGCGAGTATATCGGAACTGTAGTCATTTGGTTGTCTCTGCACAAAAACTGATATTAAAAAAATACTGGTTAAATATTACCTGCTTTTTTCTACAGGTGTTTAGCGAATTTCCACTTGAGTCATGATAACAGAATTTCAGTCCCCACTATAAAGGATTCTTTAAAACTTTAACACTACAGTCATTCTAAGCCTCTGCTAACTTTAATGTATAGAACAAGAAAGGAGGCAAGGGTTTTGAAATACAGATTTTTCTGAGAGAACTGTTCTCTTGTTTTGTTTTGTTTTGCCAGCTCAGACTGCCCTGAGGGCAGGGCTGGCATGGCTTGTGGTAACTGGGAATCAAGCTTCGGTCCCCTGCACCTGCCTAAGTTTGCCTAGGCAGGCACTTTAGGGCTCTAAGTTATCTCGCTGGCCTGAGAGAACTGCCTTTCACACTATCAGTTGTTGGAGACAATATCAGGTTGAGATGGTCAGTGTCTCAGAAGGTTATTTTATAAGTGTAGCTGCTCCTGGCCTCTAAATTCTCATAACTGATACCATAGACAGGCATATTTGAGCATTTGCTTATCTCTGTGGTAGACACATCCTCCATCTGATAGCCTGATATAACTCCATATCAAGAACGTAGGCATTCCTATTCTTTCTCTTTTTTTGTGGTAATTTTCTGTTTTCTCTGAAACTAAAGTGATTTTTCTTTTTTTTTTTCCTTTCTTTCCATCACCTTCTTTCCAACATAAAACTTCGCTTGCAGTCACTTCAAGGCCATTGGTGAGTCTTGGTGATGCCGTTTTGTCTGTGTTTGTGGTATGTTTACCAGAGTGATGGAGAAGGTGGGAAAGGAGGAGAAATACATATTTTATTCTGACATACTATAGTTCACAAGTGTTTTCAGATATGTAGGAAAATAATTTACAAGCAAAATGACCTACTTAATCCACACAGTATCCCCCATCTGAATCCATAAGAGAGATGAGAAGATAAGATATTCTCCTGACTACAGAGGGGTGAGAAACCATATAGCATTCAACAAAGCTCTGCCAGATATTATTGCCCATGACTTTTATCTCTTAAATAAAGCTGAGCCCCTTTCATCAGGCTGTGAATGTATTTTTTTTAAATCCTACAAGAACAAAAGACAAAAGATGACTCTCTATATAATGTCATTTCTAAAGAAACATGTATTAAAGTGTTAGTTCTCTGAAAAAAAAAGATACAGTAGATAGTATTTATTGAAAATGATTAGAGAAATAATGTTTGCCAATGAATCTCTATGGAAGATTGGATGAACTCATTTAATTGATTGATGTGAGGATTTTAGAACACAGTAATTTGGATTTTGGCAATTAAAAATGTTTCAAAACAAATCAGTTGCAAAATTGTAGCCATACCAGCAAACTTTCTCATACCAGCCAATTTCAGTGAAAAAAAAGGACTGGAATATATTTCTTTATGTGATTCTATTTGGATGTTTTCAGAATCAATAACATGCAAATAATAGAAGAGTCTGTTGACCTACCAGCTGTATGGCAAGTTCTGTAATATTTAATGAAAAAACCTTTTTTATTCTTTAAAATAAAATAATGAATATCCCAGGACAACTCGAATTCAGTTCTGTGTCTAGAATCCAGTGCTAATTACGAGTGAATTATAAACCCTACAAATGCATTTTTCATTCCATAATCCTCTTTCTCATTATAATGTGCATCTAAAATCTCCTAGAACTTATTTAAAATGAGCCCGTTTTAAAAGAGTAACCTGAAATAGTTAATACCTAAAAAAAAACCTCACCGGTTATTTTCAACAGATAATTAAAGAAAGACATGACTCAGCTTAGCATCATTCAGCTAGCACCCTAGTGAATAGCTTAATATACACTACACTACACTACACTACACTACACTACACTACACTACACTACTCTATAGTGACCCTCTTGTCTGAGCTCAATTGGAGCAGAATTTTGTAGTGGGGATGAATTCGTGCAAACCTAAAAGTAAATACAGAGAGTGGGACGGGAAAAGATTTTGCTTTTTTTTTTTTTACCTCTAAGGTTCATTACAAGTAGAAAATTGTAGTTCAAACAATATTACTTTGAAAAAAGTGCATAACTGGTTAAATACCTAAAATCATTCACAATGAAAATGTTTGGCTTTCCCTGTCTCCTTGCCTTTCTCTCCTCTTCATTAAAAATGGAGACAAAGTAGGTAGAGATGCTGCAGCACCCCGGGGGTCGCCAAAGTCCTGATCATTAAACCTGGCACAGATTGGGGTTATAGGAAGGTTAAGTAGTAAAATGGGAGAAAATTAACTTGTCAGGAGAAGGCCACGAGGCTGGTTGGGGAAGGTTGTTAGGTCCCTCCTGGAGGACGGAGAATGCTGACTTGGAGCTGTGCCACAGGGAGAGGAGGTCGCCCCCCTGGAGGCTGTGTGACAGTCATCCAGCACAGCCACCAGCCCAGGGTCAGCCTAGGTTTACTAAGTAATATCTCAGACAGGGAGTTGTCTGACACAATGTGTAGATGAGGATAAATTCCAGTCAAAGGTGTCCCAGGAACTGGGGCTTTTTCTGTTAGGTGCAGGAGAACACAGACACGTTTAACCAGAGTGCAGCGTAGCAGGCCAAATCGCCTGCTGCTCAGTAGTCAAGCGCAAGGAAAATGTTCCCTACTCTTTTTTAAAATACAGGAAATTAAATCCCTTTCAGCTAAGCTGGTAATTAATTTTTTATGTTTTGAATTTAAAAGTAACTCTTTGGAGCATAAGCCATCCAAAAAAAAAAAAGCACAATCTATCAAATCAGCAAAAACAAAAATGTTTGGAAAAACTGTGGGAGGTAGGTAGTCTTGTATTATTGGTGGGAAAGCAAAATTTTGCATCACCCGTGAAAGGGAATTTGGTACTATACAGAAAAATTGCATATTAATGTAAGCTCCCATTTTTGAAATGGAAAATCTAAGAAATCAGTTCTTAAAATAGTTTGGTAAAACCACAAAGGACCATACAATGCTGAAGTTTTTCACTACAGATTTACTTGTAATAGCAAAACACTGAAAGCAATCTAGATCCCCTCCAAGGGGCTCCAGTTAAACAAAGATGGGTATAGTAAAAAAAAAAGGGGAGGTAATAGTCTACATCTTGTTATGCAATATCTTTGAATGTAAAAATAAAAAAGCAAAGTGGCAAAGTATGTATTATATATGTTTAAGGAAAGAAATGAAATTTTTAAATATGCATTTTTGCATTAAAAGCATAAGCTGATATTAAATAAAATTTACTTAATGGGGGAAGAAGAAGTAGAAGAAACAGGTATAAAAGTTACACTTCCCCTAATATATCTTTTTTGACTCTATGTACATATTTTAGATCACTAATTAAATTAAATCTTTAATTGGAAGTCTTTAAAAATAATAAAGCATGTAAACCTAACTTCATTATGATGATGTCATAAACACATAGAACAGCTATTTTGAGTGGCTTTAAAGCATCTTCTTTGATTATACATTCACTATGAGACATACTCCAAAGATAAAACTTTGGGTATAAGAAAGAATTGGATAGAGAATTGATTTTCTCTAATTTAATTTTGGCATTTCATCTGAGTATTTGTTTTTTGCTTTTAAGTATTTGGTACATGGTCTCACTATGCAGCTTGGACTCATGGTGATCCTCCTGTCTTCAGCCACCCCAGCACTGGGATTACAGGCATGCATCACCATGCCCTGGCTTGGTGGCCCGCTCAGTGCACACAGGGGTGGGGCTGGGCTGGCTTGTGGTGCCCAGGATCCAACTCAGAACCTTGTCCTTGTCTCAGCAGGCAATTAGTCTGCTCAGCTAACTCATTGGCCTTCTTCTTCTTCTTTTTTTTTTTTTTAGGATAAAAATATACAATTATTTCAGTACTAGTGGAACTAGTATTTTCAATATCAAAGAAAGATGCAAATATAAGATCAAAGAGGTCAGTAAAACTCTCCCATCTGGAATTTGAATTTAAATATCAGAAGACAGTTGTATTTTATCCTAAAAGGAACCAGAGCTTTTGGGACAAATGGCTGATTCCAGTTTTGAAATGAAGAACATTCATGACTAGCTTAGGATGCTTTATCACATAAAAGACAAAAAGGCTTTCAAAACCCAGTGGATTTTGTAGGGCATGGCGGAGTGGGCCTGAAATCCCAGCCCTTAAGCAGCCAAGGCAGGAGCATTGCTGAGAGTTTGAGGCCATCCTGGACTATCTAGGGAATTCAAGCCCAGCCCAAACAATGCAGGGAGAGATATTTTATTAAAAAGAAAGAAAGAAAGAAAGAAAGAAAGAAAGAAAGAAAGAAAGAAAGAAAGAAAGAAGAAAGAAAGAAAGAAAGAAAGAAAGCAACAAACAGAAACAAAAACCAGTATATTGTATCAAAAACACAAGGTATCGATTTAAGTAGGCTTTCACTTGTCAAAGAGGGATGTTTCTATGTATAAATAGAAAACAAAGTCACAATTGAAATATATTAAATGTATATGTTTCCATGAGTTATAAATTATAATAAAAATGGATTGGGCAAACTTAGTGGGTGATGTGCAACTAATTAGAGCAAAAAGTAATAAATAAAATATAACAGTTTAATAGCAAGATGATAGCAACAAGATCTATCATCTCATGATCTTACCATATGAATGGGATTCCTTTCGCTGCCATGTGTGTCCCGCGTCCTCTCCCCTTAATCCCATGGGCCTGTGACTTTGCTCTGTGATTTCTGGTTGAAGCTGTAAAATATGATAGGAGTGTCACTCTTAGAAATCAACTCTCAGGCTGGATAAATCCCTGGAAATGAGCAGAAGTAATCATTCCAGATGACAAATCCATCTGAAACTCAACAAATTAGTGAGGATGGGCTGTAGGGATGTGTCTGGCTGCAGCTACTCTGGAATCAATAAACTTCTGTTATAAACCAATGAATGCATCCAACTCCCAGACCATGATAGGTAATAATAAAACAATTGCTTTTGTTTTGAGGTATTAAGCCCTGAGATAAGTACTCAGCTACAGACAATTGTAGCATAGCAAGAAAGAATAAAGCATTTGTTCTGCCTTGTTTGGTATAACTCACATCTCAGTATAACAAATAAATGACAAATGGGGCATGGTGGTACATTCTTGTAATCCCAGAACTGCACTTGGTGGGCAGAGGCAGGAGGATTGCTATAAGTTCGAGGCCAGCTTGGGTTATATTGTAAATTCAAAGCCAACCTAGAATTCATAATTCAAGTCCAGCCTGTTTAAAACACAAGTAAATGCCTAAAATATTTTATAAATATTTCAGTATGCAGAGAATTATAGAACTGGACTATCACTCATAATAAACCTAGGCAATGATTATTGATGACTCTGACAGTACAAAAAGAGACAACACAGTCTTATGTGCCTCTTGATGTATATATGTGGCCACCTATGAAATATACCCAAAAACATCAAGCATGAATAAAAATCGGACCATTAAAAGCTCTGTCATTTTATAAGAAATCTAAGGAACAGAAAAATATGTAAGTAATAGAATACAATCAGCATAATCCAGGCTATCAGAAATACTAGAGGGCAAATGAGCTGATCTCTTAAACAAGTGTATTTTAAGGAAGGAAAGAGAAATGGAGAAAAACCAATAGTATAGAAGAGAAAAAAACAATTATGAAGGTTATCATTTTGATTATGATACAGCTAAACAAATCATTAAAATTTCAGACTATCTGACAACTTAAAGCAATTATTAATTCTAAGTGCAGTAATGGTATTATGGTTTTGTTTAGAGAAAAATCCATATCTTTTAGAAATACCTATTGAAATGCGTTGCTACCTAAGAATTGCCTCAGAGTAATTCAGAGTAGGCAGATAAATGAAGGACAGTAGATCATGATGCAAGAGGGGTAGTCTTCTGGGGCTTTTCCTATATTATTCTTCTTTCGTGTTTGAGCTTTTCCATTATGAAAAGTTAAAAAATATATCTGGCCTACAATTGTGATCCTTGGGTCCTACCTCTCTCGGGCAAGATCTTTATTCCTCATGCTGTGACGCTTCTCTTTGGTGAACCCGAGAAGCTGATCTTGGCCATGTGAATCCCTAAGGGCACTGTCTCCATGGAATGAAGAAAAGTGACTCATAAAGCCTATGCTTCTCCTTCCTCCAGTGATCTATGCAATTATGAAATTACGTTAAATTGAAGTCTAAGCATTAGAAAGTAAAAGTGGTAGACAAACAAATGAGAACATTCCTTCAGAACTGAGCAAATAACCAGAGGTGGCAGAGTGGGAAAGATGTGTTGCTGAGCTCAGCGAAACCAGAGTTTTCCTACTTCTCCCACTAGTAGAGTGGGTGACCTAAGCCAAGTTATGCAACATTGCGGCCTACTTTCCCTTATGTGTTTGGTAGGCCCTCTGTGATGCAGTTTCTTTGAAAGACCAGTTCAGTCCAGTTCAATCTAGTCTAATCTAGTCTAATCCAGTCCAGTCCAGTCCAGTCCAACCCAGTTCTGCTCATTTTACCTCACATACACCTCATCCCACCCCACTGAACTTTCTTCTGTCTACATTTCTTTCTATTTGCTATTCTTGTTCACAAATCATTTGTTAAAGTGCAAATGCCATCAAAGAGTCTATCTTGCTTAGAAATGGCATTTGCTGCCAAGGGTCGTGAAGCATTCTGTTTCCCACACACAAAAAAAGTCTCATTTACTATGTCAACAAGTTAAGAGCATTACTTTGTTAATGTTAATATGCCTTCACCTATCAGTCTTTCAATCCTCTGCATAAAAAAGTTCAATAATTCAAAGGAAATCCACATTGACATATTCCTTTTTTTTTTGGTGTGATTAAAAAATTCTAATCTGTCTGTATAACAGCCAGAGAATCTTCACAGGATAATTCAAAGTCTCAGTCTCGTCCTAATGATACAAATGCTTTATAGAGTTGAGTCTACGACACATTTTCCAATGCTGGATATATATACACAGCGCCCGTACATCATTGAGGTTGATGTGTAATTCCTACACTTATTTCCACATGAAAGAATTTCCTTTAAAGTGAGGCTTCTGAGCCCTTGTGTTCCTGGTTCCTCTCACTCATGCCTCCCTAGAGCAAAGTCTTTTGTTCAACCAGTGAGTTTGCCTGAAAGGAAAGTGCATGCTTAGTTGGCCCTTCCCCTCACACTGGTCCTGTCCGTGGCCATGGAGCTCCCTATTCATCATCCAGATGAAGGCCTGAGAATGACCGGCTGGCTTGAAGTCTGTCTTAACTCTGCTAAGGCCTTAGCAAGCCCTGTTGTCACAGATCAAAAGCCATTCATATTGTATAGTCTTGTGAGATTAATATTCACTATTCATGCTGTGAAGTAGGCTTGATATTGTGTAGTGTTGCAGTATTCTAGTGTTGCAGAAGAACACATTAGATTCCAGGAGTACTGTCAATCATATTACAAGGAATTTGTGAAGGCCAGTTCTAATCCCTCTGGAAGTCTTCCAGGGGGCCAATTGAAAATGATCATATCTCTTTCCCTGAAGTACACTGAAAAATAAATTGAGAACAGTTACAGGACAAAGATCAGCTTTATTTTTAATCAGAGACCAAGTGAAGCACATAAGCTAGCTAATATCCACTCCAACAAACAAGCAAATATGCTTACAAAGAACTGGACCAGGCCTCCTATTCTCATCCCTCAACTTCCTGTCCTCACCTTTTCCCCCTGGCGACAAGGGAATAATAGAGCTTAACTCTTGCCAATCTAGATTCCAGAAGGAACTAAAGAGAAAGATTGCTCTCTGCAGTGGCTTGCCTTCACAGAGGAAAGACAGGAGACGAACACACCAGGTTTAGTTTCCTCAATTCACCATTTATACAAGTTACTCAGCTTCTTTGAGAATGGAGAAGGAAAAGACCTGAGAGAAGAGAACAGGGCAACTCTAGTAGTTTTGCCTCCCAGTGGACGAATCAGGAAGACACCTAGTCCAAATTGTTTAAATTTTCTCACAGTCTATTAAAACTTCAACAATAATATACATTACTCTCAAGAAGGAGATATATAAATGATTGTGATTGTTGTACTCTCTAAGCTTTTTGAGGTTGCTCTCTAAATTCTTACCACCTGTCCTTTTAGGTTCTCCTGGAAACCCCTGGAACACTGTAGAATCTGCCAATAGGATGTACTAAAATGCATATGAACATTTCATTAACTTAATCAACTTTGATGCCATCTTTAATCAAAGCCTGAAAATCCATTCAGCTTTACTTTCATTTCCAAATTTTGTCCAGCTATACTTTCCAATAGCATGTGAGAAATTTTTAAAGATTTAATGATGGCAAATAAGAAAGCCTTACTTCTACTTCTAGCAGTAAGATGCCAATACTACAAAAAATACCTCAAACCTGAAGAAAAGACTTCTAAAATTATGAAAATCCCAGGGCAAAACTGAAGTTCAAAGATTAAATCTCCTTTCAAGTGAAAGTCAAAATATCCTAAAATCCAAATGAATTTTAAAGTTTCACATCTCATTATTTTCCCCTGTGGAATTAAGGTTTGAAGTTTTAAGATTTGAAAGTTATAATTATGACCCCAAATTATCCTCTCAACTTTATTATTCATTTCGGTCTCTAACTGTGATATAGGGGAATGAAATTCTTAATCCAAAAGATACCTGGGCTGAGTTCATGTGCTCTAAAACCATAGAATGAATTTTAGGAACAACAGAGGTTAAGAGAAGAATATATTTATTGGGAAAAAAGAAAGTTTCTGTCCAAGGACAGAAGGGGGACCCGAGTGGGATGCCCCAGAATCTGTCTCTTCCAGGGATTTTTATAGGGTAAAACTGTGTGGTGAGGCGGGTCCAAGGTGAAAAACATGGGAACTCACTAGATGGGCGTGACATGGGACAAAACTATGGTCAGCCAATAAGATTATGAGCACAATTGTTCAGGCGAAAGTGATTCAATCCAGGACCAAATGGGGAAGCAAGTTACATAGCTAGCAGGCATGAATAGAGAACTGGGGCTTTTCCGGTAGGGGGTTATGTCAGTGACTCTCTCTGGCTTCCAGGTGATTGATGCCTATTTAGAATATTAATTCCTGATGCCCATGTCCAAGGAAGTATGCGGCTGCATTTACTCTTTTGTCCTGAGGTCTGGCCCACGGCAGGGTTGTCTGTCTCTCCCAAAGTTGCAAAGTCACCTTGTCTTCCATACTGTCTCCTCGAGGGCCGGGCCCTGTCTGACTGCCTATAATATTTCATTCTAATTCAGCCGCCTGCAACAACAGGGATCTGCGTGACTGTGGAGTAGCTGCCTCCTGAGATGTAACTTATAGGAATAGGCGTAGTTGCTTGATTTAGGGCTCTAGCATGTGTAATATTAAATCTCTGATGTATCTCATGTGAAAGGATATAAAGAAGTAGGAAAATGCAAGAAGCATTGAGGACTAGCTCCACACCCACCAAGGTTAGGAAGCAAGTCCATCTCCAGTGCCTACAGCAATTATGGCATGCAAAAATCATGTTGCCAAGCCAGGGTTTCTAAACACATTGGTGGAAACTCAGGGAAGAGATGGATACTGACTGATCAGTTTATACCAGTTGTCAACAAATCATAATTTATGAATTTAAACTGCACTGGGATATGTTTTCCAGAATAAAAAGCCACTTTAGGCACAACATATTTGCCTCTCTGGGGCTAGGGATTATCCATCTCTCCATACTGTCTTCTAGCTCAGTGACAGAAGAGTCCCACCTCTCCTTCCTCAAAGTTGAAAAAAATGACATTGTTGACAGTCCTCAACATCAGGGCTCAGCTAAAGTGTTTTTCTAGTCACTGAGTGTTATATTCAAGCCCTCTTCATTTCCACTACTTCCAGGACTGTAGACAGATTTTTATCTATTACCATAGGATGATGTTTCTTTTGTAAGCAGGTATTCATTCCTAGGGCATTGTTTAGTCATGTTTAGGTAAAAAAACAAAACAAAACAAAAAAAAAAAACTTGTGGCCCTGAGGATTGTCATTGTCCTTATAATTGCAATTAACCAGTCTAGAAGCAAAGTGAGTTTATGGATACACTTTATAGAGCCAAAGCTAATTGCTATATGATTTTTCTCTCGGTGCACCAAGAATAATTCAAAATGGACATGAAGGAGCAGAAAGAAGAGGAGGAGAATTTGGGGTCCACCCAGCCTAGCTTTTGTGCCAGGTTCTCCCCTCTTAATTGTCATGCT
>NW_004524715.1:3582136-3583117 GCF_000260255.1 Octodon degus
CATCAAGAATGAAGGACTGATTTGCACAGCTGCTGAGAGTGCTGCTGGAAGTCAGCTTTGTGTTAGGAGCACTGTGGGAGAGCTGCCGTGGGTGAAGAACATCGCCTCGCTCAAGGGCACGGCTCCTTCCAGCAGCAGCCCACATCTGATAGGTGATCAATGTGCGGATGCAAAGCTTAGGTCTCCAGCTCCCAAGTCAGGGTACCTTCTGACCTCAAAATGCTGAAGGAAATAAAAAGAACAGCTCTGCTGACCAACAATACTTTACCCAGCAAGGCTGTCTTGAAGAAATGAGGGAGGAATAAAAACTGCCAGACAAACAGAAGCTAAGGGAATTAATTCTTCATTGCTAGGCCTGCTTTATAGAGTTTGCTAAAGACAGATCTGGATACCAACAGAAAAGGCTGATAGCTGAAAACAACCAAGAGAAAGTCCCAAAGTAAAAGCTCATAGTCATAGCAAGTGTTGTTAATACTATAAGGGGGGCATGTAAGGTAATGATGCAGGTTAAAGCACGTAATTATTGAAAGTAAACCCAACTCTATATAAAATCCTTGACAGCATAGTAAAGAATATTTACCAAAATGGCTTAGGGAGCCACTATTCATGTTAAAATTAGGCACAGTATTATAAGAAAACTATAAATCAGTATTTTTTTAAAAAGTATGTCCTTATTGAGCATTATCTAGCTAAGTACATATATAAATAGACACACTTATTTAGCATATATAATACATTCTTAATTAAATCAAAAAGAAGGGTTAGATGTAGTCTCATTTTATTCAACTGGTCCATCTTGACCATTGTCATCTATGTCAAGCTCAGGAAATTGAGCACTGAACAATCAAACAACAGCTTCATAAAACTAGCAGAATGGCAGAGAAACACATAGAATCACGAGAAGAAAAAAGTATAGCTTAATAAACTTGGTCCTGTGGATTACTGTGTTAAATATCTTGCTTGGCATTTATTTATTTATTT
>NW_004524715.1:3583542-3592593 GCF_000260255.1 Octodon degus
TTCCTGAGTTTAGTTAATCAAATGAAAATTTAAAATTCATTACCTTTGCAATGTGTATGTATGTCTATACATACTTACATAATATTTTTTATATATTTTTTCTTTTTATGTGTTTTAGTTTAGAGTTTTGCAATTTCTCATTTAGATATTCATTAAATATTTGAAAGTGGTTGTATAGGTCTAATAAATTCAAGCTGGAATACAAAATTTCTTCTGATGTTTATTTTTCTAAAAAGAGTAAGGATTTAGAATACATGATTTGGACTTCTATTTTCTATTTTCTTTTCAGATAAATTTTTAATATAAGTAGCTTTCCTACTTGGGTGTGGTGAAGATATATGGAAAACAGAAGACTCACATTTGCAGTTAGCGTTCTCTCTGGATTTTGCGCTCCTCTGAATTTCTCTTACTTTTGTCTCTTCCTGATGAAGTCCACAAAAGATTCCTTCTGCACTTTATTCTTTCCAGAAAGGGATGCCTTTTGAAATTCATGAGTTTAGTGCCAGCATTATTTTCAAGTATTTTTTGTAGCCCGTGCTCAGATATGGTAGCTCTCAGATTTGTTTCCATTTTTTTATGATGAGCTGCACCTTTTTATTTGTTTCTTTTTTTCTAAGAGAATTAAAAATAGTAAAACAAAACAAAACAAAAAAACGAAAAAAAAAAAAAACCAACATTAGAAGCAGTACAGAATTTCACTAAACATGATGGTAGGAACTCAATAATGGTTGTTATATTGAAACTCCAAACTAGTTGTTCAGATTACCAGACATAAGCATGAAAAATTGGTTAACAAAAAAAGAAAAAAGAAAAGAAAACAGAAGAATATTAAGCGTTAACTGTTCTTTTCAATAGACCAGTAAAAATCAGCAGTACAATTACCCAAACTAATATACACATACGCTTTTTCCTTTCTTTCTTTCTTTTCTTGTCTTCTTTCCCTCATTCCAGTTGTTCCTATGTGCACCCATGTTTATAGCAGCTCAGTCTTGGAAACAACCCCAATGCCTGCACGTCTCTTCTTTTTTTTTCCATAATTTTATTGAGAGACAAATAGCAATGAGATGGCTTCAAATCAAATTGGGAGGAGAGTTTCAATAATTAACACATTCTCTTCCTAGTGGTTATTTGCTATACAAGATGCAGACATGAGATCCTACTTACAAACACTATTAGAACAAATTCTTCTATTCATTAAGAGAATGTAGTGATATGTCTATCCTAACCATTTTGAATGCATGTCTCAACAGCACTTGCTCTGGTTCCCATTGCCTTTTTCCTGCTCAAGACTTTCCTCATCCCATGTCCACACACGCTGGCTGAGTGATTTCAGGAGTGTGCACTGGAACGCGGCACTATTTCTTTCCTGCCTGTAGGAGGCTTGTAGATCTCTCTTCTCCTTGTTATGCCAAAGAAGTCTGGGTTGTGCGTTTGCATTCACTTCCCTTTCTGACCAGTTTCTTTTCAAATTAAATACTGCGAGATGTTAACTTAAGAAGCTGGTGCAAGTCAGACGCACTTCTATAGTTGAACAAAAATTTTTTTTCCACTTGATATGTTTGTTATCTAGTTTAAAAAAGTGATATGTAAAGTTGCCAGAATAGGTATAGTCTATAGAGACAGGAAGATTTGTACTTCTCTTGAGCTGGGGCAATTGAAGAGTTACTGAAGGCAATGGGTTTTCTTTGAACAAACATACCTTTAATCCCTTAAGAGAAGTTTTAGGTGCACAACAGAATTGAGTGGAATTTAAAATTTCTCATCCACCTGTCAACTCACAGGTACTGTACAAGCCTCACAGGTGCAAGCTGCCTATCTGTCAACATGCAACACTAGATATTTACAATCAATGAACCAACATTTTACACTCAATGCCCGTAGTTTTCACTGGATTTCACTTTTGATATTGAGCATTCTGAATTTTTCACAAGTGTGCAGTGACATGTGTTAACCATGATAGTTCTGTTCGGAGCAGTTTTATAGCCCTAACCTTTCCTTGTGCTTTGCTTGTTGAGTTTCATTTTGGGATGAGAAAAATTTGAAAATTAGATTGTGTTTTTGCCTGAACATCTGTAAATATACAAAAAACAGTGAATTACACATTCTGAATGGTGAACCGTGCTATGTAGGTCATATCTCTGTAATGCTCTTAAAATAATTTATGAAGAGTTGCATTGTGTGAATGTTGGCACTCAAGTTCTAGAGCAGGCACAATCTTACCGTGCTCTGATCACAGCAATCCATTAATATTGGACAATTCTTGATCTTTTCCCTTTCCCAGATAAGTTAAAGGATCTCTGCTTTGCTTGCAGTTGTTTTCTCTTCCTCTCTGCTTCAAAGGGTTAAATTGTAAGAGCAATTCTATTTTTTCCCTGCTACAGGTTTATAAAAGAAAAGAAAATATAATAAAAATACAAGTATGGGAGGCCTGGCCCTTAGCTCAGTTTTTGAAGTGGCTGCTTCAACAAAGCAGTCAGGCTCATGTTGCTGTGTTTCAATCCCCACAACTCAAGCCAGCCAAACCTGCCCTGAGGTCATTCGGAAAAAAAAAAATCCTTCTGCCACTTTTAGGAAGAATGTATGCAATGTGTTAATTATTGAAACTGTCCTACCAATTTGATTTGAAACTGTCTTATTGCTATTTGTTTATCAATAAAATTATGGGAAAAAAATAAAAATAAATAAAAGTATGTGCTAAGGCCGAGGTAGGAATTCTTCAGATCATTTACAGAAAGGCACTAATGTTACAGTAGAGAATGTATTAAGCTATTAATTATCCTATTAAGCTCTGTTGAAATCTAAATATAACTTGAAAATTATTTGAAGACAGAAAAGATGAATCTACTTACTTTTCACATTATGTTTCAGTTGTGAAACGGTGTTTATTTAATGGTTACCATGCTGTTTGTGTCAATACTTTCATATGCTAATAATTTTGGAGAATATTCTCTATGAATAGTGAGTGGAAGCTTTGGCCCCGTGCTGAATCACAGAAAAAAGAATCATTCTAGACTTGAGCCATCTATGATTTTTTTTCAGATTCATTAGTTAGTTGGAACTGGGGTACAAAGGAATGGAAGATTGTGGGCATGAAGTCAAGAGCTTATCAGAGCATCGAAGAGATGAGGCCGTGGTGCTAACAACAGAAGCGAACATCGTGCAACATCTGCTGTTCTAGAATGGGTCTACCGGATAGAAACCTATATGCATGCTGTCCTTTGTGAGTCACTAAAGTAGGAAATAAAACGGTAAAGTTAAAATATCCTCATGAAGTGTCAAACTAGGAATTATTTTTTATTCTAAAATCTATTAATGTAAACTCTTTCTAAATGCCTACAGATGGTTAATGGTATGAAACAGTGAGAATAGAACTTCATAATTTTAAACAATTTTCATAATGACAGCAAGCCAGAGGTTTTTATTTTAAAGCTAGGAGTAATACTAGAAATGCCACGCAGTTATTGAGTGATTTAAATGGGACTGTATATGAAGAGTACATGACCATAATAGTTGATTAATAAATGCTAACTTCATTTGCTTCTTAGTTTTTATCTTTTTTTCCTACAAATCTCTAAAGAAGCCATACATTTATATGTACTGTTCCCTTCTCTGTTTGAAAACTACAGGGTAAGATAATTAAATTTAATCTATGAGCAGATATAAACGTACATTAACAGATGCCCTATTTTATAGTGGCAAGGGCTGACTGCTTTACAAATGCTTGCTATAAAACATGACATTAATCAAGAAGATTAATTCTGGCACTGATGTGATTTGAAGTTCTTCCACTCAAATTCTACCTAGGGAAAGAAATATATTCACAAACCACAGCATTTGGGGCAAATCCCTGTTTCTGATCTTAGCTATATTAGCTTTGCTCACCTTGAGAATATGATTAATTTCAAAGCCTAGCAAAGAGACTAGGACGCTGAAAGAACTCTAAATTTAGTTTCTTGTTTAGTTAATGTTTTACTTCTTTGGACTCCACCTTTAGTCAAGTAATTTCCCAGTTACTGCTTGATATGATCTGATCTGCGACATTTAAGTAAAGGAAAGCAGACATAACACTTTCAGATCACATTTTGTTTTATTCATTAGATGCTACAATTTAATTTTATCATACACCACATTATTCTGTACTGGATGTTTACTTGTATGTCTGCCTATTCAGATAAATAACGCTTATCCACTGAGCCATCTCCTCAGCCCCATAAATAACAAAAGGTGGTGCATTCTTCCACTTTGTTTCTTCTATAACCAGAATCATAGCTGAAACATAGGAGGGGCATAAGTAAGGTTATATTTATGTAATATGGAAAAAATTGAGCCATGGTTACTCAGTCATATTGTTTGAGAACAAATGCATAGGGCCGGGGAGATAGCTCAGTAGAATAAGCGCTTGCCTGGCAAGCGCAAAGGCCTGAGTTCAATCCCCAGTTCCACCAAAAAAAGAAAAGAAAAGAATGCAAAGTTTACTTTCTCTCTCTCTCTCTCTCTCTCTCTCTCTATATATATATATATATATATATATATATATATATATATATATATATATTTATCTCCAATCAAGAGGAGATATATTCTGTTACTGGCCTAAGTCAATCCCAGCACTGACTTGGTGGGTGTTAGACTACATATTAAACTCCAACTTTAGAAAACAGCATGCAATGTTCAGAGAACAGATTAGAGTCAGCCAACTTCAGTTTGAAATCCATTTCTATTTTACAGACAAGAAATCTTGAGCTTGTTTTCCTCTATCTATCACCTATTTTCCTCATTTGGAAAATGAGTGTAAGGGCCGGCCAGATAGCTCAGGGGACTAAAGCACCTGCTTAGGCAGAGTGCAGTGCCCGGGATTCGATTCTCAGTGTACCTTGCCAACCTCACCCCTGGAGCACGCTGAGATGGCGATTGAGACTGGCCATGGTGGCGCACCTGTAATCTCAGTGCCTGGGAGGCTGAAAACAGGAGAATCACTATGATTCCGATCTACATAGTGAGACCATACAGACCCTGCAGACCCTGTACCAAATACATAGAAAAAAAAAAAGAAAGAAAAGAAAAGAAAGAAAATGAGTGTAGTAGTAGTTTTCTAAAAAGATAATATAGTGTTAAATTAGGAGCTTCTAGTATAATACAACCTTTAAAAAATCAACTACAATTAACTGATTGGAAAAGGAATCTTTGGAATTAGTACCAGATAATTGTAAAAATAATTCCCCATGACCCTAATTCTTATATGTTTTATATTACCTCCTTTAGGAGTTCAGCAACATAAACAACAACATAATGAAAACACAACCTGTGGAATTGGAGAAAATTTTTGTAGCTACTCTCCTGATAAAAACAACTAACCTAGACTAGAAAAGGAACTAAAAAGTTGCCACCTGAAACAAGTAAACAGAACAGATATTTCAAAACAGTATAAAGGACCAAGAAGTACAAGTATGAAAACAATACTCAACCATTTTTAGCCTTTAGGGAAATGCAAAGCAAAACTGCTGGTACTTAGTTTTGTCAGAGATGGGTATTCTATTGCTATTTAAATATTGTAGGTATGTGAATTCAGCAAAATAATCTAATATAGTCCAATATAGTCCATAATGGTAGTGTTATCCATAGGACTGGCAATGTCAGAAGCTGTTGACTTGAGCCTTTTATAGCTCAGCATATTAATAAGGCTTTACTTTTTATACTTTGTTTTTAGACTTTTCTGCTGGATGGTTAAGACCACAATTAAACAAAAAAGTAAGGGATATAAATGAAGGACCATTTTGTATCTGTATATACACAATAGGATGGATATACATCTAGTTTCTCTTAATTCAATGAGAAGAAAGATTTGTTCTAATAGTGTTTGGACAGGATATCATGTCTACATGCTGTACTATGAATAACTGCTACAAAGACAACAATATGCAATGTATTAATTATTGTAACTGTCCTACTAACCTGTTTTGAAACTGTCTCATTGCTATTTGTTTCTCAATAAAATTAACTTTTAAAAAAAAAGAAAAAATAACTGCTGGTACTTTGAGATTTCACTTTTTCCTCCTCAGAATGGCTATCATAAAGAATACAAAAAAACAGTGAACACTTGTGTGAATGTGGGGAAGAAAAGGAGCCATCCTATGTTGTTGTTGGGAATGTAGACTTGTACATCCACTATGGAAATCAGTGGGGAAAGTCTTCAAAAGACTAAAATAGAGATAGAAAAACTACATAGAAACACCATTCACTAAAGAAACTAAATAGAAATACTATATCACTCTTTGGTATATTCTAAGGCATTGTGCATAATCATGCGTATACATTCATTTTATAGTGGTGCGAACCACAAAAATAGTTAAGGTTTGGAAACAGCCTAGATGCTCATGCTAGAAAATAGGGTGTATGCCATTGTGGAAGAATATTCAGCAGAAAAGAAGGCAATAATGTCAATTGTAGGAAAAGAAGTGGGACTGAAGACCATCAAGGTAAGTGAAATAAACCAGACACAGAAAATTACTCATCATATCATTTTCATGGGAGCCAAAATATAAATAAATATACGAATAAAATAAAGATGAGATTACAGGAAACTAGAAGGCAGCCTCTTGGAGATGGGATCTATTATGTATTCCAAACATTCCCTTTTTATTGCCCACAGTTAATTGTAACTGTTTTCTAAAATATACTGTTTTGAAGTGGAAAGAGGAGGAAATGCTGGTGCAAAGATATTGGAAATGATCAAGGTGTGCGATCTTAATGTGCTAGTAATGTACTATTTCACCAAGATGAACACCACTCTTCTGCATTACAAGCACACACTTACAAAAACAAATGTGGCTGCATATGTTGAGCTGTCACGTCCCTCGTGGTTGTGCTATGGTGAAAGGAATTTTTGCATTTCTGATTAAGGTTTCTGAATTTGGGTTAGTTAAGAAAAAGAATATCTGGTGGAGTCAACTGCTGTATTTAGTTAATAGGCTGTTTAAAGGTACATCTATTTTAAGGGAAAGTAGGGCAAAGGGTAGCATGCAAAGCATTTGACTGGCCATTGCTGATCCAGATCAAAGAAGGCCACAAGTGGGATGCTTTTTGAAGGGGAGACAGCTTTGCCTGACAGCAATCAAGGAAGCAGGGACTCCAGTCACAAAATCCTATGAAAGGGAGGTCCTCGAACTTCATGAAAGAAGTGGGTAGGGAGAGTGGGATGGGGGTTACCAAAGGCTAGGTGGTCATGTGACAGTGCAGGAGAGTAGGGGAGAGTCCGAGGATGCCTAATCACAGTTAGATAGGAGGCATCGGTTTCCTGAGATTCACTGTACAGCAAGGTGATTGTAGTTCAGTACACACAGGGCATTTTGGAATTTGTGGAATGGACATGTGTTCACACCCACAGTACTGAACTCACGAGGTCATGCATTTGTTGGTGGGCTAGAGTTAACTCTTTCACTATGGACTCATACTTCAAAATATTATTTGGTGCCTGTTAAGATCAATGTTGTATGAAAGGATGGATATGGAAGCTATTTATGCAAGATCTGATTTTTATATACTTGTGACCTATCTATCAACAATCAATGAACTGGCTGGGGAGATGGCTCAGTGGAATAAGCACTTCCCTGGCAAGCGCAAGGGCCTGAGTTCAATCCCCAGTTCCACAAAAAAACAAAAAACATGAAAACAATCAATGAACTGAAGCGTATTTATGATGGGATAAGTTTAGGAAGGTACTGATAAGTCAGTCTGAAAGATTCACCAGTAAATAAATCTGATTTTTTTAAAAAATAAAGATTAATATTTACAATTTTACACTTGGTATTGAATATGTACTCTTTGCTCAATAATAGTTCCACATGTAACCATACTTGTCCATTTAGCTTCTGAAACATAAGACATGGTTCCTTACTTTAGAGTTCTGTTAATATCGGAACGCTTCCTAAACCTCTTTTGCTTGCTTTTCCTGGTGTGAGAAGATTTGAGAATTCTGCAAGGTGTTATAGACAACTCCAATCAAGGTTTCACTGTGTACAATAGATGTTTGGGAAAAGTCTCGCCTGATGATGCCAAGCTTGTGTTGACTTCTGTAAACTGTGGCATTTTCAGCAGGCCCCAGATTGTTTACTTTGCCTATGTTGGACATTTCCAATATTAATTAAATGGACAATGGTTCCACCATTTAAATTCTTCCTCTATAAATAATTGAAAGAGTGAGAGCCTTAGAGTCATTTTAATACTTTTGTGTTTTGACAGCACTAGTGATACCTAATCTCATTTTTTTGTTTCTTATAATCACTGAAATTCCAGAGGGGTAAATATCTGGAATCCCAGATATAGTACTTTGATTGACAATTGGAAAATTGCTCTTTATCAAAAAGCATCCTGTTAGATGCCAACAGAATTAGGTTGAAGGCACAAACCTTTTTTTAATATTTCAGGATGATCTCACAAATTAAAATAAATTAAAATCTGATGTGATGTTATATCATAACATTATCAGGTAAAAGTTTTCATTTATTTATAATAACAGTGAAGTTTTGGGCTGTGCAATAAATCTGGAATGTTGGAAAGGAAACAATGATGTTTCAAAAACAAACTTTCTAGAGTCTTTGACACCAATTTTACAACCATTCTTTTTAGATAAATAGACATTTAAGGTTACTGAGAATGTGTTAACTGTCTTGTACTCGTTACTAAGCCCTACCAAACATCCTGCCTCCCTGTCTAAGGATAGCACTTAAATTTATCTGGACAGATATGAAGACATTGTTTGCCTTTTGCTACCATTTCCCTGCAGTACCAGGATTGGATCTACTACTGTGTATCTTGACTGCAGGTTGCAGATTGACAATCTGCAACTGGGACATTAATATGGATCTTGTGTTAATAGTTCTTAAGACAAACAATTCTCCATATGTAAAATAGGGGACTTAATAACTGCCAGCCCTCAGTACAGTTTTCAAGTCAACCTTAGGATAACATTTCTTTTATCTTCTTCTTCTTCTTCTTCTTCTTCTTCTTCTTCTTCTTCTTCTTCTTCTTCTTCTTCTTCTTCTTCTTCTTCTT
>NW_004524715.1:3592693-3606289 GCF_000260255.1 Octodon degus
CTTCTTCTTCTTCTTCTTCTTCTTCTTCTTCTTCTTCTTCTTCTTCTTCTTCTTCTTCTTCTTCTTCTTCTTCTTCTTCTTCTTCTCTTCTTCTTTCTTCTTCCGCTGCTGCTGCTGCTCCTCCTGTTTCTGCTCCTTTTTCCTCCTCCTCCTCCTCCTTCTTCTATGTATTTGGCACACAGTCTCACTATGCAGCTTGGACTCGTAGTGATCCTCCTGTTTTCAGCCTACCCAGCCCTGGGATTATAGGCACACACCACCAGGCCAAGTCTCCGTGGTTGGCTTAGGGCACCCTGGGTGCAGGGCTGGCATGGCATGTGCTGCCAGGGATGTAATCATGGTCCCTGAGCTTGCCTAAGCAGGCACTTAGTCCCCTGAGTTATCTTGCTGGCCCTAAAGCTAACGTTTCTATTAGACAGCACAAAAGCTTTACATGCTAAGGCATTTGGTAAAATTGTACCTACTATCAAACTGCCTTCTAAGTATTGAGAGACTCTGCAAATTAAAATCTGTGTGATGTTTTCAAAACACAAACACCATGTACCAATTAGTTATTGTCCACTTTTTTTCTTCCACTGAAATATGTTTGGATAAATAAACACTTCCTTCCATTTACCTGCAATTTCATACATCCCTCTAAGCTCTCTCCCCTTCTTTTATCTGCCAAAGTAAAGCTCTTTGCTTTCAACACATGCCCCACTATTAAAGCCATAAATACTTCTTCAAAGTAACAACAACAAAAAAAAGAGATGTAGGAAGGTTTTTGTTCAGTTCCGGAGGCTAGAGAGAAAAAGGTTTTCTTGTTCACTGAATGTTAACATTAGAAGCCATCTTTTAAATGCATTTCTAAGTGAGAATTCTGCTCAACTTGCTATTGAATACATAAATAAGTTTAGATGGTTATATGTAAAAAGAAAACAAACTTGAAATTACCCAAACTTCTACAAAGCGATTCAGAATGAAGAACTATTTTCCCTTTTGGATTAGATTATTCATCAAACATACTCAATTCTTATTCTAGTTTAAAGTCAGCAACTAGGACTAAGTGTCTTCTACCACTTAGGGATATGCTTTCAGAAGCTGAGCATTAAAATATAGTTTAAAATATAATTTTCACTTCCTGCAAAAATTTAACCTTTAATTTTATTTATGTGACTTTATATTAGACTTATTTGAAATGAAAATGTTTATTAAATATGGAGTTATGATCAGGAACTGTTAGGCACTGAGAAAAATATAATATTATACTCATAGTCTCCACACATGAGGAGCCTGCAATCTGCATTCAGCATGTGTAGCTGGCTAGCAATTTACAGTACACTCAGTAGCTTCAAGCAACATATTTACAGTCCCACAGCTTGTGTGGCTGAGGAGGCGCAGCGAGCCCTCCCTGGATCCTCCAGAGCTGCCCTTGGCTTCACTCCAGGAGCAGTGCAGGCTGCCTGCTCACCTAAAGATCCAAGTGGGGCAGACACTGCTATCAGTCTCAGAAGCTGTCAGCAGCATGCAGGTCCATAGAAGCCGTTGAGTTGGGGTCTCTGTTTCTTACGGACAAATATTCTCTGCTATTTGTCAGATGGGCTCTCCTACATGTCTTTTCTGAATAAAGTTAAATATATATTGACTAACTAGAGAGATGTGTATAAGTTTTGTAATTTTAATTTTCATGTGTTTCTATAGTTGTCTCTTAGATGCACAAATGCACACACACACACACACACACACACACACACAGAGTCTTGTTTTTCTCTTTGTGCTTTATCTAAGGTTTCCTAATGGGCCAAAACAGTTCACTTTGGGTTTGAAAGTGTTTTTTATCCAAAAAGGCTTGTGTGTGTCAGCACATACCTAATGTGATCCTTCTCTGTCTATCTCACCTTTAGTAGGAGTACATGCAATGAGAAGAATAGAAAGAAAGGGATGATAAAATTGGGATTTTAAGAAAAGCTCCGTATTGCACTGCTGTCTTAGGGTGGTGAGCATTAATTTTATGTCACAAAATACTGGATCATCGGACCTGTCTACATTGTGTGTTGCTCTTATTTTTATTTCACTTCATAATATTGTTCCCTGCAGACACAAAATAAATGTTGCTTTTCCTGCTTCAAGCTTGCTCACTGGCTGTGAGCGTCTGGGACTTGTTTTGCCAATTAGAAAAGACATATTGTTTTTCACTAAGTAGAGCCTTGACATTCCATAGTACATTGTCAGAGTTTAAAAAATCATATAAACCACAAAGTCCTAAATGCGCCTGAAATTTGCAAAGTATTGGAGATGAACCAGCCTTCAGCTCAGCTACAAGATATTTGTGTCTTGGTTTGTGTCAGCGACAAGACATTTTCTTTGGAAAGCAATTGCTTTTTCTTTTCCAATTTATATTGTGCTACAAAGAGAAGTTTTTCTTTTACTGCTGAATAAAGTTTAGGTTTGATGGTGAAGAAAATGAAATCATTATTAAGAAATGATGATGGCACATACTTGTAATCCCAGCATTCTGGGAGACTGAGCCAAGGCTGAATGACTTTACAAGACACTGTTTCAAAATAGAAAGGGCTGAGAATGTAGCTCAGTACTAAGGTTCTGGATTTAATCCCCAATATCGCACACAAAAAGAAGCTAGGAAGGAAAGAAGAGAGGGAGGGAGGGAGGGGAGGGAGGAGGGAGAGAGGGGAGAAAGAATTGATGAAAAGAGCTGTGTCTACTAAATGTGTAGAACTTTCAACTAGCCAGATTAATTAACAATCCCTTTTGATCTTCAACAAAAATAATTTTTCCAAAATGGTCTCCTTTATTTTCTACAGGTCAGTACACCCAAATGGAACCCAGGCATAATGTAGAATCTAGATGATTCTAAAGCTTCTAGGTGAAAAACTTCTATCAGCAATTTAAATATTTAGTTAACATGAGACTGAACAGCTCAACACTTGGAAGCCACGATATGACTGGCAGAAATGCCCACCAGTTTTCATATGTCTTGCTGTTTTGATTACATATGGATCAACAAGTCCTAAACCTGTAAATTTGCTTCTTATATCTTAAAGGAGAATCAATGACTAGAGTGAGAAAAATTGAATCAATTTCTTTCTTCAACCCATTATTAATAAATGTGAATGATATTGAAATTTAACAATGTAAAAATTTTTGCTATATTGGATGATATTTGGCAAAATAGTGTTTGTCCAGCGTTAATTCAATTCCCTGGACACCCAGTTCCTGTACATCCTCAAAATCATCATACACTTCTTGTAATTTATTAACCAAACCATCCTACACGAAGTACATCTGGGTCAGGGTCATATCTCTCAGGAAATTTTTCTGAGAATGAAGAAAGTGAGCAAAACAAAGCACATTTGCAGAATATAAATTTATATATTTCTAGCTTCAAGGGCAACAAGAAAGACATGCATTGCCTAAAAGCGTCTACAACTTGCTATAGTTGAGAGGCAGAACTTTATCCAGTCGGTCTTATTTGAGTGCTGAAATGTGTTAGTTTGTGCAATTTCAAAAACATAATTCATCACTTTTCTTATGTTGCAGAAAAGGAAAAAGGGTCAATAGATCATCACACTAGCAGCCTGAACTACTAAATATAGTGAGAGAGCCTTTATTTGTTGTTAAGAAGAGTCAGAGTAGAAAGAAGTGGTAGAAGCACTACTTTGCAGCCTGATTCCCTTAGGTGCATTTAAACTTTGAGGGCAAGAAGTGAATTTAAATCTAGTTTCAAATTTCTGCAGCTTCCTTTAAAGACAGAGAAACAATATGATGGTGGTGGTTTTTCCCCAAATCCATAGCTCAATTTCTTACTAAAATGCTTTTAATCTTTATAAAATGATATCTAGAAAGTACGTTAAAGCATAAATTGTATAAACAGTGAATGAAAAGAAATTTAAATCTGCCTTTTGCTTCAGTTTGTCTTTATGGTAAATGGTATACTATGATTTATTCAATTAATGGCAATTCAAAATATCAAGAGAATGATAAACTTTGTATGTTTTGCTGCCACGTTGAGATTTCCAATATACAATTTCTAATATAGAATTACAAGTGAATTATGTTCTTATAATAAATATTGCTTATATTATTTTTAAAGGACCATGATAGGATAATTCATTTTTACAATAGGCTATTCCTTGTGGAAGATTGCGTTTAATTGCTGAAGACTGAGCTGACCCAGCTCAGTCTTCTTAGTTCTTACTAGTAATACTTTACTCATTTTAGGCCATGCTGTGTCAATTTTCTCATTTTTTGCTAAGCTATCACATGGTCTATTCAATATTCTATTACTAGAATCTGCTTCAGAAAGTCTGTTTCAAAGGTGTATTATTTTCTCAGATGTCAGCCTTATGTGTTAGCTTTGTTCCAATTTTTATTCAATCAAATATTCTTAATACATTATAGGTTTTACAATTGAAATACTCTTTCGTGTTTTTTTGTTAAACTTAATAGCATAGCGATACATTTCTTTACTTAATTTTTAAATATTATACAGAAAGGATTCTTTCAATAATTCTGAAATTCTTTTGATCACGTTTCAAGGTCTATCATTTCAAAATTTATGTTCAGTTTCTGTTCAGTATCATGCTCCTTTTGTCTACATAGGTCACAATTAAATTTTTCTCCAAGTATACCTGAAAATAAATATGCAAAATTAATAAGTGATATTAACAATGTTTGCAGAATAAGATATATTGAGAGTATATATGTTTCTTCACTATCTTTAATATTAAGGAAATAAAAATCAAAATAAGGCAGTACTTTTTCATATGTATCATATGAGAAATGTTTAAAAAGTCAGTTCAAAAGTTCCCAGGTAATTTTCAGTGAACTATGGATCAACTTAATACTATTGAGAACAAAAAGCTGCATACTAAAATTAGTTATACACCCTTTGTTTTTTTTCAAAACTGATTAATAGGACAGTTTCAATAATTAATACATTGTACGTTGTTATCGTCTTAGTGGTTATCCATAGTGCAAGATGCAGACAGGCTATCCTGCCCAAACACTACTAGTACAAACCTTTCTCTTTGATTTAGCACATCTACTTTTAAAACTTTATCTTAGAGTTTTAATCATACATCTACCCCAAGATCATATGTACTTCTATGATCATATGTACAATCATCTGTACTTCTATCTACAGAGGAATGTCTAAGGACATCATACGCCAGACTATGTATTTATGCAACGTGAAACACAAAGATGTATAAAGGCATTGTGTACTGGCAAACAGAATGCAGCATTTACCAAGAAGATGTGAGACCAAGTAGGATTCATCCCAGGGATGTAGGGATAGTTCAACATACGCACATCAATAAATGTAATACACCTTGACAACAGAGCGAAAACCAAAAATCACATGATCATCTCAATAGATGCAGAAAAAACTTTTGACAAGGTCCAGCACTCACCCATGATGAAAATCCTACAGAAAGTCAGAATGGATGGTCTTTGCCTCAATCTGATAAAAACAATCTATAACAAACCAACAGTATTCAATCAATATCAAACCAATCATCTAACAATACCATACTAACTGGACAAAAATGAAAGCGTTCACAAAAAATCAGGAAAAAGACAAGAATATTCACTACCACCACTCCTATTCAATATACTTCTGGAAGTACTAGCCAGAGCAATTATATAAGACAGAGAAATAAAAGGAATAAAGATAGGAATGGAAGAAGTAAAAGTATCGTTGTTTACAGATGACATGATAATCTACATAGAAGACCCCAAAAACTCCCCCAAAAGACTTATTTAATAATCAAACTCAGTACCATAGCTGAGTACAAAGCATTCTCAAACACTCAAACAATAGCATTCTTGTATATAAACAACAAACTCGGCGAGAGAGAAATTAGGGACAAAACACTTCACAATATCATTCAAAACAATGAAATACTTAGGAATCAATCTAACAAAAGAAGTAAATGATCTATGCAGTGAAAATTATAATAGTCTGAAAAAGGAGATCAAAGAAGACATCAGAAAATAGAAAGATATAACTTGATCATGAATAGGAAAAACAAACATTGTAAAAATAGTTATGCTCCCAAAATTGTTACACAGAATTACTGCACAGATCTGCAGAAAAATTCCTAAAATTCATTTGGAAACAGAAGAGTCTGGGCCAGCCAGATAGCTCAGAAGATTAAAGCACCTGCTTAGGTGGACAGGAATGGGGTTTATGCAGGCACTGCCTCTTGGGCACACTGAGACTGGGAATGGTGGCACATGCCTGTAATCTCAGCTCTTGGGAGGTTATAAACAGGTGGATCACTACAAGTCCATTCCAGTAATGAGAACCTGAGCACCCTGTAGACCCTTCCATAAAATACAAAAAAAAAAAAAGTAACAAACCTGAAGATAACTGGAACAGAAAGGATGATACAGATACAATTCCAAACATACTCAGCCACCTTATCTTTGATAAAAGGGCCAAACATGTTCACTGGAAGAAAGATAGCCTCTTTAATAAATCATTCTGGAAAAAATTGGCTTTTCATATGCAGAAGACTAACATTAGACCCAGGTCTATCACCATGCACTAAAATAAAGTCAAAATGGTTTAAAGAAGCAAATATTAAAAGAGAAACACTAAATCTACTGGAAGAGAAAGTAGGTAGAAATCTTGAAGACTTGAGTAGAGCGCTAATGAACAGAAACCTAACTGCATGGTAAATACCTGAAAGCATCAACAACTAGGATCTCATCTTATCAAAAAGCTTTTGCACATCAGGATAAATCACCAATAGAATGAAAGAAAACCTCACAGAGTAGGAAAAAAAATTTAGCCAGCTTTCCTTCCAACAAAGGACTTCCACCTAAAACATATATATTTTTTTTATTTTTACTAGTGTAATATTTATTATTTGGGCATAATAAAATTTTAAAATTAAACAATACAGACTATAACATGGATGAATCTTGAAATATTTTTTTTTTACTTAAAGAGACAAAATAAAAAAGCCAAAAAAAGTACAAAAGCCATGTACAGTGATACCTCAGTTCACAAACCTAATTCTTCTCAGCATAATTTCTCCTTGGGCTGCTATGAGTGCTCAAGAAATAAATAATGGTAACAGTGGGCACAATGTTATAATTGCACTAAAAACGACTGAGTATTATGCCTAAAATGATTAAATCATGAATGTTTAAAATGGTTATGTAAATTTTAAGTCAATATTTTTGAAAAGCAAATGTTCAAACTTGGGACCTTACTCTTGGCAGGCAGGAGCTTATGCCACTGAGCTATTTCCCCAGCCCTGGTCCTTCCCTTTTTAGTAGTTTCTTTCCCATTCACAGTATCTCTTGCACCTTTCAGACTTTATTTACTCTTTCATGCTCTACACGAGGTAGACCATACAATGTTCACACATGCAGGTCTGATTCATTTCACTTATGTGCCTGGTCTCCATTTACCTATAAAAGTCTTGAGTTTATCTTTTTTATACCTGAATTATAGTCCATATACACAGGATAGCCTGGATAATTGTACTGCTGATTTCTACTGGTCTACTGAAAGGAACAGATAATGCTTACTTTTTTTTCTTTTCCAATTTTCTTACTAAATTTGTTTATATCTGATAATCTGAATAGTTAACCCGAAGACAACAATGCAATGTAACAACCATTGTTGAACTGTCATCTTGCTTAGTGAAATACTGCACCTTTCTAATGTTTTTATTATTTTTATTCACTTTAGAAAAATATAAAAGAACTTTTTTTAAAAAAGCAAGTGTCATTTAAGGCATTCCTCCTTCATATACACATGAAGCTCTTTGTAGATCTCAGACTCTATTATTCTTATGAGAGAAAGGACTCACTTTTAAAACCTTGTGATTTATTTGCTTACCCAGTAAGAAATATATTCTGTTCTTATCTACTAAGAAACACAAAAGAAGGCTACCACTTGGCACCAAATCCCTCCTCTACCTCCCCACAATATTTTATTTTATTATATTTATTTTATTTTATTTTATTTTGAAAAGTAAAAACAAAAGAACAAAAATCAGAAACCAAGACGGAAAAAGGGTCACGTACAATGATACATATGTTACAGATTTTCAAAACAAGAGTAGCTATTAACAATGGTTGATATCTATTTTATCATCAAATCTGTTGCTCAGATTAACACATATAGTTGTGTAAGATTGGACACATGATTGAACATTACCACTTGCTTTCAAGAAACTTGAAATTTTTGTTATTGTCTCTATTTTTTTCCTCTTGCCTTTTTAAAAAATATCTTTAAAAAGAATATAGTAATAATTGATATGACATTGGAAGTGGTACACAATGACCAGGATGACAGGCTTTCAAGCATGGCTTTTGTATTATACTTTGCTGTCCTCAGTGTAGTTGCTTACATGCAGATATCAGCATACAGAGTTAGTCAATGTGAAAATTTTACATATTAGCTGCTATTTAAAAAATCTGATGGAAATTCTTAGTACAATCACCTCAGTCATCTTGTATATATACTTCCATGTTTTTCCTCCTTTTTTTCCTTTCTCCTTTCCTCCTCAACTTTTTAGTTTGGGAGATCATTTTTCCCCTATATCATTTAGAGGTCATCCACCAGAGATCAGTTTTTCTCCCTGTGTCATTCAGAAGTTCCCTGTATCACTACTATTTATCTTTTACTTTTTATTTTTATAACTTTTGGCTTCTTTTGAATTTATTTTCATGAAATAATTAAAAATGTAAAAAGAATAGATGAGAATAAATGCTTTAAATATTTTATTTTTCCAACTAATGATTAATCAACACATAGCACCTTCTAGCAAACATCATGATGATGTCTTGTACCTAGTTGATATCAGTAGGACTATGACTGCCTGGAGGAATTCTTAATAATCACCAGAAGTGGCTTTAGATAAAACCATCTAGAAAGAATATTCATAAAGAAAAGCAATTAGACTAAGAGTTTCAAATTTGAATCAATAGATGTAACAGAGGAGCCAGAAAGAGAACCCAACAGTCAATTACATTTCCAGAGAATTTCAAATAAATTAAGAATATACAAATAATTTATACTTATTAATTTAGTATAATTAAGAATTTTATAATGCATCATGAAAGAGACATTAAAAGGTTTTCTCAAAGAATCAGGACAGCTGTATATGATATTAAGAAGGAAGAAATATTTTAATAAGTATTCTCTATCAGTTTTGGCAGTACAGAAAAGTCAATTGAAATCTAAAATATTTACACATGTGCACTCATATAAATAGACCTAAGTACGTGTTCATTGGTTTGGGCAATATGGAAGTCATTGGTGTGACCCAGCATGAAGAAGGAGGAACCCACATTTTACTAGATCAAATGAGAAATTGTGGACTGTGAGTTAGTTTTCTTTTAATGTAAGTTAACTGTGAAAGTGATGAACAAGAATTAGGTAAACTTATAGTGGATAATGAGCATAAGTGGTATCCTAAGACTCACACAGTTAGATCTGAGTTAGCTAAGAATGAGTATACCCCAAAATATCATAGGAAAAAGAAAGAAAACCTGATAAAGACTAAATCTATGCTTCTCTAAGATCAAAAGAAAAAAAAAAAGATGGGAGAGAGCTGGAGAGATAGCTCAGTGGTATAAGTGCCTGCCTGTTAAGCACAAGATCCTGAGTTCAATCCCCATACCAAAAACGAAACAAACAAAAAAAAAAAAAAAAAAAAAAAACAGAGTTAAAGAACAGGATTTTCACACTTACATATTATTAATGAGAAAGGAGTCTTTCCTCTTTAAAACCTTTCTGCCAACAAGTCACTTTCTAATTTAAGTTTTGTTAATGGTGTATGTGTTTAAATACTCCGTGAAGTTTTTGTAAAATAGGGAATGGAAGATTCAAGATCACATATCTAATTAGATACATATATTAATACCAAAAATGTTAAAACTTTTCAGTATGATCTATAATACAGTTATCTGAAATGTAGAGGAAAGTACTGATGAGTTTATAATTTTCTTGAAAGTTTTAAAGATAAATCAAAATTATTAAGGGACAAATTGTTGCTCTATGCTTTCACAAAATGGAGGGTAAATTATTTTTATTGTCTTCTTCCTGATAAACAAGATATATCTGTGTTTCAAAGAAGATAAAACATTGCTCCATGTGGTGGACTTAGACCAGCCAGTTAGCAGAAATGTGCAGAATAATGCAGGCTTTTAATTCTATGGTAGTAGGTCCATTCTTAAAGGATACAATCTTATGTTTAAAAAATGAAATTATTTGAAACCAATTCCACTTCATGGAAGGAGAGAGTCACACAGCATACAAAGAACGTATTTTGAAAATCCTTTCTTTCACAGAAGCCCATAGGGGATGGAGTTAGATAATAAATTCTTAGCTTAACTCACCTCTTCACTACTGGTAAGAGAGAAAATTTTTTTAAATGCAAATGAGAGCAATATTTTGTGTTAGTAACAGCAAGAGGTTATGTTGATCAGATGATTTATGGGGCTGTTCATGACCCTGCGTGATCTGAATTAACCCTCAACCTTTTCTTTCTGTGTGTTTGTGTTGTACTTTCTGTTTGCCTTTTCCTCAGAGGCTCCATACATGAAAGATGCACTAATGTTCTTGTTATGGGGAAAACTGGAGAATTTATATCAGTAACAAAATGGAATCTTTTTTTAATTAACATGATTTTTAGATTTTGACATAGATAAACAGTTCCTGTTAGAATTTTCAATGCAGTTCTCCAAGTAATACACATAGGATGAGCTTTCCTTTAAAATAATTTTAATAGTTCCCAGTTTCATAATGGTATTGGCCTTAATCCTGCTGTGAAAAACATACCTTTCTCAAAAGTCACAGGCAGAAAATAAAATTTTATTTTAGCCTTAATTCTTATCTGGTTATAACATTTCATTTAAGGACATCATATGGTGAGATCTACTATTGACAACTATATAGTACTAACTCAAAATGACATTGTGTCAATTTGATTCCATTTTTGAAAACAATGTTTATAGAACATTTATGCCTAAGTTGTTAGGATCAGCACTTGGTAAGTTTTCCCCCCCTCTTAAAGTCAAGCTCAGGGTCAACTATCTGAGCCCATATTGATTTTCCTATTTCTTTTTCAATCCCTTATTAGTTCTGTCAGAAAGGTTGACAATGGCTACATGTTAAGGATTATCTTTTATTGATTGAAAATATGTCCCAATAAGGAGTTAATTCCTTTAGTAGAGTGATCACATAGTAATTTTATTCTCACTGTGCTGGCACAATCTGAAAATTCAGCAAATTCAATAAATGTGTAGTGTTGAAAACTGAAAATATGAACGCGACGCCCTTCCTTACACATAAACAGTAGAAGATTGTTTTATCATCAAGTGTTAAGACGAGGCTATTTATCACTTTGAATAATACTTTTTGCAATTGTTTTCAGAAATGCATTCCTGCTAGAAATCATTCTTGAGGTTCTATATAGTTAAATTTCTCTAACTCATAGCATAACTAAATTGTGTCCGGTCAATCTCTGATAAGGCAGTGTTTACCACTTCTGAAGGTAGGTACACATTTTCAGGCAGAACTAATGGTAGTTTTGATATTAAACTCAATTCCCCTTTCTTGAAATTTCTAATAGTATCCACCATAGCTATCCTCCTGCAAACAACTCTGGCATTCTCATTTGTCTTCTCCAGTCTACTTAGCAATTCCTTATATCCCTTTATATATTAATTAAGGTATTATGTCTATAAGTAACAGTAAACCCTCCAAAGGTAAGTTCGAACAGTGTGGAAAATTATTATCTCACAGGATAGCTAGAGGCAAGATGGATTACAGTGTTGGTTTAGGAACTCAAGAATAACATCAAAGACTTGTTTTCTTTCTCCTGCTTTGTCTCTTCTGTAATCTTTCAATCAGCCAAAGTTCTTCATTAGGCTGATGAGAAGCTAGCTTCTTCTTGCATACTAGACAAAGAAAGGACAAAGAATTATATTATTTTCTTGCACATTTTTCCTGAAACCATGGGAAAAAATTTCCAGACATCTCTCCGATTTCATGGCTCATTAGTAAAAACTAAGCAACCTATCTCTGCCTGAAACAATTCCAAGCAAAGGTAATGGGATTCCCATAACTTATTTAGAAAAATTATCTTGTGTGAAGTAGACTTAAAAGTAATTCTAGCACCCATTGTTTTCATCTGTTGTTCTTTTTTATCCAAGTAATTTCAAGTGAGTTGATTTTAATTCTTTGTACACATAGAAAAGCATTAATAAATCATTACGTTACCTTGAGCTGAGTCATATAAATCCTTATGATAGCATTTTGATGAAAATCCAGAAAATAAATAAAAACCTCAGTTGTTATTAAGTTAAAATAGAGGCTCCCTATGAAAAATTCTGATGTATTTGAACATTATGCATAGAGATCCCTAGGATGCATTCTTTTATTTTTGTACTTTGCAAATATTATTTAGATTTATATTAGGTGTAGTGTATAATAACTCCCACATGCTCTAAAATGACTGTCTTATGTGCTGAAATAAGTTACAATCTTATCTAAAAATGCAGTTGTTGGTTTCCAAGCATATGTTCTGTTTTTGTCCTTTTATTTGTTGACTAATGCAGTAACAAATAAGGAACCTGGTCTTTTTTATTTTTCTTTCATTTCCACCATTCTCACTTGGTAATTTAATGTATAATTGGTAAATTAATTGTGAAGTTATTATGTTTTTATGTACACAGTAATTATAACAGGAGTTGCACAATTGCTAAAATAAAAGAATTATATCAACTAGAAGCAAAATAAGCCATAAAATGTTAAACAGGGACTTTCAGGCTGAGAGAAATTGTTCCAGTAAGATGTACCAGTTACAGCTTCACAATAATTGAAAGTTTCTCGTAACGCTAGGAACTCATCAAACACACACAAATACTCACTGCCAATCATAAAACCCAAGGAAGAAAAATATTGTTTTTTTCTTCCATTGTGCAGATAATTACTTAGCTGTCACCTTAATATTTGGCAGACTATGCCACTTTAATGTGTAATTTAAGAAACATGATTTCTTCTTAACTGTTAAAGAATTTTTGTTATGATTATATTTAATTCATCAAATAACCTTGAGCAAAGCACTTTTCTAGGTACCATGGGATGGAATAAGAACAACTTTATTGTCTCTTGAAATTATTTATAACCCGATTTTTTCCTTTCTGAAAACTTATAAATTATCAATACATAATGAAGGTATAGTCCCAAAGGATGAAAAGGTGGTCTCTCTCTCTCTCTCTCTCTCTCTCTCTCTCTCTCTCTCTCTCTCTGTGTGTTTATTTGGTACAGGGTCTTACTACACAGCTCAAACTGCTATGCAACTGGGACTTACAGTGACCCTCCTGTTTCAGCCTCCCCGGTGCCAGGATTACAAGTATGTGCCACCACGTCGGGAAAACGAAGAGTTCTGGAAAATAAATCATAGCAGGCAAGAGATGTAGATGAACTTAAGAAAAAAACAGGAGCATAAACAGTAACTTTTCTATTCCTATGCTCATCTAAGGATTAGCAGAAGGAGAGGCCACCAGCCAGCTTGCAGAACTCTGGACACATGGTAAGTGAACGATTCTTTTTTTTTTTTTTTT
>NW_004524715.1:3606799-3626218 GCF_000260255.1 Octodon degus
TATATATGAAAATCCATATGATATACTTACGTAAAAGCATATTACATATGTGTGTACATATATATGTAAACTAATGGAATCACAGCCCAAATTAAAAATGCAACAATATCAGGCTTCAGAACCACTTCCTTATGTGTGTGTCTTTTGTCTCATTCTTTTCTTGCTAGCCACCTTTTGTGGCAGTACTCTTGCTAATTTTGCTGTTTGTTTTAACAGGATTTATTCGTCTTTTTTTTTTTTAACCTCTGATAGCTATGTGAGTTGTTCCCAGTGGTTGGCTTATTGTTTTGCCATTAAGGCCAATGCTGCCATGGACGTGGTTGTAGGCCTTCCTGCGCACAAGTTTCCCTGGGGATTGTGCTTAGTGTTAGGCATATGAAATGTATTCCCTACTTTAATTATTTGTTTTTTTAGTTTTTAAAGAGTACAAATTAAGATTAAAACAGAAATAAAACAAGAGATGGAGATTTTCACTTAACAAAGTAATATGAATTTCACAGTATTTGTTGTAATAATAGTGTTGTCTTCCAATCAGCTGTTCATATTACCAGATATATGCCTGTAAAATTGGAAGAAAGAAAAAAAGAAAGAAATATATAAGAAATTAAGAAGAGAAAAAGTACAATTGAAAAAAGGAGATGAAACAAATTAAAGCATTAACTGCTTCTTTCCATAGATCAGCAGAAATGCACAGTACAGTTGTCCAAACCATCCTGTTTATATACATAGATAAATACCTTTTTCCCACTCCCTCTCCTGTCCTTCTTCTCAACTCAGTAACTCTTTACTTTTGAATAAGTTCATTCCCTTTCTTCAGTGTCTATTGTACCCTTCACATTCCATTTTTCTCTTTCAAGTTCTCACAGTAAGGAGACAATATGATGTTTGCACATGTGAGTCTGATTTATTTCACTTAAGAGTATGTTTTCTAGTTGCACCCATTTACTGACAAAAGACTCAAATTTATCCAGTTTTATAGCTGAATAATACTCCATTGTGTAAAAAATACCACTTCTTTATACATTCTTCAGTTGATGGGCATCTAGTTTGTTTTAAGGATTAGCTATGACAAATTGCACTGCTATAAACATGGGTGCACATATATTACTGCGGTGTGATGTTATCAACTATGGAAAAATACCCAGGAGGGGAATAGCTGCCTTGAATGGGATCTCTAATTCTTGTATTTTCTACTTCTGACTTTCTGGTAGTCAGTATATTTATTCTCCTTCCAGGTGCTCATCAACACTTGCTATTATCTGCTTTTTCAACTTTTGCCAGTCCAAGGGATCTGCAATTGTATCCTACTGTGGTTTTAACTAACATATATTCAATCATCAGTGATATTGATCATCTTTCATCATGTTTATTAAAATATTTCCTTTTGTATTTCCTCTTTTCAGTATGCGTGTTCAAATTTGGCCCATTTAAACTTTGGGGTTAACTTTTTCTTACCAAAAATTTAGAGGAGATCAAAATGAACTTTGAATACTACACTTAATCTTAGCCAAAAGGCCAAGAAGCGATGAATTTTGAATACTAAGCTTTTGTTCATTATATGTGTAAAACTCTTGTACATGATAATTTGTATTTTGACAAGTTAACGCTGACTTTTGATGAGTAGAAATTCTTCAGTTTAATAATTTCAATTATAGATCTAATTCAATTATGCAATTAAATCCGATATATTTCAATGTATTAATCTTTTCATTTTGATGAGTACTTTGTGCTTTAAGAAATCCTCATTTACCAAGATGATGAAGATCTTTCTTACCTTCTAAGTGCCCTATAAAGTTTCCTTCCACATTTAGATCATTTGATCTCCCTGGAATATGTCTGTGCTTTTCTGTGATGCAGAACCCATTTTCTTTCCTATATTTTTTCCAGTGTATTAGATATCCAACTCTTTTGGCATTAATTAAAGAAAATCCCTGCATCTCTCTGCTATCTGTAAAATCACTTCTGTTTTATAGCAAGTGTCTGTTTGTTAGATCTCTTTCTAGGAAGGTTTCTGCTCCATTGTCTTCATCTATTTCTACATAATATCATATTATTCAGTAAATATAATTTCACAGACACTTATAATCTGAACAAAACTGGTCACTTCATCATTAATCAATAATATCAAGATAAGGCCAGGGAGATGGCTCAGTGGAATAAGCATTTCCCTGGCAAGCACAAGTGCCTGAGTTCAATCCCTGGTTCAGTCAAAAAATATAATAATAATATCAAGATAATTTTTGACTCATTATATTTTATATAATATAAAATTATACAAATATAAATATATAGAATATACATTATAAATGATAGGCTCAGTTTTTCAAGACTACATTGCAGTATATACAAACATAAAGCCTACAGAGATTTTCATTTTGGTAGCAAGTAATCTATTTATCGATTCAGAGAGAATGTTTCTATGTCCATGAACATAGAGCACTGCTCTCACTTCCATGTGGGATGATTTTAATAGTTGTTATGTACAGAGTTGCGCTCCTCCTCATTGATCCAACTTTAATCTCAATATTTCACTCCCTTTGGTGATAAGGCCTAAAGAAGTTAATTAAAGTTAAACGAGATCATAAGGATATTTTCTTAATCTAGTAGTGGCAAACTTGTGGCATGTATAGAAATGGCTATTTGCATCACTGAAAGCTCTCTAAGGTTCACTATCCCTGTAAATTTCTTTAAGATTAATGGTTTCATAAAAAAAAGAAGAGAGACCTTTCATCTCCTCTCGTCCTTATCCTTCTCCTTTGCCCTCCTCCCCACTCTCCTCTCTTTCCCTTTCTCTCTGCAGAAGCCCTCAGTGAAAATGTCCTGTGAATGTTTAGCAGGAAGACAGCCATGGTAGGTCAAAAGAATGGGGCTCAGAATGAAATCTGCCTTGTCTGGAACTTGTCTTATTTCGGGCTTTCTAGACTTCTTCAGCTGTAAGAAATACAATAGCGATCAACATTTTCCACAGGGCAAGAAATAGTTACAGTTTCCACTTTGTTCATATGTGGTTCCTTATTTGTTTTATTTCCCATGCATGATAGCTACTTAATATTCCATTTTCTATTGGCTCAGAGAAAGGAAACTGGTATCTCTATGGTTGAACTTGTATCAAAGTTTCTAACCTCTCTTATTGAATGTCAACTATTGATCTATAAACTCTTTTATTTTTCCTAGAAAAACAGTGGCATGTGTGAATGATGAAAGCTATGTTTCTTCCTTTACAATTTAAATATTTTTCCTTGGCTTAGTGTGCTGATAAGAATCCCATTCAGATTATCTGAAACAAGATCTAAGAATCTTCATTTTTGACTATTATTCTGATATTAATGTTTTAGGCTTAGGAAATCAGTATGGATGATGGTTTATGAAGGATCAACTTATTATTTATTGACTTACAATGATGCAAATGCATAAACCATAATGCTTTGAATATTTATGTGTGATCTCCGTTTCAGCTAGGAAGCTACAGTATTCTCTTGTGAAGCCAGACAGTAGCTTGAGACACACCTTTCTAATCAGCTACATGATCACAAGGGTAAATGTCCAGTATTCTACAATGCTCTGCATTATTGAGCTATGATATTTGTTAGGTTAGGTGAATTAAATTTGTTTTAGGCTTACAGTATTTTCAACTTTTAATGAGGCTGGTTGCACATAACTCTATTGTAACTTGAGAAGCACCTGTAATTATTATCATTTCTTTTTTTTTCCCATAATTTTATTGAGAGACAAATAGCAATGAGACAGGTTCAAATCAAATTGGTATGACAGTTTCAATAATTGACACGTTGCATACTATTATTTCTTAAAGTTTTATCTTGGAGATGTATGTCGATTGGCTTATATTTTTTGCTTTTTCATAATTGCAATTTATGAAAAATCACTTTATCTCTAGACAGCAATGCAACTGATAATAGTTGGGTCTTTCCTCCCATAGAAGAAAGACAGACAAGTGAATCCTAAACTGGTGAGTTCAATACAGACTGAGAAACAGACTCAGGAATACTGAAAGGAAAGAGAAATAGGAGCACAAATGCTCTGAAGATAGTGATATTTAATAATATGGATACCAGAATCCCTTCTTGTACAGTTCAGGCTTACAAAGACCTAGCCTTGAAAATTCCTTTTGCATTCCATGTTGAACATAAACTTCATGCAATCTGTTAAAACCCTCGTATTTCCCTGATGAAATCCTGCGGCTGTCTCCAGAGAAAAGTCCTCCTTCAATGTTTTTATGCATCCATATGAATTTCTAGGCCACATTTATTAACAGTACTTGAAATGAAAAATACTTTTGTTGCAAAAATAAAACATTTGAAAAAAAATAAAAAAATTGGGACATAGTATATAGTTTTTTTTTTGTTGTTGATGTTGTTTTTGTTTTTTGTTTTTTTGTTACCAGGGATCAAGTTCAGGATCTTGCATGTGTCATGAAACTATATACTTAATAGATGGTAAAGGTAAAAGTTGTTCTGGGAAAATAATGGGGAATAAAATCAACAAAAGTATAACAGACAGAAACCTAAATGAATTGTAGCAGATATAAGAATTCAAACTGTAAAAGCAGGACAGCACCATGCACCCTTAGCTAAAAGAGAGGCCACATATGGACCCACAAAGCAGGGATGGCCCTTTAGTAATAGATTTCAGAAAATCTGGAAGCCAAATAAGGATGGGAATGTATCCTAGAGCAAGAGAAAGTCCTCTACCACAAAAGTGATGGTGAGTGACTGTTATTAAATCTGCACATGGTATGCAGAAAATGAAGGAAGGAAAGAAAAAGTGTGAAGGAATCATCTAGCAAACTGTAATTTAAGTAATGAGGCCATTAAGGACCCAAACTAAAACAGCAATAAAAATAGAAGAAAGAGATGTTTAAAGATAGCTCTAAAAAATTAAAAAACATAAAAAGTCACTTCTGGGAGTAAAAGTGCTTTCAGATCTTACCTAACACACTTATTTCAAGGGAGACTTGAATACTAAAATTTCCTGCGGAATCAGGTCATTAATCAGGAGAATGTTCTTCTTTAAAGATTTTAAAGAAGAAACAGCCAAGGATTTCTGGAGACATATTATCCTTTTTAGGAAAATGTCAGGCCCTACTTTGTATTCACAAAGTGTAATTTCAGGAGATTTCTCTGATGTAGTCTTCTAAAATTTTGTCAGGGTGACAATACCCTGTTTATCCCCTGATTAATGCTTTACTTTTAAAGAACAGCTGGAAAGATCTAATGTGTCAGGTCATTTAAATGCTGCCATTTTGCTTTGGTTGGAGGAACTCAGCCATTGCCCTAACTCAGCAGTGACTGAAACTTCGGCAGTTGTTGCTGGAAATGTCTCTTTGGTCTCCCATCTTATTCAAAGGGGAGGAGAAAGAAGGAAGAGCTCTTTTGTATCTATGTTTTCCAGACATTCACTGTCAGGCTGCAATTTCTGATTTATGGTGTGTGGAAAGCAAGCTAGAGAATGACTCCCCTCATGTTTACTTTAATTTCTTTGAAAACTGAAAAACAGAAGCACAAGCTATTTGGGAGGCAGGCCTCGGGACTTAAATTTTATTATGTATTACCTCTGTCTAAGTGTATAGCATGATATATAGAGAAAATATATTTTGTTGACATTATTTTACTCTATAAATGTGTTTTGATTTAGCATCTGTACCCTGCACTTGAAAAACTAGTTCCTTCTCTGAACTCTCTTGCCTGGACAAATGTACTGAGGTCCTCCATGCCTCTTTCTCAGAGCGACCATAGATATCTCAGGTTACTCACTTTTATTTCTCTGCTTTCTATTATCTCTGCTTGATTGTGGTGTTTATCAGTTCTTATCTAAAGAATTTCAGTGTCCAATGTCAAAAGTCATTGTTTCTCACTCTAGCTTTGCTTCAAAATTAGTTCAACACAACTGCTGTGTATAAACATGTTCAAAGAGGAAGTTCACAATTCATGTGTTTCCTGGGTTAGCATCTCCATTCTGAACCCTCACCTCAGTTTCTTGTAAACATAAGTACGAATAACATACAATGATCTTTAAAATAATGGCTACTTTTCTGACCTCATGATTTTTATGTCACTTTGTTGTTCTGCTCCCTCTTTCCTCATCTAGAAAGTCCATTGGATGAGACTCAATATAAACGACGTATATAACATTTCTATGGTCCCTTACCTTCTCCTATTAGCATTAACGTGAAATAAACTTGGTTCTCATGCCACTTTCTCATAGTTCTATTAGCGATTTTTATTTTTGTGGCTTTTACAGCATGGTCATCTTGACCATTTAATAAGCAGATTGTAGTTATCTCAATCTTTCTTGGTAATTACTACCAATCGGTCTTTCTTACTCACTTTCCCTCTTTGCTAGGAAATGATGCTCAACGTCTGCAACTTAAAGGAGGAAAGGTTCATTGGAGTGAATGAATTTCAGAGGTTTCAGTCCATCCATGGTTGGCTATAAGGCAGCTACTCAGTCATTCCTTGTGTTCTTCATAGCTCTTCAGTGCCATGTTGATGCGTGCTCACTTGGGTATTCATAGAAATTACTGATGTGGGGGGACAACCCACTCGGGCCCCCCTCCTGTCCCTCTTTTGGACAGCATTTTTCTTTTCCTCAATAAATATATTCTGCTCATAAAAAAAGAAACTACTGATTCTTTGAGGATTTTATTTATTTGTTTTGCTTATTTTTTATTTTTAAAGAGAATACAAATTAGAAAAAAATGTTATGATGATAATGATACAGAATTTCATGAAACAAAATAATAAGAGTTTGAGGGGCTGGGGAGATAGCTTAGTAGAATAAGTTTTTTCCTGGCATGTGCAAGGGGCTGAGTTCAATCCCCAGTTCTGCAATAAATAAATAAAATAATAATAATAGTAATAAGAGTTTGGCAATGGTTGCTGTATTGCATAATGTTGCCTTCAAATTACTCCTTTAAGGGCTGGCCAAATAGCTCAGCGGATTAAAGTGCCTGCTTAGGCAGACACAGGGGCCAGGAGGTTCAGTTGGGTCACAGTTTCTGAGGTCTCAGTCGTAGTTGGCTGGCCCCAAGGCAGAGGGTCTTGACAGGAGACTGCCACTTCCTTTATAACTGTCTGGAAACAGAACAGGGGAACAGTTCCAGAGAAGAAGGAGTCAAATGGTCATGGAGTCTAAGGCCTTGCCCTCAGGACCCATGCAGGCACACCCAGAAGTGTGCCTCAGTAATTCCCTGGGCATCATTCAAGGCAATCAAGTGGACAGTTCAGGGTATGTACTACTCATCCAATCCAGAAAAAATAAGCTCAAGACATAGAACTTTTAGTTCACAGGCTCTTTTTTAAACTCCATTTTAATCTTTATACCTATCTTAAGTGTACATACTTTTGTATATTTGGAACTATTATGACATGACCATTAAGACTCACCATCATAAAATATATGAATTATAAGTAATTTATGTGGTGAAAATGAAATGGAAACATGAGTAAGAAGGGCAAAAGAATAGTATTGATTTTTAACTTTTAGAAAAAATTTTTATGCATTCCTCGAAGTTTATAATATTGCAAGTAAAATCACCATGACTTTTATTTTGCATTTGCCATATTAAAATAATGGTTATAAGCTTTACCTAAAATGCTTCTCTCCACAATATTCTGGCATTGTATCCTTTGCAACCATAGAGAGTCATGATGTAATGTTATAGATTCAAGTTCTCTCTATGACAGGGAGCTTACAAAATTATTCTGGGGAAATAAAAACCAAAGAAAATGCACTGAGAAATTGTAAAAAAAAATGCCTCTTATACAGATTGTGAAAAAAATTATTGAAAAGTACTATATAATACCATAAATTGTCATTGTAAAATGGTATAAAAGCAGTGAACATTAAACAAAAAATGATACCAAGGTACTTTGAATATGGCCTCCAAAGATCATTTAAAGTCTTGAAGGAAAGGACATTCAAACAAACTTTTGTTATTTGGTATTACATGTGCTACAGAATGTCACAGCTTTCACTAATTCACAGATTAATCAAAATATTCATTCATTATTCAATTAGTGTTTATTAATTTACAAATTTTTGCAAGTGCTTAGTTTGGTTATGATGAAGGTACAAAGCATATGTTCAGCTCTGTGAATTCAGTAAGTTTGTCCAGTATTAAGGTATATGTGCATATGTATAAGCAAATAGAGGGTCATAAGTAGCCACAACTAAAACTAATTCAATTCTGTTATATTTGGAGTGGTCATGGAGAAAGGTGTTAAACTTTCATAGTTCAGCTTTTTCTCTCTTCCTCTTCCTCTTCTTCTTTTTCTTTTTCTTCTTCTTCTTTTGTATTATAGGGAAGGGTCCATGGGTGTACAGGGATCACTACCAGATCGGACTCGTAGTGATCTGCCTGTTTACAGTCTCCTAAGAGCTGGGATTACAGGCACACTCTACCAGGCCCAGTCTCAATTTCCATCTCAACGCTCCTCAGGGATGGGACCAGCACCTCAGGCACAGCGATCGAACCCCCAGCCCCTGCACCAGAGTGCAGTCGCTTTAATTCAGTTTACTTTTTATAACCTTGGCAGGCAGTGGGCTACATTAAACCTGAAAAATCTGAGCAGCTACTTTGAAGATATTAATATGCAACATAGCAACAACTGTTGAATTCCTATCATCTTGTTTACTGAAAGTCTGTATTATTTCTAATGTTTTTTATTAATTATATTCTCCTTAAAATAAAAAGAATATAATTTAAAACTGAATTATGTACTTTTAGGCAACACAATCTGCTCTGAATCTTTGCTTCTTCATTTACTAAATGTATAGTAAGTCTGATTTTTCTCCCATAAAAATTTGGAGCAATAATAGATTTCCTAAAACTTTGTGTAAACAATACATGGGCAACATCGGAATTAATTCACAAAGTGGTAAGGAACACAAGCGGTGGAGAAAAAGCTATGCTTTCTCCTTTCTCATCTTTGATTCTCTTAGAATAATACTTCCACTCTCTCTTCTTACTGAAGTTCTCTCTTCCTTCTTCGCCTCATCTCGTCTCATCTTTCCTTGACTTATTTCATGCCTCCAGCTGCTATCTTTCTCTACTGAAAGATTTGTTGCCCTAGCAACTTCACACATTGTATTTCCATGTCAAAGTCTTGCCTCTGCCATGGCTTCCTGCCTCTTCACTATGAATCTAAAACCAAACATGGCCTCTTTACACAGACATTCTCTGACTCTTTTTCTGCGTTGGCCCTGCTGCTGTTCTTCGTTGCATTTCCTACTTACATTTCTCTTTCCAATTTTCAATCACTTATTTGTCAATCTGAATTTCTGATATGTCTATTTATTGATGGCTACAGTTCCATCAGAAAAGAGTATGTTATTGAAGGGAAATAGGTCATAAACATTACAAATAAAATTATATTTAAAAAACTGGAAGACAGTTTACAACTTATTTAATTATGAATTATTGCAACATAGTTTCTGGTCCAATTTTCATAACAATTCTTGTCTTTTTATTAATTTTTGTGTAAGTATAAAGAAAAAAATTGTTATAAAATGGCATTACCTAAAGAGAAATGAGTGTTTAGATATTTTTGAGAGATAGGCACAACAGAACAGTACCCTGTATTTAATAGAAGACTAGGTTATGAGAATAGAAAAGAGATAAAGAAAAATTTTGAAAGCTCAGAATACACCTCCTGTGTATTTTATGTAAAGCATTGTTTCTGAATGGAATGTTTTATTATGTAAAGAAGCAATTTGAAATTTTGTAGTGCATTGAGTTCAAAAGTTTTCTTCAGTTCTGAAGAAAGTAGACACTTGTCTTTGAACTTTTGTAAAGATATATTCTCTGAATGTAGGTAATAAGTACATAAATAGAAAATTTTCTCAAGAGTAAATTAGAAAGGATGCCACAGTAAGTAAACAATTCAAAAGTCAGAGTATGCAGCTAGAATACTATGAAGTAAATCAGTATTAGAGTGCAATAATTCAAGAAACCAGTAAAGGCAAGCACAGACATAAGTCTTTTTAGGTTCATGGTTTTCATGCTGCCAACCATTTCAATTGTCAGTTGTGCATACTGTAACTTAAAAGAAACCCTCTCAATAAGTATATGAGAGCAACAGCATGTACAGATTGGTGCTTTTGTTTATTTTACAGAGGAATTCAGCATTCATTTCCTCTTAATATTTATAATTATCTTTGAAATTATGCTAATCTACTGCTACCCAGTTTCACTTTAAAATTGACAGGTTGAGTGCTATCACCTCACCGACAAGCGGTAGATTTGAAATGTCAGTTTGGCTCCAATTTCCCAATCTTTAACCCTTCTCTAAAAAATGGCACAGAGGTTTATTCTAGTTTAATAAAATGCAAATGAATTATAGAGAGAATGGATATATGAATCTGTACACTGAAGATTCAGTCACAGAGATGATTTCATCATTAATAACAGGAAAGAGGTGCCTGTGTTCGGCCCCGGATGTCCTAACGGCCCGCCTGATATCCCTGGGTCACGGTTCAGAGACAAAGGTAGATCACAGAGCTTCATCAAAGCTCTCTGAAAGCATTTCAGACACCAAAGATTTTTCTTTTTAAAACTTTGAGGACAAACTTTCTTAGGGGTTGATATTTTATATAAGAGAAAAGAAAATCTAAAGCAAATCATTACATTAATCAATCATTTCCCTCTATGAGAATTAGTGAATATTTGTTATTAAAATTCATCTGGAAACTTTGAATGTTTTCCATTGCAGCCTCACACAGGTGGACAATAAGTGGTAATTGAATTCTTAAGATGAACTTAAATTCAAAATGTAAGTAACTTAAACTAACACGTGAGTTAGCAATTGCCCTCTTGCTTGTATATGGGATGGAAAGGAAATCAGTATATCAAAGAAATCTGCACCCCCATGTTTATTTAAGCATGGTTCCCAATAATCAAGAACTGCAAATGACCCAAGCATCCATCAATGATGATTAAAGAAAATTGGTCCATGAAGAAGTAAGAACTATTGATCTATGAAAACAATAAATGCTACTATTTGTGACAACATGGATAGACCTAGAGGACAATGTTAAAAGGACATGATGTTCAGTGAAACAGTTCAGACCCAAAAAGCAAATGCTATATGATCTCCTTCAAAAGTGGCACCTGAAAAAGTCAATTTTAGAAAAATAAAGCATAGTGGTGGTTGTCAAAGGCTGGTGTGGTCAGGAGGTGATGGCCAGCATAAGGCGAACAGCCTTCCCTCCCCAAACACTTGCCCCATGAAGTTTCCGCTTTGGAGCTAGCCCTCTGAACCACAGGCAAAATCAACCTCTCCTCATACTCTACTGCTACCCACTTTCATTTTAAAATTAACAGCATGAATTCTATCAATTAAGACAAAGGTAGTGGATTTGTGATGTCAGTGTGACCTCAAATTCCTAATATTTAAACTTCTTAAAAAATTGGTAAAGAGGTTTGCTCTAGTTTAATAAAATGCCTCCTCATTTAAGTTGTGGATGGCAGGTGTTTTTCCCCAGTAATGGAAAGCAGACCAATGCAGACACTATGTCACATGAACTCTGTGAAGTGATGCTTTTGTTAATTAGCTATATTTAAGCATTCCATGATATGTGTTATGAACAAAAAAGAGAGACCTTATATAATGCTCTGCCTTCAAGCTGGGAACACTATATAATAGACTACAGATTTACCTGTTTTTTAAAGTTCATCTCAACAACTGTAAGAGGCATATATTGCTATTTTGTCTTTCTCACTAAGATCCATTCTTTAAGATTAAAAAAAAATGAGGTCTCCATTTGCATATACATAGGTTCATTTCTTCTACTTAAGACTTCATGTTTAATTTTGCAGATATAGATATTCACACAGTTATTTTCCTAGCTACATATTTAGATTTAGATATTGTTGTCTTGCCTGTCCTCATGCCTATACTTTTTAATATTCTTACTCCTCATATAAATTATCCTGTTGCCTAGGATAATGATGAAATGAACCTCAGAGTAAACGCCTAGTCATCTCACACACATATCTTACAACTTGTTCTTTCCCATAGTACAATCACATCTTGGAGTCCTTTATATCCAGCTGTCTAGGGACACTGATACAGATTTATTTTCTATCCTTATATATTTTAAAACCTCTTATTTCATGTGAATTGCTATCACTAAAGATGGATTCATTTATTACCAAGCATATGTTTTTATTTGCTTGCAATTGTTAGACTTAACTGCACAAATTTGTGACCACAAATTTTCTTTTGCAAAAATACTGTGAAACAGCATAGATTAAAATTGCTGCAGGCTACACTAAGAATATACTAACCAATAATAAATAGGAAGCAAATAAAAGAAGTAGAATATAATCAAGCAAAGAAACTTCTATATCAGACTTGATAGAAACAAACTCACCTATTGTGGCTGAGCTATCATTTAAATTTATCTATAATCAAGCAGGATGTTCAGTTTTCTGAGCAGTAGCTCTCTTGACTTAGACGATACTGCCCAAGCAATGCTACTAGTTTAAAAGGCTGAGACATTTTCACTCACAGAAAAGATTAAAATGAAAAGAATGGCCAGTCTAGGCTATATAGCATGTTTAAGGCCAATTTCAACTTCACAGGGAGACTTTGTCTCAGAAAATCTTGTGGAGTGAGGTAGAAATGACAGTTGGATCATCAAGTACATGGCTGCATTTCTTAGCACATGCCCTAGAGAGCACAAACAAGAGAGAATGTGTAGTACTCTTCTATATCTTAATAAATTTGGCAACACACTTATACATCTTTCTTGGAGAGACAATTTTATATCAATTTTAAGGCGCTTATAATTTCATAGTAAAGAAAGCTATTGATGCTAACTGCAGGGATTTTTGCCGTAGGCACATATTTTTGGCTCTATGTCTGAAACAGCAAAACTAGAGTAAAAAAGCATAAGACATTATGTAGGGCCCCCAATTATTAAACCACATCATACAAAAACAGCTGAGAAGCAACTAAACTTATGTTTAATGTCACTTTTCATGATGAAAAATATTTTGATGATGGACATTTTATTGATATTTAAGAAAAATAAAATAAAATAATCCAGCTCCACGTGCATAGTGTAGTCTCAGTTTGACCATCATAAGGAACTTGAAATTTGATTTCGTATGGGACGATAAGGTCACATGATGAGGCTACACTTCCATAAGATAATTAGTAGGATGCTCTTTATTTAACTTATACAAAATATAAATAAATACTATAAATATGTTTGCATGACTTTATGGGTTAGTAATGTGTAAGACATTGTCAGCTTACAAATTGAGGAAAACTTAGAGGGACTTTGCAATACTTGCTTTGATTTATCCCATTTAGTGTTTTCATAAACGACCAGAAAAAATGAAAAACTATAAAATTTACTGATGGTATAAAACTCAAGGCAGTTGTGAATGATATACAAATCAGAATATGGGTTGAGGGGCTGGGGAGATGGCTCAGTAGAATAAGTGCTTGCCTGGCAAGCCCAAGTGTCTGAGTTCAATCCCCGGTTCTGCCAAAAAAAAAAAAAAAAAAAAAAAAAAAAGAAAAGAAAAGAATATGGGTTGAAAACTATTTTGACACACTATCCCCTTTCAAGGTGCTGAACATAACTTGTAGAAATTTTGCATGGATAAATGGAAGGGTCTGGTGATGAGTCACAGGTTAAGGAAACAAAGGCACCAGGCATAGGGTCTTGCAGGTTCAAAATAAAGAAAAATGAGTCACTCTCCAGGTCCAGTTAGGGCAAATGTGATGATTACTTTACATACTGTGTGCCAAGAGTGCAAGGGTTGATGCAGTGTAGCAGGAAAGGAAGCAGCTTGATGTAAAAGAAAAGGTAAAGAGCATCATAATTTAGAATTATTCAAATCACAGTTCTATTAATGGCAAGTTATTGGATTTTAGGAGAGTTTCTTCCCTTAGCTTTGAAGTAGGAAAATTAACAACTGCCTTAAAAGCTTCTTCATTTGTTTGCCTTTCTCTTCATCCTCTTCTCTTTTTTACCTGTACTCATACCTCTTTACTTTCATACTTTCCCTTTTATTTTCTCTGTGTTCTCTTTCTAACTCTGATTATCTCAAGTTCCACATGAAGTTGTCTTCCCAACCTTCCATTTAGACAGTTGAAGAATTCCACTTCCCTATAATAGCTATGGCTACAGCTCACTGTCATATTCTAGAACATTCGTACTGGTGGACCAGGACCCAAAGTGGCAATGTTAGAGAATGATTAGGGGAGCCGTTTTTGGTAAAATAAGCTAAAGAAAAGCCAAATATTCCAATTACTAAGCACTATAATAATCTTTATGTTACTGATGTAAAGTGTGTCTATGCCAAGTTTATTAAATATTTCAATATAATTGAATGGGTATTTAGTGACATAAGATTATACTATATTGATATCTTATCACAGGGAAGGGAATCCAAGTGACACATCATAGTCAAAATTCCAGAAAGTCAGAACAAAGAGAAATTCTAAAAACTGCTAGATCAAAAAATCAACTAACTTCCTCTATCAGTCAGGGTTTTACTAGAGGAAAAGGTATAACAAAAGATGTCCAAATGGATAAGAAATTACAAGATTGGCTTACAACGATCAGCCACAGAGCTGGATGAGAAAGCGTGCAGAAAGCATCTGCACACTGGAGACTGAAGGATTCAGTCCACGGTCTGGAGCTCACTGCAGTGCTCGGGGCAGGTTCATATCAGGAGGCTGATGGGTATGTGATGGAGGACTGTTGAGTCTACACCAGAAGGCTGAAGGATTCAAGGCAGAAGACAAAGAGTCTGCTCTAGAAGCCAGGAGACAATATCCAAGCTGACAGCAAAGACGGGCTGGAGCTCCTCCTAGGAAATGGAATGCTCCCTCCTTCTTTGGTTCCTGTTTTCATCTTGTAAGTGATGAGTCACTCAAGGGAGGGACCTCCACAACCTAGGGTGGGGCTTCCTTGGGTGCGGAACTGCTGGTCCAATTTAAGCTTTTAACCTCTCAAGTTGACACAAGGGATCAAGCATTACACTTACAAAGGTGAATCTTTCTGAATAACAGCAGATATCTCAACAAACATTAAGAGCCAGGAGAACTTGGAATAAAGGATTTTAAAAACTAACAGAAAATAATTGATAACTCTAATTACTATATGATGTAATTATAAATTTTAAATTTATAATTAAATTTCAAAATAGATGGAAAAATAATTAAGTTTTGTGACAGAAAAACTGAAGAAATTTATGATCATCAAATCAGCATATAAAGTTTCAGAAGGTTTTGTGATTCCAATTAAATCTTATTAATTTGTTCTTCAGAATTGTCATAGTGAAAATACACTTTTCCAACTACAAAATGTGGGTATAGCAATAGCCATCAAATATATGTAAGGTGACTCTAGGGAGGTAACACAGGTAAATAAATTTGACAAACATTAACTTCTCTCGACAGACACTAAAATTATTATTTTGAAAAGGTTATTGTTAAAACTTTAGCAAATATTTTGCATTTTTCTGGGTTAGATTAATATTTTAATGAAATATATTTCATCTTTGTTCTTTTACTTGTTATTTAAACTATCTTTTCAAAAACTCTAAATAATTTTCTTCCTTATTCAATTTTTTCATTAACTACTATTATTGCCATTCATATGAAAATGCCCTTCTTTCATAGATATAATTATCTCTTTCTCATTGCCCATAGTATACATGGGAAGATTAGCAAGGAGCTTAAGTGTTTCAAATGCTAAGACATGTATTATATGATCATGAAGAAGGGGTGCTAACTTTGGAAAACAAACAACAATGGAGTCGTTTTAGAGAGTACAGTACATTAGAAAAGATAGAAATCTTGAAGGACACTGAGATCTAAGCTCTTGAGCTAATTAATGGCTGGTTTGCTAGTATGTTTTGTTTCCTATTAGCACTAATTTAAGATTCTTTTGAAGTTAATTTATTGTAATAAAGTTCTCAGGAAAGGGGGGGGTAAATTGTACAGAATAGGGGAGGAAAACTAAACAAGGAACCAGTGACTGATCTAAGGTATAAAAGGTAACTTTGACTTCAATGTAGAATGAAATATTGCAACTTTTGTTACACAACTTTCTTTCCTTCTCCCTCCCTCCCTCCCTCCCTTCCTTCCTTCCTTCCTTCCTTCCTTCCTTCCTTCCTTCCTTCCTTGTATTTGGTATAGGTTCTCAGTATGCAGCTTGGACTCCTAATGATACTCCTCTTTTCAGCCTCCCCAGCACTGGGATTACAGGTGACCACCACCACGCCTGGACTCCGTAGCCACCCCTGGGGGTGGGGCTGGCACTGCATGCCATACAGGAGATGGAACCCAGGTCTCTGTGCTTACCTAAGCAGGTGCTTAGTCCACTGAGCTATCTCGCCAGCCCACTGCTTCAGAGCTTTCAATGGGCCAGTCTAAACATGCTTCCCATATGCTTTTCAAATAGTTTCAGAGTTTCAGTTCTTACATTTGGGTCGGTGATTCATCTTCACTTGATTTTTATAGAGTGACATGCAGGGGTTCCGTTTTAATCTTCTGCATGTGGATATCTAGTTTGCTTGCTTCATTTAAGGTGAGGCTGTGCATTCTCCAATGCATGCATTTGGCTTCTTTGTAGAGAATCAGCTGGTGGTTGATGTGTGGGTTTATTTTTGGAATCTCTGCTTGGGTTCACTGGTCTATGTGTTTTCATGCCAGTAGTATACTGACTTGGTTATTATAGTTCTGATGCCTCCAGCTTTGTTCGCTTCTGTCCAAGATTGCTTTGGCTCTTTGAATTCTTTGTACTTCCAGTTGAATTTGAATTTTAGGACAGTTTCTCTACTTTTATTAGGAGTGCCATTGGCATTTTGTGTGGGATTGAATTAAGTCTATAAGTCATGTTCAGTGGCTTGAGCATTTAGAAAGTATTAATTCTTCCGATCCATGAACAGGAGAGGTTTTTTCATTTTCTCTTCCATTGCTTTCATCAGTATTTTATAATTCTGAGTATAGAGTTATAGTCAAGAGTTAAACCTGATTTCAGCTGACCAGAGCTTAGCTACTGTGGTTCTGATCTTTCAGTACCAGAGCTCACAGTGGAAGAGTGGAAAAGTGTGAGCTCTGGAAAGCCTCTGTGAGCCCTAGGAGCCTTGCAGAAGGAATTTCTTCCTGGAGTATGTGTCCTTTGTCACAGATATAGACGATTCTAATAAGGGCACCTCTTGTTAATTCCAATATACTTTTAATTGCTCAATCAGTGGATTTCAAAAATAGTTATTCTTTTTGTGTTTAGTCAAAGTTCCCTTAGGACACATCCTTGGGATTAAAACAATAGCTAGAAAGAGATACGGGTTTGAGAAGAAAATATCTCTTGTTTGAGACATTCTGTGGTTTGCAATCAAATGTGCAAGCTATTACCTACCATATTATTTAAATATGAATCATATAAGGTAATGAAAAACCTGGTTGTCCTGAAATAAATTATTTTAGTATTGTGTGTATGAAGAAACCTTTGACATTTATGCATGTTATGCTTTTGCTCCATGTTGAAGCTCTCTCAGATGCTAATAATATAAAATGAACCAAGTGCAGTTCTTGCTTTTCAATCTTCCATGAAGAGGCCATAGGTTATGACATGTACAGGTGAAAGAATTAGTTAAATATTTGGGAAATCGTCTCTTTTGAAGTAAGCGGAGGACAACCTGCAGGGTCTGCAGGCACGCTGAGCTAGCATATGTCTATTTTCCATTGCTACATCATAAACTGCCCCCAGACTTAGTGCCTACAATGACACCTTTATATTAGCTTGTGATGTGGTGGCTCAGCAGTTTTATCTGGGCTCATCTGGGATACCGAGGCATCGCTTTAATTGATGTCAGCTGTGCTCATGTATGTATCGCGCTTCATTTCAGAGAGTGAGGGCTGGCACTTCTGTCTACACACTTTCTTATTCATGAGAAAGCTAGTTCAGGCTTTTTCAGTGGGTGGGTAAAAATGTTTCAAGAAAAGGCAAACCCTAATTCATAGGTGCTTTTTCTTGTTTGCTTGTGTGACATGCACCAATGCTGCATAGAGTAAAGCAGGTTACACAGCCCAGATCAGAGCATTAGCTCTGTACACACTTCACAAAGACATGGATTCCTTTGGGACAATTATAATAATTGAATACCACACATGCCTTCTCACCTTGGTGATTTTCGTCTTCCCAACAGGTTACATAATATGCAAGGAGTTATCTTCCCCACCCACCTCCATGCATAATATACACTGGTGAGATGGCAATGCAGAATAATTGCCGTAGATTATCCAGCTCGAAGCACAGGCATACAATGGTCACTAGTTCTTATCAACTCTGCAATGCAATCAAGCCCAGTTTTAGTTCCCCTTGTCTCTGCTCCCTCAAGGAACTTGCCTTTATTAGGACTGCATTGTGCTTCCAGTTATTCTCTCATCCACTGTGATTCATAGCTTTTCATTCTGCCCTGTGAGAACTCTTTTCTTTTTCATGAAAACTAAAATAGCTTAGTAGGTTTCCTAATACATCTTTTTTACCTGTAGAAAGTTGAATCCCAGTGTCCTCTTCTTTGCTTTAGAGAAGTCTCTGTTTCTTTTCAAGGTCCAACTTGTTCCAATTCCCTTACTAAAACTGTAAACTTTCTATAAATTAGACTGTTGTTCATTCTTTTAGACAAGGCCCTATCTAAAATTCTTTTCCTGTTGAGACACCACTTTCTAGACATTTTCAAAAGTATCTGAAAACTAGACCTTTGTAGAACCATATATATTTCGAGTTCATATATTTAAGGTGTTATGGTTTAGATCTAGAAAGTTCTCTAAATAGTCAAAGACAGAGGACTTTGAAAGGTGATTCTGCCATGGGGTACTAGATTCTTCAGTGCATTAATCCCCTATACACTGAAAGTTCTCTTAGAATGAAGGGCCAGGTCAGAAGAGAGGGATTACTAAGCCTATGACCTGTAAGGGTGCATTCTAATTCCCAGCCCCTCTTTTCCCTCTGTTTCCCACTGAGCGAATCGTCCCGCACTACAAATCCTAATGGAAAATTCAACCTCACCATCAATCAACCATGGGCTAAAATCACTAAACCCATAAGCTAAAATATATGTCTCCTTATGAAGTGGTGGATATCCAGTATTTTATCCCAGTGACAGGAAAGCAACTATGACATGGAATCTGCTATCAAGATGAAAGTGTCTAATAGGCACCGCCCTGAATATTTTAGAGTGCACAAGAAAAAGTCTTAGAACTTTGCTGGAGTATTTACCCTGGAATTATTTCCTTCTCTGGAAATATTTTTCAGTCAAGAAAGTGTAGAGAAATGATGTAATTCTTTAATACTCAGACTCAGTAATTATTTGCTTCTTGTTTCTTTTAACTTTGCTTAAAAACTTAGCAATTCTCTTTTTTAGCTCAT
>NW_004524715.1:3628398-3630100 GCF_000260255.1 Octodon degus
GGCTTCCTAGAGTTGCCATTACAGAACTACTGTGAGCTAGCTGACTTGAAATAAGAGAAACTGATTGACAGTCTCACAGCTGTAGAAACTAAAGGCTGCAGTCAAGATTTCAGCAACCTGAATTTCAACCAATCTTCTGCTTGAAGCCGATGCAAGAGAATATTTCCTGTCTTCTTCTGTACAGTCCTATTAATAGCTATTCTTGGCACTTCTGGTTATGTACATTACTGATCTAATCTCTTTGTTCTTATGTGGCAAGGTCCTCGGGTATCTTTACAATGGCTTCCCTGTTTTGGTGTCCAAATTTCCCCTTTGTAAATGAACATAAGTCATCCTAGACTAGGACCCATTTTAAATATACCTGCAAAGATCCTATTTCTCTTTCCAATTGCATTCAAGGACTCCAGGGGCAAGGACTTCAATATATCTTTGAAGGCAACACAATTCAACATATGACGTAAACCTCTTTGCATTATGTACAAGAGTATCCATCGTAGTATCACATTTTGTAATGTCAAAAGCTCAGAAATAACTGAAATGGTCTTCGTGGTGGACTAATGGCCAACTTGTAATACCCATTGATTGAACTGAATCCGTGTGGTTCTGAGTGTGGATGCCCCATCTGAGGATTGTTGCCAACAACGTAAAGGAGAACTGGAGAAGATGGTGTGTTGTTGATTCTCTTGGAGAAGCTTGTCACACTGGCTTTCCTCATATGAACTCAGCTGTTTTCATCATCAATTGAGCTTGGGTCCTCTGTGTCACTGAGAATGGCTGAGCTTCTCTTTGGGGGAGTTTTGGTCCTTATCTCTGGTGTCACTGCTTGGCTCCAGTGCAAATCTCTCTTCCTGGTGGCACAGATCCTTCACCCTGCTGGTGTAGATATTCTAGCTTCTATCACTGACCTTTGGGCCTTTTCAGTACAGATCCTTGATAAAGACTTGCATGAGACATTGTCATGGGCTCTGGGACACAAGCTGGACTCATGCGGGACATTGTCCTTGGATCCAGACCCTCAGCTGGATTCTTTGCATCTCTAGTGTGTGATAAATTTCCTGCACTTGTCTAAATTTGATTCTTTGGATAAATATTATAATTCTATAAATTATATGTTTTATACTAATTCTTTTCCCTTGTAAATTCTGGACAACAGTCATTAAATAGGAATTGTTTGGACACATTGAGATCCATCAGCTGATAAAATGGAACACTATATTTTTGGTCATTTTAATAAATGAAGCATAATTGGTAAACAATAGTAATATAAAATAAATTCTATTTAGGGCTCAAATGTGCTGATTGCCTTCCAATTGGTGTACAATGTGCTAAATTTTTAGTATGCTGAGTTTTTGTGATGACCAGGTAAAGTATCGTTATCCTCATTCTATAAATAAGCAGTGGTTAACAGGAAAAAGTAATTTACCTGATCTTACATAGTTATGAGTAAGATAGTCTGTTGTTTTGTTTTTTTGAGGCAGGCTATGTTGTTTTGGATAACCTTGAGCTCATTTTGTGGCCCAGGCTGATCTCAAACTTGCAATGATCCTCCCGCTTCCCCTCCCAAGTTCTAAGATTACAGGTGTGCTCCACCATTCCCAGAAACAGTCTGTATGTACAGGCAGTCAAACTATAAATCTTATGCACATCTTTTTTTTATGCTGGAACTAACTGGATAGACAAAATGCCACTTACTAATTGTAGA
>NW_004524715.1:3630565-3640500 GCF_000260255.1 Octodon degus
GTTTAGTGAAAAAATATTGCAGAGTAACATATAACTAGTAACACCCAAGACTACAAATAATATAATAGAAAATGTAATTTAAAATCCTTCTCTGTCTCAGGGGAAAAGTAGATAATCTCAGAAAGAAGTAAAAGAGAAATCTTAAAGACAAAAAGCTTGCAAGTAAATGGCTTATTTGTTCACAACTCATTTTTCCTACTCCACAGTCCTGGAAGGGCTTCCCTTTCTGGCCACTCTGGTGTGTGACAGATCTGCTGTCACAATTTCCTTCTGCGGAATTACATTTGGTGCTGAGCAAGAGGCAGGAGCAGAGGATATTGAGATGCAGGATTGGTAATAGCTAGTTTAGAATGGGCTGAGAGAAGTTTTTGATCTGTCAGGAGAAAGAATGGTAGGGAGGGGAGGCAGAAATTTTTCCTCCTCTCTTTAATCTGGGGGAAGGAGAGGGTAACTTGAGGGATTCGTGGTCTTCGCCTCACAGAGAAAATCGTATTCACCACTCAAAGTGCTCATTAAGCTGCTGAAGTAAAAAGGCCCTGGGAACACCTCGCGTGAGGAGGCAGCAGGATGCTGACAGTAACAGTCAGTGGATGGATGTAAGTATTCAGCTACTGGGAAGCAATTGAATCTGTGAAAAGCGGTTCATGATTAGAGCCCAGCAGTTTTGACACACTGCAATCAAGCTGTAAAGAAACACAGCTTAGTAGGGGATAAGCTTATCAAAAGAATAAAAACCAAGTAGATGCAGGTGAAGCTGAGACACAAGATTTTGGGATCAGAAAAACATACTAACCAAAGGAATTTGAGACAGCTTTCTTTTTCACTTAATCCAACAATTTGTGAAGATTAAATATTAGATTATTTAAACTTTCACTTGGTCAACACCAAACTACTTGCACGAACAAAAAATATCCCAGAGAGAACCTCTTAATTGAGAATGAGGAGGCAAATCTATGGATATGTAAATGATGAAATATTCTTAAAATGATTCTTATGTGGGGTAATCAATGTTGCTATCTTAGGTAAGATATATTTGCTTCGGTTCAATTCAAAAATCTGTTCTTGACAAAGAAAGATAAATAGATCTCTGATTATAGAACTAAAGTAATGAGAATACAGTTGAACTCTGATTATAGAAATACAGTAATGAGTATAAGGTTGAGCTTTTCATTAGTATTGACTTGTAATAATCATCAAAGCTTCTGGAGTGATTACAATGTGACCAGCACTACTTTGAGCACTTTTTTGTAGATACTTATTTGCTCTTACAAGAAATCCAGAAGGTAAGAACTATGATTAACTCCTACTTAAAGAGAAAACACTTAGGTACAAATTGGTTAAGTAATGTACCCGAGATCACACAGCTACCCCTACTCTAGCCAAGCTCTTGACTTGGGCAGACTGCCTCTAGAGCATAGGCTTTGGTACCTCCACCACCTCACAGGGAATTCATATATAATTAGGTGTTACTAGCATATGCTTTTGTCTCTTCAATAGTGAAATACTAGCGAAAACTCTAAAACAACATCTATGAAAGTTTCCAATAATTTCACAAACTATTATATAGAATTGAAGTCATGGAGCCTAGTCATACATTATATCTTAGGATGGATTAATGATTGGATTCTAATGAGGAAATAAACAAAGAGGAAGTGACTATTTTTGCCATCAGAGAGACACAGTCACAGAGTTGGTGTGGCTTCACTTTCCTTTTCTGGGTCACTGTCTCGTGAGGGGTGAAGCTGAAGACAAGTTATGAGGACAGTAAGGCAGACTGGAGAGGAACAACATGGGTCTCCTGCCAACAGCCTTGTGAACCAGTTATCCTGGAAATAGCCTTTATAGCACCTCTAGCAACATACTTACCACACTTCTGTGAGGCATTGTGGTTGAGAGTTATATGGGTCAGGGATGGCATCCCAGGTTCATGAGCTCAAGTAACGAAAAGATTGGACTTGGCATGCAATGGCACGGAGAAGATGACAAAGTATATTATGACATCAGTATGTTGGAGGGTGTGGCCTGGCTCAGTCAAAAAGGAAATAGCACAACATCCAGAGCAACATAGGCTGGAAGTGTTTTATGTATTGTGCTCACTTTGGGGCACCTCCTTGAGGTCTTCAGGAGCCTGTTTTTTAAATTAATTTTATTGATAAAGAAATAGTAATGACACAGTTTCAAAACAAGTTAGTAGGACAGTTAAAATAATTAATACATTGCATATTGTTGTCTTTATATTAGTTACTCATAGTACAAGATGCAGACATGATATCCTGTCTAAACACTATTAGTACAAATCTGTCTTCTCATTGAACTAAGAGAAAGTAGCTGTATATGTATCCTAATTTGTATAAACATATATATATATATTTTTTTTTTTTCACTACAAGATGGTCCTTCATCTATATCCCTCTTTTTGTTTACTTTTGTCAGAGATGAATATTCCATTGTCATTCAAATATTGTAGGTGTGTGAATTCAGAATAATAATCCAATATAGTCCAGTAGACCATAATACTAGTGGGTTATCTGTAGGACTGGCAATGTCAGAAGTTGTTGACTTGAGCCTTTTACAGCTCATCATATTAATATGACTTTACTTTTTATACCTCATGTTTTTATATTTTTCTGCTGGATGGTTAAGACCAAGATAAAGCAAGACCTATAAAACCAAAAATATAACTTTCCTATCTGACAAGGTCAGTCAAATCTGCTTAGGACTTACCCTGAAACTAAGTACAACAGTTTGTAGAACCTTTGTCAGTGTCAGCCATCTGGATGAGTCACAGCAATTGCTTGACCAATTTGCTCTCATAAAGAAATCGACCAACAGCAAATGTTGGAGAGGTGGTGAAAAAGGAACCCTTCTCCACTGCTGGCAGGAATGTAGACTGGTGTAACTATTATGGAAATGAGTGTGGAGTCCTCAAAAAACTAGGACTGGAAATCCCATTCAATCCAACTAACCCCCTACTGGAAATTTTCTCAGGAGCCTGATTGATAGCATTGATATAGGGGAATGAAACTCACAACCTGAAAGATACCTGGGCCAAGTTCATCTTCTCTAAAACCAAAGAATGGGGTCAGCCAAATAGTTCAGTGGATTAAAGCACCTGCAAGCAAGCCTAGCAGCCAGAGGTTCAATCTCCGGGCCTGTTGTGCTGCCCCTACCCCCGGTTCTAAGAAAGCAATTCAGACTTGGCATGGTGGCACGTGCCTGTAATCCCAGCTCTTGGGAGGCTGTAGTCAGGTGGATTACCACAAGTCTGATCTAATAATGAGACCTTGAACACCCTATAGACCCTTCCCTAAAATACAAAATAAATAAATAAAATAAAAGAATGAATTTTAGGATTAATGGAGGTTAAGAACAGAATATATTTATTGGGAAAAAGAAAGCTTCTGTCCAAGAGAAGACAGAGGGGGGACCCCTGTGGGTTTCCCCCTGAATCTTATCTTTTGTAATAAGGCCAGATAAATCTTATCAGCTCAAAATTGATCATTGAAAATTATTTATCAAAAAAGAAGGAATTTTAAAAACAAATTCTGCTATACTTTTACCTTTTTTAGTTTTTGCATAAATGGTTTTTTAAGTGAGGATAATTTGATTATGATAATTTGATAAAAGGATATGATAATTTCTGCTGGTCTTTTGAAAGGAGCAGTCAATGCTTAATTTATTTTCTTTTTCATTTTAATTTCTTACAAGTTCTTTTATTGTTTTGTTTTATTTTTAAAAAGCAAATTTCAATATTTATATCTGGTAACCTAAACAACCATTTGAAGATCATATCATGCAATACAGCAACAATTGTTCAATTCCTATTACTTTGTTTAGTGAAATTTTGTATCATTTCTAATACTGATTTTTTTATTACTATTTTTAAAAAATGTATTTGGTATATGGTCTTACTACACAGCTCAGAATCATAGTGATCCTCCTGTTTCAACCCTCCCCAGGACTGGGATTATAGGCATGTGCCACCATGCCCAGTATCAGTGACTTACTAAGTGCACCCTGGGGTGGGGTCAGCATGGCGTGATGTGTGGGGATCAAACCCCTGTCCCTGCCCTTGCCTAAGCAGGCGCTTAGTCCCCTGAGCTATCTTGCCAGCCCTTATTATTTTATATTCTTTAAAACATTGTAAAAAATAAAAACAGAAATATAAGGGGCTGGGGAGATAGCTCAGTAGAATAAGCACTTGTCCGGCAAGCTCAAGGGCCTGAGTTCAATCCCCGGTTCTGAAAAAAAAACAAAAAAACCCCAGAAATATAGATATGTAGAAAGAGAGAAAGAAAATTATAATTTTAAAAGTTGTACTTTTAAGAAAAACTTGGGGCTGGTGAGATGGCTCAGTGGTCTAAAGCACCCAATTAGAACAAGCTTAGCAAAGCATAGGGACCGCAGTTCAATCCCCCAGCACCACATGCCAGCCAGCCCCGCCCCCTGGTGGGCTGAGCTGACCACACACACGCGCACGCGCGCGCGCACACACACACACACACACACACAAATAAATAAATAAATAAAAAGAAAAACTTCATCATTAGAACACAATGTTACTCAAATTTATACCTCCGTTTTCCTTCCAGGAAACTCAATGCAAAACTTTCCCCAAGTATCTTAAAGATGAAATAAGCCTGTAAGTTGGGTTCAGCCTGGAGTCAGCTGAACCACTTGGACTGCTTCAAAAACTCAGTGCACCTAAAGACTCCTGAGAACGTGACCCAGGCTGCCTGCTGCATGTGCGGAGTGGGCAACAGTTATGTAACCATGACTTAGCAGGCCAACACGTACCCACTGGTCACCAGCGCTATGTAAGAACGTAAATGTGAGCGAACAACTGTGTAAGAATTGTGCTAAGAGATGGCAGCTCTTGCACTGTTGTATTCTTGGGGTCTTACTCTCTGCTCTGTTCTCCTCCAGCTGCCTGTGGTCCTTGCTGATGTCTTGTGCAAGTTCATTCTTTAACCTGGGCACCTCACCTGCAAATCTGAGGGGACTCTGGGTCCCAAGCAGGCCAACACTAGGCCTGTGCTTTTCATTGATAAGTTGATCCTGTTTTTTCCTGCCCCTCCATCTCAGAATTTGAGGACTATTAACTGGAATGCATTATGTCTAAATTTCAAACACTTGGGAGTGGTTTACATTCTGTTATTTCTTGAATCTAGATGTCTGCCCAAAGCTTCATATGCATTATAGACATTTATTTCTTTTGAACTTGTGGAATCTAGGGTGTGTGGTGCTAAATTTCACTGATTATAAACATAATTCTTAGTGTAGATGAGTGTATTTGCTGAAAACTGAAGCCTCTCCTTGGATATCGGTGGAGCCATCCAAAATGTCAGTAGACTGTTTGACAAGAAAGGGAAAGGCAGACTCACTTCTGCTGCTGCTTGCTGCTTGCTGCCTGCTGCACCATGAACTGTTTCCTCTCTATGATCCCCTTTGCTATGCTGTGCTACCTTGGAGTCAGCTGACTACAGACTGCAAGCTCTACAAATTGTGAGCTGAAATAAACCTTTCCTCTTTTAACTATGGGTGCCAGGTATTTTGTCCCAACAATGAGAAAAGTAACTAAGACACATTCTAACATAGCCTTGCAAATTAGCAGGCTGATGGACAATGGGAACACACATCTGAGATCACCTACAGGGGACACACCCCCAAAACTACATACAAAGTCCCAATGTCAGATAATGAGTTGTGCTCTTTTAGTGCCCACACTGTCTTCTCAGAGTATGCTTTTTAAATTCTGACAAGTAAAATTTTCTAATACCTCTCATTAACACATCTGACATTTTTTTTTTCTCTGAAATAATTCAGCACCTCACGGGTGGAGCGAGTTCTAGTCTCCATGTCCTCTTTGGGGAACTTCCTTGGGCCATGTGCATTAGATGATTTTTCCCTTAAAAAAGTGGTTGTTGCACTTACTTTGTCAGTCAAACATAATTTTATTAATATGAAGATCCCATGCATTAACAGTAACATAGATAGTAGGTACACAACCCAATTATCTTGTTCAGATTCATCTGCATATGTTTATATATTTTTTCTCTTTTTGTATTTTTAGGGAAGGTTCTATAGGATGTTCAGGGTCTTACTACTAGATCAGACTTGTAGTGATCCACCTGTTTACAGCCTCCCAAGTGCCGGGATTACAGGCACGTGCCACCACACCCACTCTCAACTTCCATCTCAGCATGCTCTGCAGATAGGTCTGTCATGGCAGGCCCAGGGATCAAACCCCTGGCCCCTGTGCCCACTTGCAGGCACTTTAATTTGCTGAGCCATTTGGTTGACTCTTCATCTGCATGCATTTTTAATGTAACATTCTAAGAAAGTTGCTTGCCTTGTGTTATTCATATTGTGTGTTTCTTTTGGGAAAAAAAAGTATTTAAAGTGGACCTAGGACTCAGTAATGGTGAGCCTTTTAGAACTTTGAATAATACAAACAGCCCACTGTGGCCTGCAAGCCAGAGGTTCACTACCACTGTTCTATGTTTTTTATCCTTTTGTGGGTCTAGGTTCTTTATCTCAGTGGAGATTTCCTTAAACCCTGACCAATGGTATAAGGAGTAGTGTCCTTTAATTAATTAAATTAAAGTATAAGCCCATTTCTGTCTTTTCTGTGTTCATCTTTTTAAGATATGTGTACAATAGATGTCACATTAACACGTATCTAGGTCATTGATATGATAACAAGGCATTTGCTATGAGCAGCATGTCAGTTTATAACCTCCTACTAATTACTTCTGAAGATTATATAGCCATTCTGGGGTACTAGTATCTTTCACACTTATTCTGGCTGGTAAATCACTTATCTGTTTTGCTCAGAATGCTAAGAAATTTCACCTGTTGTTCAGCCTGGAGAGATTTTAATTAAACTCAATGAAGTTTATCTGTGTATCTTTGACACTAAAGGAAACTTACTAATGAATTCCCCTGAGAGTCTTCCCTTTGGAAACACTATCTATGAGATTTTTTGCTACCTTTTCAGTACTGACTTTTCCTGATTTTCTAAGAGCCCACAATGCTTCATTTAAAAGAAGGAATCTTTATTTTGATAACTTTATAAATCTTAAGAGACTTGAGTATTGGATAAAATCCCAAGCTGACTCTAGCCTTAGGTGAAGTCCGAGGAAGTCCCTGAAGCTGAGATAAGGAATTTAACTCACCATGACCATATAATAGGTCTGCAGTTTCTCTCACTCCTATCCTACAAAAAGAATTTTAGCACTAGTCATTAAAATGCACAGGTAGGGTCTACTGGCAGACATTTAAGGTATAGACTCAAAGAAAGATAGTACAGTGCTTCAGAAGAGAGAGGCACATGATTCCTGGAATTGAGACATTGATGCTTATCGAGAGGGAGAAGAAAGTCCCAGGAAAAGTGGCCCACTACCCAGAAGGGTCCTGACCCATATTACAGGTGTGGGCTGAGCAGTTTTTTAGATGGATAATTGTAGAGAAATGCAAAAGTGTAACACATCTGCACTTTGGTCCAGGCTGTAAAAGGAAAGGGATTTGGGAAGTAGTGGGTTCTGTGTCAGCAGAACTCCAATGCAGGTACATCTACTGAGAGTTCGATGTATAATTTCTATACCCAAGGTTTTCTGCTGGTCTGTATAAAATAACTTAAGTAATAAAGGCCATTTTGCTGGTACATAACCACCTTTGTCTGTGCTCCTATATATGTCCAGGTGACTGTGCTAAGATACAAGGCTGCCTGAACTGCTAGAAATGAAAAATGTCAAGTTTGCCCACCATTGCTCACCTCTCCTCTCCGTTGCCTGCTGTTGCACCCATGAATCTTCTATCAGAGTACTTGCATGACAATAATTTCACCAGTCTTTGAATTCTGTTATTGTTTTCCTTCACCTGAGGATCAGATTCCTGCTCATCCATTTCTCAACGACACCAAATTGTGGACTTAATGTTTCTCAGCAATTATAGATATGGTGGGTCTCAAAGAGAGATCCCATTTAATCAAGGAAATGCTGATATGGATCACCTTGGGTAGCACTAACTGAGCCTCACAAGTTTCAGTCCTCTTTATTTATTTGTTTATTTGGTACAAAGTCTCCCTATGCAGCTCAAACTCATAGTGATCCTTCTGCATCAACCTCCCCAGAGCTGAATCACAGGTGTGTAGCACCACTCCTGGTTTCAGTGGCTGGCACAGCATGTCCCGGTTCCCAGGCTGGCATGGCATGCATTACTTCAGACCTTGCACTTGCCAGGCAGGTGCTTAGGCTGCCAAGCTATCCCCCCAGTCCAAGTTTCAGTTTTCTTAAAAGTGCAACTTTTAGTTTAGATTTTCTTGATTCCTTAATAACTGTTTAAAATTTCTTCTGTTCTATGGCATGCCCTCTCTAAACTTTAATCTAGTATTGTGAAGAGCTCTGAAGGGCTAAGGGTCTATTTTGTTAATGCTTTAGGCTGAGGAAGGTGCAGATCCTGCCTTGCCAATGATCAAAAGTCTCACGCTGACTGATATAAAGAATACAGAGGAAGATGGTTTTGTTGTTTGATGCTTATTTTGATATTCAGAAAAAGACATTAACGAGTCACTGATGCTTAAACTTCATTTTATGACCTCATTAAACCAGCAGGAACCAAAAATGAAATGTAGAATACTTGATTATAGCAGCTCCAACAAAAGGCAAAAGTCAGTAGCATTTGACGTAGGCCTTTTTATCTTTAATGTTTACTTTAAGCTTACTATAGCTTGTAGCTAGATGTTCCCCCAAAATGTCATGGGTTCATCAGCGGGACTTTTCAAATGTGCCTTGACCTAGGTTGTATGAAAGTACATTAGTCCAGTCTTTGGTTTATCATACTTGTGGGTGTAAGTAATGGAGGGGTCCACTCTAGGTTTAGTTGGCGTCATCCAGAAGGCTGCTTCCCCATCCACTGCCTTCTGCTTGCCACACCATGGACTGTTTCTCCACTGTGATACCCCTGTGCTGTGCTGGCCCACCTTAGGATCAGCTGACTATGAACTGACACCTCCAAAACCATGAGCTGAAATAAGACTTCTCTCCTTTAATTTTGGATGCCAGATATTTTGTCTCAGCAGCATGGAAGTAACCAAGATAGGGATATTTACCCAAATGTATCAGATGGAGTTTAAAAGCATGTGTAATAAAAGCAGAAATATAATGTTCTCTTATTTTAATTGTAACAATTGCAAAAATTGATCCTTATACATTACCATAATAGATCTTTCTTACCAAAATATTTTTATACATTTGGTTTTTGATATCTTTTCCTATTTACTGCTCTCTCTCTCCATCTCACTCTGTCTCTCTTTCTTTATCTCTGCCTCTATCTCTGTGTCTGCCTGCCTGCCTGCCTGTCTGTCTGTCCGTCTGTCTCTCTCTGTGTGTGTATGTGTGTGTTTGTGTGTCTCTCTGTCTTTCTCTCTCTTTCTCTGTCTATCTCGGTCATTGTTGTTTTGTTTTGTCTTTTAAGAGAACAAACCTAGTCTGTAAACCAATTTGAATTACTATTTAGGAGAAACAACATAATTTACCAACACCAAGTTTGAGCAACATAAGGTAGCAATAATTGCACAAGTTCTTATGTAAACACAACATAGCTGTAACAATTTTGAATATGCTATACAAGAATCAAATGTGTATTTTACTAAGAACATGTACTTTTTAAAAGGACTGTTTTTTATTGGCCAAAAAGTGTAATGCTCTTGCCAATTAAAGGTACTATAAAGGAACAAGGTAGCAATTTTCCAAAACAATGTAGATAATTTTCAATATATTAAGATGACAATCATGATGCAATATAAAATGAAAATTGTATTTTTAAATGATGCATATATTTATTTATATAAAAAAAACTTTAATTAGATTAATTAGCTAAGCCAGTCCTAGCCCAGGGCCAGTGAGTGTGCGGAGAGCTTCCTGCTACCCTGC
>NW_004524715.1:3647301-3657272 GCF_000260255.1 Octodon degus
ATATGCAGTGTATTATTTGTTGAAACTGTACTTTCGATTTGATTTGAAACTGTCTCATTGCTATATGTTTATCAATAAAACTTTGAAAAGAAAAAAAAATAAAAAAATAAAGTAAGCAGTAGTTGACTAGCTTACTTTCTTATTTCTTTAGATGGGAGAGTGAAATGTGAACAAATTCATGAACAAATAAGTGAAATAGAAATTAGTTTGGTTACCTATCAGAACTAGAATGGTTACTAACTTTTTGAAGTTGGCATTTTTTAAATTACAAATAAAAACATACACTAGATTGCAAAAAAAAAAGATTAATTAGCTAAGACTTAATCATAATTGATCAAACCTTGCAAAAGACAATAGAAAACAAATTATTTTAACAAAAGTAAAAATTCTTTTTTAGTCCTGTTGTAAGTTTTACATAGACTGGATCAATATCTTAAGTCTTGTTCTAAAAATGAAGATTAATATTATCGCTGTGTATAACATTTTGAGCAACTTTACAATATTTTCTTAGAGCAAATTTTCTCTAGTTAAAAATATTTCATTAAAATGATATAAGGTTGGTGAATTAGGTGTGAGCTGCTCATTACAAAATCCCAGGTCACAATTCCAAAGCCCTGAGCATGAACATTTTGTAAGAACCTGAGGAGGTTAGGGATGGGCTAACCTATACCTGACAGCAGCTTGAGGAGGAGGTGATACAAAAAGAACAGTGTGCGGGATTAGGGAGATGGATCAGTGGAATAAGTGCTTTCCTGGCAAGGGAAAGGGCCTGAGTTCATCCCCCAGTTCCGCAAACAAAACAAAACAAACAAACAAACAAACAAAAACCCAAAAACAAGAGAGAACAGTGTGCACTGGATTTTTGCCACCATGTTTCCTCTTGCACAGACAGTCCACCCTCAAGCTATAGCATGCCCTTCTTTACCTGCTTTTACTTGGTCCCAAGTTGCTCTACAAAGACTGCTTCTTTTCTTAACTTTTAATGAAACTTTGCTACTCTCCGTGTTTGTCTTGACAAAGTCTTGTTCAGCACAGAAAGGCCTTAGGAACCACCCCCAGAAGGAGACTCCCACACCCCATGCTCCTGGCAACACATTTGGTGAGCCGGCCAGAACAGGCAAGGGCCTTTGGGAACATTTTGTTATTGTTCCTTCTTTTTTCTCTCTAACGTGCTACAAAGTTTTGCTTTTTGTCTCTCTCCTTGAGGATGAGTAAAGCAGGGTATTTCTCATGGTGCTGGGAATTATTTCCTGTATTTCCTAATAAATGTGGAACGAGTACAGGGATTCATTTCTCCAGACCGCCTCTCTAGTTCCTTCCTTCCCACTGCCGGACCCCTGGCTTCTGACTTTGCCTTCTCTGGAGGTGGTGATGGCCCCGGAGGGCCAGAGCCGGGCTGGGTTGACCTACAGACCTGGCTCGGCTTCCAAGGCCTTCCTGGGGAGGGGTGCAGGGGAGCAAGAGTGGGGCTGGACCCCGAGGTGTGGGGTGTCCCTCTGTGCCCCCAGCCATATGAGTTCTGTGGAGGGGTGGCGGCTTGCTGTAGACCTCAGGTTGGCATGGGCCTGGCAACCCAAGGTGGCATGGAGAGCACGCAGCCCGAAGATGAGGTGGGGGCTGGGGTGGAGAGGGCTCAGGGGAGGCCTCGCCCTCCCTGGTGCGGTGGAGGTAGAGAAGGAGAAGCTGGAGCCAAACGCCGAGGAGTCCCAGGACATCAGCGCCGTGCAGAAAGAACTGGAGCAGTTTGCCAAGCCGCTAAAGCAAAAGTGGATCACTCTGGGGTACCCTCAGGCCGATGTGGGGCTCACCCTGGGTGCTATCTTTGGGAAGGTGTTCAGCCAGATGGCCATCTGCTGCTTCAAAGGGCTGCAATTCAGCTTCAAGACCATGTGCAAGCTGCGGCCCCTGCTGCAGAGATGTGTGGAGGAGGCCGACGACAAGGAGAACCTACAGAAGAGATGCAAAACAGAGCGCTTCCTGCAGGCCCGCAAGAGAAAGCGGAGGAGCATTGAGAACCAAGTGAGAGGCAACCTGGAGAACATGTTCCTGCAGTGCCCGAAGCCCACGCTGCAGCAGATCAGCCGCAGTGCCAAGCAGCTGGGGCTGGAGAAGGACGTGGTCCGAGTATGGTTCTGTAACTGGAGCCAAAAGGGCAAAAGATCAGGCAGTGACTATTCCCAGCGAGAGGAGTAAAAGGCTGCGGGGTCCTCTTTCCCAGGGGACCCTGTGTCATTTCCTCTGGCCCCAGGGCACCACTTTGGCACCCCAGGCTATGGAAGTCCCCCTTTCACCACGAGTTACTCCTGTTTCCTTTCCTCCGGGGCCTGTCACCACCCTGGGGTCTCCCTTGCACTCAAACTGAGGCTGAGGTGACACTGTCCTTACAGGGATGCCAGGTGGAGGATGGGGAAGAGTTCTGAAGGAGCTGGAATCTAGCAGGGCTTTGGGGTTAAGTTCTTCATTCACTAAAGAAGCAATTAGAAGCCCAAGGGGTGGGGGCAGGGAATTTGGGGAAACCAGTGGGAGGGAAACTGAAGTTCAATTATGCTCTTGATTTTAATCCCCTCATCACTTTGATTTTAAATAAAGAAGTCTGGGGTGCAGTAAAAAAAGAAAAGAAAAGAAAGAGTACATGGTCTTTGTGGTCTTTCTTTTCCTCAGCTGTAGGTGGCCAGCTGGTCACCTTGGGTTTACCTTTAGTCATCTTTCCTCATCCCACTTGTGGTCGCTACGTAGATATGAGTTAAATAGCCAAAGAGCCTGTTATTGTGCCCTTTTGTCTTCCTGTCCTAATTAGAACAGATCTCATTAGATTTGTTCTCTGTGGTATTATGCTCAGTTTTCTCACTCTTTTAAGGAAAAACAGCTGTGGGCAACTTGGTAGTCCACCTGAACAGCCTCCTAGCCCACTTCTTCATATGCTCAAAGTTTCAACTGTGATTTAGGTCCCCAAATTGGAAATTTTTTCTCAGGCTCTTAGTCAGGGCCACATCTTGTCTTCTTCTCACATGTGTGGCCATCTTACTGTCTTGTCATGTGTCCGGGGACCATGTTGGGTCATCCTCCAACATGTGTTTTTAGATCTCTTCCTTTTTTTTAATGTTAAAAATGAAAAAAATCACAAATATATAATGAAGGCAAAGACAAAGCAACATAAAATAAAAATAGTTCAGTATTTCAAAACAGGAATAGAAAATTAACAAAGGTTGTTACACTGTACATTTATATTGAATATTTATATTGAATTTGTTGCTCAGATTACTAGATATAAACATGCAAGAGCAATCAAACAATGAAATATTAACTCTTCTTATCAATAAGACATTAGAAATAATATACATTTTTGGAAAAACAAGGTGAAAGCTATTCAACTGTGGTTGTTATAGTGCACATTGCTGTCATCAGTGTAGTTCCTCAGATTACATATATTAAAATTGGTCAAAATAAAAATTTGATAGAAATTAGTAGTACACTCACCTTAGGTTTCTTATGTCTATACTTACATGATATTTCCCTCTTCCTTTTTTCCCCCTATTTCTTCTCCTTTTCTTCATTTCAATTGTTTATTCCTTATGTTATTTCTTTTTTTTCCTTTCAAAATGCAGGTAATTTAGAAATGGCATAAGCAGAACAAAAGAACATTCAGTAAAGCTTAACTCAAGTGACTGTGAGTCAAATGTAGTGCTCCTTGTTCCTAGAATTGTAAAGCTTTCTTCTTAAAAAGTAGATTTCCATCTCTACTGTCTTCAACAAAGTACTAAGATTTTGACAACTAGGGTAAATGCAAGACATTGTTTTTCAAGTAGTTGTACCCTGTGTAAGCAGACCCATCAAGTAATTCAAAATGCCTAAGGAAATTCTGACACACTGTTTCCCAACTGGCTTCAACCTGCTCAAGTAAAACAATCAAGTGGTTCAACAGTGGCTAACGAGATCCCAGTGGTGGTGGTTTGTATGCAGCAGGATTCTACTCTAATCTCATGGGAAAGGACCAGGGAGAGCCATCAAGTGGCTCAACTTCCACTCTCTAAGGAGTAAGTGGACCCAAGTACATAGACAAAGGGTCCTCTGTAGGAATTTCTTCTGTGCTTCTATGAAAGATGCCAGTGTCATCCTAGCTTTAGATACAGATACCTGCCTAGTGAATAGGTGTGTCCCACAAGGGACACTTTGTGCACTCCTTAGCATTGTATCCTTCAGCATTGGATTCCATGTTAAGGACCTGAGACCTAGTTCTCTCTCTCTCTCTCTCTCTCTCTCTCTCTCTCTCTCTCTCTCTCTCTCTCCTTCCTTCCCCCCCAAGATAAGCCACTGGGAAGCATGAACCACTCCCCAAAGATTCAACAGACTTCATCATTAGGCAATATCCTTGGTCAGTTGAAAGGTTTGACACTACCAATTTTATTTATTTACTATTTTATTTTTTATTAATTTTATTGAGAAACAAATAGCAATGAGTTTCAAAACCGATTAGTAGGACAGTTTCAATAATTAATACATTGCATATTGTTGTCTTTGTAGTGGTTATTCATAATACAAGGTGTAGACATGATATTCTGTCCAAATTTCAAAAAGGAATAGGTTATTATTATTTCAATGAGGGTTTGTTTCACTATGAACTAGGAAATGGCAAGGAATGGGTAGAGGATGGCAGTGTAAATTATGAGACTACTTTTCAGTTAAACTGTTTCTGCTTAAAACATAGAAGGTGGATTGAAATCCTGTATTTTCAGACTTTTATGATTCTCTATCTCAGGAAAACAAAAAATGTGGTATTTAGAGTGGTCCCCAAAGAGGAGAGAGGTATGTTTGATGATCCTATTCTCAGATCTTCACCTGTGTCTCAAGGGTATATGGGTCTCTCCCATCTGTTTAATGAAAAACTTCAAGTGGGTCCCCGCATTACTTTCACAAAAAGCTGACTATGGCTTTTTCTATGTTCAATAACTGGGATTTGGAAGAAGGTCAGAAGAGAAAAGTTAGAATTATAGTTGTCATAATTAACAATGCTTTTAACTCACCCAACTTGTCTAAGGGAAAAACCCAAGGTTAACTGAGTACAAGTTTTCTGGATACTGGGTGTATGACTACACCATGCCACTGCCAGGGCCTTTCTCTGAGTAAGAGACAGCCATTGGCCAGCTACACCCCATATTTTCTGCTGTGAAGAGGCACGAGGAAACATCCAATGCCCTTGTCTGTGGACACTACCATCTCCAATGAGGAACTTTGGGTAATGTAATGAGAGACACCATGGTTTTGTTTCTTCAGCCCAGCCAGGGAGTTATGGCACCCTGAAGTATTCAGAGAGCACATACTCCCCAGGAGAGTTGCTTTATCTTCCAGCTGGGAGAAACAATAGAAAACAGAGACTCCCACTCCCTCATCACCCCATAACGAATTAGGGAGATCCGTGTCTCTCAGGGAGAAATCCAGGGTTCAAGTGCATTCTTCAATAAGCCAGTCACCCAAATACACCCAATGCTGAGCTAATCCACATGGCATTTCTTTCTCAAGATAACACCATAATTAACTGTAACACTGATCAATTTACAACAAAAGCATAACTTTTAGAGCCTTAGAAAACTATGCCACCCTAGTATAGATTAGCGGTAGTTTAACAAATCATATGTTTGTCCTAGACTGTGTCATATGTAAATGTGAACATTGTATATTTAGCAAAGAACATAAAACATATACTGTAGGGGGAAAAACTAAAATCTTTGCTTTTAAACTTTTTAAAGCTTTTTTGTAAAAGTAATATGATTTTTTAAACAGCTATATTGTTAAGCAGTTAAAGGCTAGACAGTATAGATTTATTGCAGAAAACCAAGCAATCTTTTTTAGTATCTCTATAAAATACAAGTATTATGTCATATAAACAAGCCTATTAGTAGACCAGATAAGTCACAGCTATTAACTCTTTCCATAGATTTTTAAAAAATAATTGTTGAACAATTGTGTTTATATATCTTATTAATTTAGATATCTTTAAACAATGAATACATTTAATTCTCAATCACTTTGAGAGAATATTTAAAGTTCATTTTTACTTATTTATCTATAGTTTAACATAAATTTATTTTGGCTGTTTCTTTCCTTTAGAATAGTTACTCTAAAACTTACAAAGTGTCAGATATTTTTGATCTTATATCACTGTGATATATCTATATCCGTATCATCTTTCTGTCTCTTTTTAAAATAATTTTATTGAGAAACAAATAGCAATGAGACAGTTTCAAAACCGATTAGTAGGACAGTTTCAATAATTAATACATTGCGTATTGTTGTCTTAGTAGTTATTCATAGTACAACATGCAGATATGATATCCTGTTCACAAACACTATTAGAACAAATCTTTCTATTCACTGAATTAAAAGAAAGTAGCTGTATATCTATCCTATTTTGAATATACAGATGCAAAATGGTCCTTTTTTCTTTAGTTTTGGCAAAGATGGGTATTCCATTGTCATTTAAATATTGTAGGTGTGTGAATTCAGCAAAATATTCCAATATAGTCCAGTAATCCATAATAGTGGTGGGTTTTCCATAGGATTGGCAATGTCAGAAGTTGTTAACTTGAGCCTTTTATAGCTCAGCATATTAATATGGCTTTACTTTTTATACCTTGTTTTTATACTTTTCTGGTGGATGGTTAAGACCAAGATAAAGCAAGATCTATACAACAAGAAATGTAACTTTTGTATCTGACAATATCAGTCAAATCCCCTCAGGATTTAACTTGAAACCCTGTACCGCAGTTTGTAGATCCTTTGTAAGTGTCAGCCATGTGAATGAGTCACAGCCATTGCTTGACCAATTTGCTCTCTGTGAAAGCCTGAGAGAATATTTTCTCTCCATTTGACTCTCCTTAGGCACACTCTACATCATCAATCACTTTCCTCTGTGGCCCCATAATCTCCTTGATCAGAAAATTTTGGGACAGAACTGAGTTACATGATGTTACAGTACAAGTTGAATACACAGATAGAAAATGCTGAATTTTTTTTTCTTCTGGAATCAGGGATAGAACTCAGGCTCTTGTGCTTGCCAGGGAAGCATTTATTCTACTGAGCCATCTCTCCGGCCCCTACAGATATAAAATGAACATTCATCTGTATCCCCTTTTTTCAATAAGTTCCATCATTTAAATATTATAGGTGTGTAAACTCAGCAAAATATTCTAAAAGAGTCCAGTAGTCCATAACAGTATTGGGTCTTCTGCTTCACTGGCAATGTCAGAAATTGTTGACCTGAGTGCCCTACAGCTCAACGTAACAGCATAGCTTTACTTCTTATACTTTGTTTTTATACTGTTCTGCTGGATGGTTAAGACCAAGATAAAGCAAGACAAATGCAACAAGAGTTGTAGCTTTTGGATCTGATAAGGTAAATGAAATCCCCTCAGGATTTATTCTGAGATCCTGTACCTCAGATTGTAGAACCTTTGTCAATGTCAGCCATGTGGATGAGTCACGGCCACTGCTGGGCCAATGTGCGCTCTGTGAAAGCCTGAGAGAATGTTTTCTCTCCATGTGACTCTCCTTAGGCACACTCTACATCACTCATCACTTTCCTCTTTGGCCCCATAATCTCCTTGATCAGAAAACTTGGGACACTACTGAGTTACGTGACGTTACGTACAAGTTCTCATATGTCCTAAGTCTTAATTGACATTGGAAGGCTAGGGCCAAAATGTTGGCTTTTCTTGTCGCCCTCCTTTTTCTCCAATTTTGGTCTGCAAACTTAGGTTGTTAACCCTCCAGAAGAGAAGCCTATTGTCATTATCATACAACCTAGGCTGTTAAGCTTAACCTCACTATCTGTCTGAATATCCAACATCTTTGGCATAGCATGGAACAGAACTTTTTCATCAAGTATTTATATGCTGAATTTTAAGTCCCTACAGAATATGATGAAAAAACATTTAAAAATTAGAACATATTTTAAAAATAGGCATAAAGAATTATATAATTATTATATTTACATGTAAGTTCAAAATCTAACCATATACAACCTTGAAGCAGGACAGTCCCACAACATTCCTTTTCATGTCTCCTGCCTTCATTCACCACCCACTTCTTTTTGAACAATCATCTACCTGAGAGACAGCACAGCAGCAACTGCCATGTCATGACAAGCAGCCTATATTCAGAAGACCAGAATGACAGGCCTTCCAAGCATGAAACTACTATTACAGATTATCATCTTCAGTGCAGTTGCTTAGTTCACAGGTATCAGTATATATAGTTAGTCAGAATGAGAATCTTTCCAATTAACTGCTAGATTCAAAAATCTTCTGGAGATTCTCAGGATCATTGCCTTGCCCATCTTCTACATATAAGTGAATGACTTGTCACTGTCATGTTTCCTAACTCTTCTCCTTTCCCTCCCTTAATTAGTTAGTTCTCCAGGTCTTGCTTTCCTTTTACTTGTATTATATCTTTCTATTTATATTTCTTCTTTTAAGTTCTTTTACTAGGTAAACTATATGATATTTGCACATGTCTGTCTGGTTTATTTCACTTATGAGTATATCTTCAAGTGGCATCAACTTCAATATAGAGGCTTCGAGTTTATCATTCTTTATAGCTGAGTAATACTCCATTGTATAAAAATACCACATCTTTTTCATCCATTCCTCAGATGATCGGCTTCTTGGTTGTTTCCAAGATTTGGCTATCACAAATTGTGCTGCTATAAACATAGGCACACATATATCACTATGATGTGATATTTTCAGGGCCTCTGGGAAAATTCCCAGGAGAGGAATAACTGGCTTAAATGGGAATTCCAGTCCAACTTTTTAAAGGAGTCTCCACATGATTTCCATAATGGTTGCACCAGTCTACATTCCCACCAGCAGTGGAGGTTTGCCTTTTCCTCACAGCCTCTCCAACATTTGTTGTTGGTTGATTTCCTTATGATAGCCATTCTTTCTGGGGTGAGATGATATCTCAATGTCATTTTAATTTGCATTTCACAGATGGCTAGTGATGTGGACCATTTTTTCATATATTTATTCACTTCTTTAATTTCATCCTCTGAGAAGTGTGTGTTCGCCTCAGGTGCCCATTTCTGGACTGAATCTTTAAATGTTGGGGCCCTATTTTTTTTGTTTTGCTCTTTATAAATTCTAGAGAGCAGACCTTTGTTTAAGTACTTATTTGTCAAGATTTTTTCCAAATTAGTGGGTTGTCATTTCACTTTGTTGGTAATTTCTATTGACGTGAATAAACTTCTCAGTAAGAGCAGATCCCAGTTGTTAATTCTTTCAAGTGTTTCCCATGCAATTTGATTTTTGTTCATGAACTCTTTGCCTACGCCTATGTCTTCAACAGTTCCTCCTACTTTCTCTTCCAGATTTAGTGTCTCTGTTTTAATGTTCCGATCTTTAATCCATCTTGACTTTAGCTTAGTGCATGGTGATAGACCTGGGTCAAGTTTAAGTTTTTGGCATGTAGAGAGCCAGTTTTTCTAGCACCATCTGTTAAAGAGGCTATCTTTCTTCCAGTGAATATGTTTGGCCCCTTTGTCAAAGATAAAGTGGCTGAGTGTGTTCATAGGGGCTGCAATGTCTTCTAATCTATTCCACTGATCATCAGGTCTATTTTGTTGTATCATGCTTATTTTATCACAGTAGCCTTGTAGTATAATTTCAAGTCAGGAATTGTAATGCCTCTTGCCTTGTATTTATTGCCCAGGATTGCCTTTGCTATTCTAGGACATTTCTGGTTCCAAATAAATTTTAGGAATGATTTCTCTAGCTCTGTGAGGTATGTTGGTAGTAGTTTGATAAGGATTGCGCTAAATCTGTACAGCAATTTTGGGAGTATGGCCACTTCACAAAGTTGGTTCCTCCTAACCAGGAGCATGGAATATTTTTCCATTCTCTGAAATCCTCTATGATCACTTTTTTAAGATTACTGCAATTTTCCTTGAAAAAGATCTTTGACTTCTTTAGTTAGGT
>NW_004524715.1:3679517-3683030 GCF_000260255.1 Octodon degus
TTATTATTATTATTATTGTTGTTCTTCTTATTATTATTTCATTTTATGTATTTGGTACATAGTCTCACTACGCAACTCAGGCTCATAGTGATCTTTCTGTTTACAGTCTCCCCAGCGCTGGGATTACAGGCATGTACCACCACACCCGGATTTGGTCACATGCTCCAAGTGCCTCAGGGGTAGGCTTAGCACACCATGTGGAACTGGGTATCAAAACCTGGTCCCTGAATTTGCCAAAGTTTATGCTCAATCTGCTGAGCTATTTCAATGGTGCTATTGTTAACTTTTTAAAATAAAAATTCCAACAGATATTTCAAATATAACTACATATACTCTATATTAAATTATCTTGTTTGTTATATATTTGCTTAACTGTGGTGACCAATTTATGCTTTTAATTTTGTAAGATGCAACCTCAAGAACAAACCTTAGTTATGACAGAACTTCTGCCTGAGGCTCACCTCAGTGTTTTCCTAGCAATTGTTGCTAATGATAATTAAAAAAGAAGAGAACTTTGGGATTCAGCACTGAAAATGTGGAAAGGAAGTGTTCTGTTTCAGTCTGTAACATGGTCTGTCCTGAGGGGTCTCCTGAACATCAGCCAAAAGACTATGAAGATGGAGCACAGCATGACTTGGAGGGAGGCCGTGGCTCCCAGCTAAAGGATGTGGGAGACCAAGCTTTCCCAGTAGTATCAGCTCAGCTGTCCTCAGTGGTAACAGCTCAATAGTGCAACATATACTTTGCTTGAACTGTCTTTAGAATTCTTTTCTCATGGAATGCCCTTTGTTCTCATTTAGTGAAGAATGTCTTTGTTCTCATTATGTATTTAAGACAGTGTGCTCCTTTAATGAACAGTGTTATTGTTTGTGTCTAGCTGTCCCCCAAAAGCCTCATGCAGTCATGGGGGTGGTCTTCTAGAGTTTGTGATTAATTCATGATCTAATGCTGGGATTATGATTGTGAGTGCTTCTGGGATTATGGATGTAAGTGCTACACCCGTGGAGTCTGAATACAATATAAGGCAGGGCCAGAGGCTCCACCGCTGCCACAGCTGCCATGTTCCTCCCCTTCTAGTCTTGCTGTTTTCTGCCGCCATGAACTGCTGCCCTTTTCTATGTGCCGCTCTGCCTTGGAGCCAGCCAAGTGAGGATTAAAACCTCCACAAACTGTGAGCTAAATAAACCTTTGCTTCCTCAATTTTGGGTGTTGGGTATTTTGGCCCAGCATTAAGTGAAAGGTAACTAAGACAGATCAGTAAACCCACTCCTCTTGTGTGTCTGTGCCACAAGTCTTATTTCATCACAGCAGGAGTCTTAATTGGAGATCAGTCCTAATATCAATCGGCAAGCTATATCTCTAATATTGATTGGGGGGCCTCAGTATTGATTAAGGAAATATAAAATTTCTTTTTTAACCACAGCTATGACAGCATTTGTTACTGTCTGATTTTCTAATGATTGCCATTCATTCTGGAGTAAGATTGAATCTTAGCATTATTTTAATTCTCATTTCTCTATTCATCAGAAGTTGAATATTTTTTCACATATTTGTTGACCATTCATATTTATTCTGTAAAGTGTCTGTTCATTTCTGATGACTGTTTCTTGATTGGGTCTTTAATTTTAGGTAGTTCAGAGTTTTTTTCAATTCTTTTTATATTCTAGATAATAATCCTCTTTCTGAAGGGTAGGTAGCAAAATTTTTTCCCACTATGTAGGTGTGTTTTCATTCTACTGATTTTTTTGCTATACAAAAACTTTTAAGTCTGATCCAATCCTATTTGCTGACTCTTATTGTTATTTCTTTTTGTTTGTTTGTTTTTGTTAAGTAAGTTTATTGCTACAATATATATATATATAATATATATATTATATATATAATGATTATATTCATCATAGGGAATATGTACTCATACATGATATATTTTGATTCTACTTTTTCCTCCAATCTTCTTGTCTTCAATCTCATTTCCTCTTCTTATTTAAAAAGTTTTGCTTCCATATTATCTTTTTCATTTGATTTTTTTTCCTTTTCCCTTCCATTTCTTTCCCTCTTAGGCAACCCTAGTTTCTCCTTCCTTTTGAAAAATTCATCTCATTTTGGAGTATCTGTTATTTGTTTTTGTCCTTATTTAGGCTTTCAGCCTTTGAATTTGGGGATCTGCTTTTTTTGATTCTTTATATATGCTAGATAGAAGTCCTTTGTCTGAGAAACTGGCAAATATTTTTTTCCCACTCTGTTGGTTATTTCTTCACTCTGTTATTGATTTTTCTTGCTGCACTACAGCCTTTTACTAAGTTGAGATTTCATCTTTTTATTATTTGTATTAGTTCCTATGCAATCAGATGTTTTTTGTAAAATCTTTGCTTACTCCATTGTCTTCAAGAGTTCTACCTATTCTATCTTCCAATAGATTTAATGTTAAGACTTTAATATTTAGATCTTTGAACCATTTCAATTTTAGTCTACTGCATGGTGGAAGACACTGGTCTATTTTTAATCTTCAACATGTGAAAGCCAGTCTTTCTGCCACCATTTATTTAGAGGCTAACTTTCCTGCAGTGAATGTGTTTGTCTCATTTGTCAAAGATGGCTGGGTGTGCTTGGAGTTGCTTCCACTTCTTCTAATCTGTTACACTTATCCTCAACTCTGTTTTTTGACATCACAATACTGTTTTTATCACAGTAGATTTGTGGTAGAGCTTCAAGTCTGGAATTGTAATATCTTCTGTCTTGACTTTGTTGCCATAATTGGTTCTTCTATTCTAGCACTCTTCTTATTTCACTTGAATTTTAGGAATGTGTTCTCTAGTTCTGTGAAGTACACTAATGGTATTTTGATTAGGATTGCATTAAACATGTATCACAATTTTGGGAACACTTCCACTTTCACTACCTTTTTTCTTATCCATAAGCAAAGTGTACCATTTCATTTTCATATATTCTCTTTCATCCCCTTTCTTCAGAGTGCTGTAATCTTCAATGCATAGATCTTTTACTCTGTTAAATTGATTTCTAAGTATTTCACTCTTTCGGATGCTATTGTGAAGATTATTTCCCCTGATTTCTCTCTGAGTCTTTTGTTTTTGTAGAGGAATTCTAGTAATATTTGAGTGTTGCCTTTGTAATGAGATATAGCACTGAATTTGCTTATTAATTTTAGAGGTCTTTTGGTATAGTTTTTGGGGAACTCTATGTAGAGAATCATGTCATTGACAAAAGAAAATGATAATTTAAAATTTTCCTTTGCAGGGCTGGCCAAATAGCCCAGTGGATTAAATCACCTGCTTTGGCAGATTTAGGGGGCAGGGTTTGATCCCTGGCATGCCATGCCAGCCTCGCCCCCGAGATGCACTGAGATGACGATTGAGACTGGGCATGGTGGCACATGCCTGTAATCCCAGCTCTTTGATAGGTTGAACACAGGAGAATCATTACAAGTCCTATTTACATAGTGAGACCTTGTAGAACCTGTACACCCTTACTAAAATACAATAAATTAACTAATTA
>NW_004524715.1:3683742-3687255 GCF_000260255.1 Octodon degus
TGATGCATATTAGTCTCACATTGTTCATCTTTGCATCATCTTGCAGTTGATGGATTATTTTTTCCTGCATCCTAGTTATTTTTATTTTATTATTATTATTTTTTTTTGGTGGAACTAGGGATTCAACTCAGGCCCTTGCACTTGCCAGCAAAGCGCTTATTCCACTGAGCCATCTCCCCAGCCCCCTAGTTATTTTTAGAGATCCCTTTTTACCTTTTCACTAACTGCACCAGCATCTTTAAGATCTGAAACTGTCTTCACTTTCACTTAAACGGTTTTGCAAGCTTGTGACTGAGATTTTAAATTCCTCCATATCTCTTTGACTCTGCTTCATGCGATCTGTTTCTTTCCTGTATTGCTCATTCAAGGAATCCGTCATTTTTCTAATCTCTATTTTTTTTTTAAATCAGTGTTGTCTTTAGAAGCAGTTGTTAATTCTTTTACTGCAGTGTTTTTTTCAGATTTTCTTTCCTCCCTATGTTTCTGTAGTTGATTCTTTACTTCAGATACTATAAGTTCTGAGAATTTCTTTATTATTCAGAAAATTCCTCTCTGAGTTCCTCTATGACTTTCTGCTGTTGCTTATTTACTATCGACCCTATTAATTCATACATTTGCACTGTGCTAGTGTCCTCTGCACTTGTTCTGGATGGGCATTGGGATTCCTCCATATGTTTCTGCATTTGATTCTTTTCTGCAGATGTTATTAATTCAGGGATTTCTTTTTTCATTTCCAATCTGAGTTTCTCTATACCTTTCTGCAGTTGTTTCTTTGTTTCTGAAGTTGTTGATTCATTGATTTCAGCTGTGTGATTCCCAATTTTTTCTGTGTTAGTGTCCTCTGCACTTGTTATAGGTGGGTTTGGGTTCTGAGATTGCATTTCATTTCTTCTTGTTGGCATTTTGTGTAGCACTGTCTTCTGACCTTTGTTGTAGAGCTTTGGTGCAGTTATAACCTTAGCACGTACTGAAGTTCACGTGCAGATCTTCAAAGTTTGGATTTATCCAGCTGTGCTTGGCTTGGGTCTGGCTACTGTGCTCAGCTCCTTCCTGCTGCCACCCTTGGGAGTGAACCTGTTGTGCCCGTCTTGCAAGATGTTCTGCTGCTGGACTAGCTGAGTGGTTCTGTCCCCTACTCTCTCTGCAGTGATTGCAGCTGCAGGTTTTCACCTCAGGCCTGTATGCCAGGCCTGAGCTGAGTCTGGAGGGCGCAAGTTGGAGTAGGGGACACAGGCAGCTCTCCCACACACTCACCTGCCTTAGGCTAGGACTGGATCTGGGGGTCCCCAGAACGCGGCAGAAATTCTCACTGGTTGGGTTGGGTGAGGAGGTGTTGCGGAGTGGTGGTGGAGGTGTCCGAAGGGGGTTTAAGAGGGTCTCACCCACGCTGTGCCTGGGTTGGGACAGTCAGGTCCTGCCAGCACAGTGTAGCCAGAAGCTCTCCCACACACTCACCTGCCTTAGGCTAGGACTGGATCTGGGGGTCCCCAGAACGCGGCAGAAATTCTCACTGGTTGGGTTGGGTGAGGAGGTGTTGCGGAGTGGTGGTGGAGGTGTCCGAAGGGGGTTTAAGAGGGTCTCACCCACGCTGTGCCTGGGTTGGGACAGGCAGGTCCCGCTGGCGCAGGGTAGCCGGAAGCTCTCCCACAAATTTACCAGACCTGGGCTAGGACTGGATCTGGGTGGCCCTAGAATGCCTCAGAAATTCTCACATGGTGGGTGGGACGGTGCTGCAGATTGGTGGTGGTGGGGGTCCCATGAGGGTGGAAGAGGGTCCCACTCACTCTGTGCCTGGGCTGGGACCAGCAGGTCCCACTGGCGCAGGGTAGTCTGAAGCTCTCCCACACACTCACCGGGCCTGGGCTAGGACTGGATCCAAGAGAAAAAAATATTAAGAAAACTAAGAGATATACTTTTTATATGAGAGGATTTTGTATGAAGTTTTGTCTTACCAAATAAAAGATGCATTGATTTTCTGCTTTTTAAAAAATTATTTACTATTTTCTACTCTTTATTTCAAGATTATCTTCCTTCTCCCTTCCAAAAAAGGAGGCAGTTGGCTGTCCATGTCATTACCGGAACAACAAAAGCCTTCAACTGAGGCTGTTGTAATTTCCATCCTAACAGTCAACCCACCAATTAAAACCAGTTTCTACAATGAAAACACAACAGACCATTTTCAAGCAGCAAGCCTGCTTGAATTGTTGGAGCCTGGGTTGAGAAAACTGAGAACTTATTCATCTGATGGGGACCACTGCCACACAACACAATAACAGATAATTTTAAAAACACAAGCCATACAGACACTAGTTATACACATGCATACTTAAACTTTAAAAAAATATATATGATAATGCTTTTTCTAACCAAAAATAAAATTAGATAATAAATTTTAATGTATAAATACAGGTATGGGGTTTTTATTACACAGTCTAAAATCATACTTTAATACTAAAGTAGATGTTAAACTATAAAGACTTCTTTGCTATTTCTGAAATTGTGGTAGTATTTCACAACTCAAGAAATGTGTCGTATAAAAGCTTTACAGAGTCTTATTTACCTTACAGTAAAAATACTTAAAATATAACTTCAGTACTTTAATACATGGTCACTAAGCTGCTTTTTCCAATATTAAGTGTCTTAAATTGTGTTTAACATTGAATTGATAACTTGCAAATAAATGCTATATTTGCTATTCTTTTTCAAAAATTTCCCTATTTTGTGTTCATGCGATTGCTTTATTTTTGGTTTTATTTATCTCATATGCTCTTGTTTCATTATCTTTGGACTCAGCTCTTGACTTCAACAATAACAACTGTGTAACTTCAGAACCCAAAAGTTCTCCTTGGATTTTATATCCTCCTGTCTCAAATAAAAAAGTAACACTTGTCATTTACTACAAAAATCCATCGGAAGTAATAAAATAATCTACAATATTTGCTGTGTGAAGCTAGTTGTCTCTCCTTTGTTCAAGAGTTATTTTTATGTAAAGACAAGATAAATAGCCAAGAATATTTTCAGACATTATATAAAAAGATACAGAGTTCAAAATTTTTGTCTTGTTTTTTCACTTCTTCATTTTCTAGTGCCCCTTAGTATTTTATACATCTGTAGTTCCTATAATACTGTTAATGTTTCCAATACTGATTGCTAGGCATATCTGATAACTCATCAAGGGCATTGCATGAGAAGAGTTTAGCCTTCACTAGTTCACTATGAAGTGTTTATTTTATAAAATATTCTATAAATTGCTTATTTAACTTATCAAAATTTAAACTTCTAAGTACACATAATTTAATTACATCCCTAAATTTCATCACTAAGTCATAACAACAAAAGAGAACACAAAAATAACTGAAAAGAATAAGGATTTAATATTTATATGATAATGTAAAAACAACTTGATAAGATAATCTTTAGGTAAAAATAATTCATTCCAAAGGTCTTTTTCCGAGACCCAGTCCTAGCCCAGGTTCGGTGAGTGTGCGGAGAGTTTCCTGCTACCCTGCGCCG
>NW_004524715.1:3694410-3703081 GCF_000260255.1 Octodon degus
TAGGAGATGGTTGGGGAGGGAGTTTATGTTAGCTTGTTGCCTTGACAAGAAACAGTTATTTATTGTTGAACAGCCTTGAGCCAAAAGGGAGAATACATTTCTTAGAGCAGATAACAGGAAGCACAAGGGGTTTTTATAATTTTTTACAGTTAAGGCACAAAACTCTGTTAACCCTTTACATTTTTCACTGGTTTTGTCTGGGAATCAAATCTTTGATTTATTTAAACCTCATAACGAGTTGTTTAGGGGTGTGAGAGGCTCATTGTTACATCTCAACACCATTAACTTTATTTTTTTTTTATTTTTTTATTTTTTAAATTATTTATTTATTTATTTTATTTCATTTATTATTTTTTTTGTGTGTGGCCAGCTCAGCCCACCAGTGGGCGGGGCTGGCTGGCATGTGGTGCTGGGGCATTGAACCACGGTCCCTGGGCTTTGCTTAGCTTGTTCTAAGTAGGTGCCTTAGACCACTGAGCCATCTCACCAGCCCCTATCTTTGTTCTTTTTATTTCTTTCTTTTGTCTAAATGCTCTGGCTAATGTTTCCAAAACTATACTGAATATGAATGGTGATAGTGAACATCTTGCCTCATTCTTAAATTTAGAGTAATTTTGACTGTTGGTTTGTCATAGATGGCTTTTTTAAAAAATCAGATTGAGCTAAAGAACCTACTTTCCAATTTTCTGCCGGGTTCTCTTATAATGAGTGTTGCATTTTGTCAAATGTGTTTCTGCATTTAGTGAGATGATTGTGTGATTTTTGTCCTTGTCTCTGTTATTCTCTGTTACTATGTTGTATTATTTATTGATTTGTATGTTTTTAGACATTCCTGCATCCCTGGGATGAATCCTACTTGCTCATGGTGTGTAATTGTCTTGGCAATTTGCTGCACTCTATTTGCCAATGTATTACTGAGGATTTTTGTGTCTATGTTCATTAAGCAGATTGGCTTGTCATTTTCTTTCGGGTTCGGTCCATCTCTGTTTTTGGTATCAGGGTGATACTTATTTCTAGGAATAATTATTGAAGTATTGCTTCTCTTTCATTTTCTTTAATGATTTTCAGCCTTAGTGATATTAGATCTTCTCTAAATCATCCAGGTCTGGGCTTTTCTTTGTTGGTAAGTTTTTAATTACATGTTCAATTTCATTGACTGATAACAGATTGTCTACAATTGTTATGTCTGCTATATGAATGGTTTTGGCCATTTGTATGTGTCTAAGAATCTGTTCATTTCTTCTATTTTTTTCATATTTTAGAGCAAAGGTTCTCCAAGCAGGTATTAATTATCGTCTGGATTTCCACAGGATCCATTTTCATTTTACCCTTTTCTTTCCTAATTATTTGAGTTTGAATCTTTTATTTCTTCTTTTTGATAAGGTCCACTAATGGTTTGATTAATATTATATACTATTTCAAGGAAATAACACTTCTACCCACTGATTCTTTGCATTGTTTTATTCATCTCAACTTCATTAGTTTATGCTCTCATCTTTGTAATTTCCTCATGCATACAAGCTTTGAGTTTGATACATTCTTTGTGTAAAAGTTAGAGGCCCATCACTAATTTTTTTATTTAATGTTTATTTAATTTTTTCTCTAATGTGAGACTTCATTGCTATAAATTTTCCTCACAGAACTGCTTTCACTGAATCCCATAAACCCTAATATATTGTTTAGGGATTACCATTTAATTATAAATATGCCTAATTTTTTCTGTAATTTACTCTGTGGCCCATCAGTTGCTCAGGATGGTGTTGTTTTAGCTTCACCTTTTTTTTTCTTTTTCAGTGAAACATTCTGATATTTTAATCTCAATAAAATTCCAAAAGCCCCATCTTTAAACACTATGGTCTGTTTAAAATTTAGCTTCCTTGTATATCAAAATGAAGATCAAACTTCTGCACATGAAGTTGTCTAAAATTTCCAAACCATACCCAAAGCACAGCAACCTCTGACTCCACAAACAAATGCTTTTCCCTAAAAGTAACTGGATTTGTAAAACTATAGATTAGGTTTACTTGACCATGAACACCATATAAATGGGATGATAATAGTTTCAAAATACAGTTTCAGCTCATGGATTTCTACTTTTTTCAAATTCTATTTTTATATTTATCTATCTATCTATCTATCTATCTATTTATTTATTTATTTATTGTGGAACTGGAGATTGAACTCAGGCCCTTGCACTTGCCAAAGAAGTGTTTATTCCACTGAGCCATCTCCCCAGGACCCTCAAATTCTATTTTTAAAGTATAGCCATGATGTTGTGTTTCTTTTTTTAATTAATTCTATTAAGAAAGAAATAGCAATGAGACAGTTTCAAAACAGGTTAATAGAACAGTTGCAATAATTAATAAATTGCATATTGTTGTCTTCATAGTAGTTATTCATAGCACAAGATGCAGACATGATATCTTGTCTAAATACTATTAGTACCAACCTTTCTTCTCATTGAACTAAGAAAGTAGCTGTATATTTATATTATTTTGTATATATAGATATATATTTTTTTCATTAAAAAATGGTACTTCATTTATATCCCCCTTTTTTGCTTGTTTTACCAGAAATGGGTATTCCATTGCCATTCAAATATTGTAGGTGTATGAATTCAACAAAATAATCCAATATAGTCCAGTAGTCCATAATAATAGTGGGTTGTCCACAGAACTGACAATGTCAGAAGTTGTTGACTTGAGCCTTTTACAGCTGAGTATGTTAATATGACTTTACTTTTTATACCTCATGTTTATGCTTTTCTGCTGGATTTTTAAGACCAACGTAAAGCAAGAACTATATAACAAAAAAATACAAATTTTGTGTCAAGAAAGGTCAGTTAAATGCCCTCAGGATTTATACTGAAACCCTGTATAGTAATTTGTAGATCTTTTGTCAGTGTCAGCCATATGGATGAGTCATGGTCCTTGCTTGACCAATTTGCTCTCTGTGAAAGCCTGAGAGAATGTTTGCTTTCTAGATGACTCTCCTTAGGAACACTCTGTAACACTGATCACTTTCCTCTGTGGCCCCATAATCTCCTTGAACAGAAAATTTGGGACATCACTGAGATACAAGATGTCACAGTACAGGTTCTTTTATGTCCTGAGTCCTCAATGACCTTTAAGGGCTAGGGCCAAAATTTTGCCTATCCTTGTATATATCCTTGTAGCCCTTCTTTTTATGTAATTTTTTGGTCTGCAAAGTTAAGTTGTTAACCCTTCAGAAGAGAAGCATACTGATATTATTACCCTCTAACATAGACAGTTGAACCTAAAATCATTATCTGTCTGAATATCAAATGCCTTAGGCATAACATGGAACAGGTATTTTCCATCAATTGTTGATATGCTAAACTTTAAATCCATACTGAATGTGAAAAAATATTTAAAAAATAGAAATAAACAATTACAGGGCTGGGGAGATGGTGCAGTAGAATCAACGCTTGACTGGCAATCACTAGGGCCTGAGTTCAATCCCCAGTTCCACCAAAAAAAAAAAAAAAAAAAAAAAAAAAACAAGAAAGAGAAAGAAAGAAAGAAAGAAAGAAAGAAAGAAAGAAAGAAAGAAAGAATTACACATTTTTACACAGAAATCTAGAAATCCAACCATGTACAGCATTGTAGCAGGACAGTCTCATGACAACTTTTTCCTGTCCCTTGTTTTCTTTTATTACCTTTTTTTAAACAAACATTTACTTGAGAGAGAGAGCACAGCAGTAATTGATATGACATTAGAAGCAGCATGCACTTAGAATACTAGAATGACAGGCATTCCAAATATGGCCCCTAGTATTACACACTGCTGTCATCGGTGTAGTTGCCTAGTTCACAGGTGTCAGCATATATAGTTAGTCAGGGTGAGAATCCTACCAATTAACTGCTAGCTTCAAAAACCTGATGGAGACTCTCAGGATCATTGCCTCACCCATCTTGTGTATATAAATGTATGGTTTTGCCCCTGCCATTTTTCCCAGCTTTTCTCCCTGTCTTCTCCTCAATGTTCAATCCTTAAGTTCTTGCTTTCCATTTAACTGTGCTATACTTTTCAATTTTTATTTCTTCTTTTGAGTTCTTACACTAGGGAGACTATATGATATTTACATATGTGGGTCTGGTTTATTTCACTTATGAGTATGTCTTCAAGTGGCACCCACTTATATAGGAAGCCTTCAATTTTATCATTATTTATAGCTGAGTAATACTCCATTGCATAAAAATACCACATCTTTTTCATTTATTCCTCAGGTGATTGGCATTTTGTTTGTTTCCAAGATTTTGTTATCACAAATTGTGCTACTATAAACATAGGTGCACATATATCACTATGATATAATGTTTTCAGTTCTTTTGAGAAAATTCCCACTAGGGGGATAGCTGGATTGAATGGGATTTCCAGTCCTATTTTTTTTAAGAAGACTCCACATTGATTTCCATAATGGTTGCACCTAGTCTACATTTCTATCAACGGTAGAGAAGAGTTCCTTTTCCCCCAAAGCCTCTCCAATATTCATTGTTGGTTGATTTCTTTATGATAGCCATTCTTTCTGGAGTGAGATGGTGTCTCAATGTTATTTTAATTTGCATTTCATGGATGGCTAGTGATGTGGAGTATTTTTTCATGCATTTATTGGCTTCTAGAATTTCTTTCTCTGAGAAGTGTGTGTTTATCTCAGATGCCCATTTCTGGATTGGGTCTTTAAATTTTGGGGCCCTAACATTTTTCAGTTCTTTATAAGTTCTAGAGAGAAGACCATTGTCTAAGTGCTTATTAGTCAAGATTTTTTTGAAATTTGTGTGTTGTCTTTCGCTTTGCTAGTAATTTCTTTTGATGTGCAAAAACTTCTCAATAAGAGGAGGTCCCATTGGTTGATTCTTTCAAATATTTCTTGCGCATTTTGATTTTTGTTCATGAACTGTTAACTACCCCTGGGTCTTCAAGATTTCCTTCTACTTTCTTTTCCAGGAGATTTAGTGTTTCTGTTTTAATGTTTATATCTTTAATCTATTTTGATTTTAGCGTAGTGCATGGTGACAGACTACTTATATATATTTATGTAGGTTTTGTGGTTTATTTTGTCATTGATTTCCAATTTTATTGCACTGTGGTCATATAGTATGCCATAGTTCAGCATGGTGTGTAGCCTAACTCGTGATCTGTTTTATAGAATGTCCCATGTGCTGCTCGGAAGAGTGTATATTAGATATTGTGGATGTATTACACTCAGGAAACATCGACTAAGTATTTTTTTCACAGGTTTGTTTTAACTCTGATGCCTTTGTCATTTTTTGTCTAGTTGATCTGTCTATTTGTGAGAATAGGGTATTAAATTCCACCATTACAATTGTGTTAGTTCTTATTTGAATGTTAACAATTTACATTTCTATAACATAATAGCTATAGTCACTGGCAACCACTGGCTTCTAACATCAAAGAGAAAGAAGACTCAGTATTGTAAATCTCGGATAGAAAGCATCCAAATGTGAGGTAATTTTGCCAAGAAATTGAAACTCAATCTGATTAAGAATGCAGTTCTAACCACTGGGCTAGAAAAAAATGCAAGACAAAAAGATATGTTAAGTATTTTCTGGGAGGCAATGACACAAGTGTGAGCATGGGAAAGTATAGAGACTTCAGAAAATAAATTATAAGGAAAAAATAAAGAAGTTAAAAGAAATCCAAGAATCACATTAATGGGCCAAAGAGACAGCTCAGTAGAATAAGAGCTCACCTGGCAACACAAGGTCCGGAGTTCAATCCCCAGTACTGCAAAAACAAACAAACAAACAAACAAACAAACAAACAAAGAATCACATGAACTAATTGTGAAACTTGAGCATCACTTAATTTCTGACATGAATAAACTGCAAAGGAATGATGAGACAAGGGGGAAAACTGGAACAATTAAAGTCATTAATTTTGATTTATAATTGGAAATTACACAGTTTTAATTTATTATAATGTCTTATTATTTTTTTTGTATAGAGTCTCACTATGCAGCTTGGACTTGTCGTCATCCTGTTGTTTTCAGCCTCTCAAGCACTGGGATTACAGGTGTGTGCCACCACGCCCTTTTGGTGGCTGGCATGGAGAGCTCTGGGTTCTGGGTGGTACAGCATGCAGTATTGGGGATCAAAGCCTGGTCCTTGCACTTGCCATGGCAAGCTGTTAGACTGCCAAGCTATCTCTCCAGCTCATACACATTTTTAAAATGATAGTTACTGTTCTGAGCACACGTGTGCCATGTTAAGTACCCAATATTTCCTTCAATGATCTTTTCATTTGCATTTTTACACCCTCATATAGTTCTGTACTGCACTGAATCATTTTTTGTGAACAGGAGTAATATTATTTGGCTTCTGAGCAAGTCACAAATATCTTTCAGTTTTCACTTTGGCTTTCTGTATCATTGGCTGTAGGCTAAGCCCTAGAGGATTTCATAATTTTGCTCAAATAATCCAGTAAAAATATACCATGGAAGAAAGAAATGGGGAACCCTGCCAATAGCTGATACTATCTTGTCTCCCCTGTGAGCGAGTCACTATTTCAAGTAGATCTAGGTCCAATAAACAATGCAGACCAATGAAATCCCTTCCACCCTGTGAGCACACCTTTGTAAGTTTTTAAGCCAGAACTATCTAGCTGGGTCTCAAATTCTTGACCTAAAACTAACTACTAACTGCAATCTATTAACCTCCAGAGATATTGTTGCATAGCAACTGATGATTCAGTACACATACTGAAATATTTATGAACAGTTACATGACACCTGAAATCTACAAAACAATCTAGAGGTTTGGGAGAAAAAATAACCATAAGTTAGAAATAGTCTGAAATTTTGTAATTGCCACAGGAGGGCCTATCTGTGCCACTTTCCCCACTTTGGAATATGTTAGAAAACTTTCACAATAAAATAATCACTCTATTGACCTGAAGTTCCAAGAAATGAAAGAGAACATGTAGATTGCACTAAAATGTTAATAGGAATTATTTAGAAATGCTTATGTTGACAAGAGTGTCTATGGATTACATGTATGCTGCCAGCAGTCATTCAGAGAAACATCTGTATTAAAGAAAAAAAATTTTTTTAAATTAATTTATTTATGTGTGTGTGTGTGTGTGTGTGTGTGTGTGTGTGTGGCCAGCTCAGCCCACCAGGGGGTGCTGGGGGATTGAACCGTGGTCTCTGTGCTTTGCTAAGCTTGTTCTAAGTAGGTGCTTTAGACCACTGAGCCATCTCACCAGCCCCCTTAAAGAAAAATTTGAAACTATTATTTAAAAAGATAAACTTGCAAAGCATATTAAACATAAAAAGTTTAGAAATTTACTAGTTCATGCAGCCTCCAAGTTTATCTTGTGTAGAGTCCTTCTGTATTATTGTATGCTTTTTTTAGCATTTCCACAATGAATTTCCATACACAGTGTTGTCCAACTATAGATCCTATAATATATTTTCTTCACTGAATCACACAAATGTTACAGCCCATGCTACTGACTACCTTAAAAAAATTGAATAGTATAAAAGATATTTGCTTGTATATCCCACTTTAATGGCTGAAAACACTTAAAAATAGTGAAGAATGGAAAAAATGAGCACAAACATTGAAGGCCAGCAATATCAGAAAGCCTCATACTTGTAACCACATTTGAAAGTTCCAAGAATAATAATCAATGTGTAAACCTGAGAGGTTTACACATTGAAGGTAATTTAATAAACAAGCTATATATGTCATGAGATTTTGACAACTTCTTGATTAGACACAAAGAAATGCCTTGGGATCTAAAACAAAATTTACTCAACACAGTGTTTATCTACCTATTTATCTGCCAACCTACCTATCATCTACCATTTTTCCATCAATCGTCTATCTATTATCTATTATGGTATCATTTAGATCTCCTTATCATGTAGCTAGCTGTATGATACTTACAAATTTACAATAATGTCTAGTCCAAGAATGGAGTTCTGTTTAAAGGATTGTCTAACAAAAATTATTTTCTTCACAAATTTGTGTTGGAACTTTTAAGATGATTCAAACACAGCCAGCAGTAACTCTTGTTAATATGCCTTCTGTCTCTTAGTTTTTGATACGTCAGGAATCTCAGGTCTCCTTCCTCTTCTCCTACTAAGTAACTCCTTGTTTCTGATTAGTCTTGCCTTCAATGCTTTGTTCCTACATGAGTAACTACAGAATGTAAAATTGTCCTTACTCCTCCTCACCCTAACCTCCTAAAGATCATTATAATCCTTGGCTTCTTCTGTTTACTTTTTTTTTTTTTTGAAGGTTCTGTTCACCTAGTTTCAATGATGGAGGATAAACAAGAGGCCAGGAAGTCAATGGCCAAATAAATCCATCACAACCCAGTGTAAGTGTGAAACACAGGTATGTGACTCTGATGTCCTTCGGGAAAGGACTTGTGGTCCAGCCAGATAACTCAGCAGATTAAAGCGCCTGCTTAGACAGAGGCAGGGACTGGGGTTTGATCATTGGTGTGCTGTGCTGGCCCCACCCCCGCGGTGTGCTGAGACAGTGACTGAGATGGGAGTGGAGGTGCACTTGAAATCCCAGATCTTGGAAGGCTGAGAAACAGGAAGGATCACTATGAGTCTGATCTGTGTAGTGACACCCTGTAGACCTTGTATGAAAGAAAGAAAGAAAGAAAGAAA
>NW_004524715.1:3703611-3719356 GCF_000260255.1 Octodon degus
AGAAGAAGAAGAAGAAGAAGAAGAAGAAGAAGAAGAAGAAAAGGAAGGAAGGAAGGAAGGAAGGAAGGAAGGAAGGAAGGAAGGAAGGAAGGAAGGAAGGGCTTGCTTGGCACAGGGGAGTGTGGTGAGCAGATAGTTCTACCTGGCAGCTCTTTTGTTCCAGCCTCAATTACAGAGAACTGTGTCACTGAATGGCATGCCTTCAGTCAGTTTCTGGGTGAGGTACAAACATAAAAGCCAGGCCATTTCCATCTAAATCTGGACAACTCTTAGGGGCAATGTTCCCCCCAATCATCTACTAAATTAGCTGAGGTTTTCAGATCAGCACTATGGCTTAATTTATTCTTCTGCTCAGTCTTGCTCCCTACCTTCTTCCTCTCACAAATATTGATCCCTAGTAAACATTTTTTGCTGCAAATTTTTTAGGTCCTATGTGCAGAGATGTCAAGTAGTGCATCACTGAGACAAAATCCCTGGCATCTTCAAATTAAAGGAAGAAAAGTTTATTTTGACTCATGACATCAGTGTGGTCAGCCCAAGTTCCTGTGGTTCAAAGGCAGAAATGACATGGCAAAAGGGAAGGGCCTGCTGCCCAGGACCTTCTCAACCCATGGAAGCTAGAAAGCAGAGAGAAAGATGTGAGCATCCGAAGGCAGGAACATCCTTCCTGGTCAGATCCTAGTGATCTATTTCTTTCAACAAACCTGAACAACCACCTCTGAACAACACGTCCAGCACTAAATTCATCAATGAATTAATCCACTGATGAGTATGTTCTTTCCATAATCCAATCACTTTCTAGAAGACCAAAATCCAAGCACACAAGACTTTTGGGAAACATTTTATGTCTAAACAACATGCAGCAGTATATACGTGGAACATGAATTCTTGAACTCTTAAAAGTTTTTGTTTTTTATGTGAATTAATAAACACTGAGGCTGGGGATACAGCTCAGTGGCATAAGTGCCTGCCTGGCAAACACAAGGTCCTGAGTTTGATCCCTGGAACAAACACATTCTCTCTCTCTCTCTTTCTCTCTCTCTCTCTCTCTCTCTCTCTCTCTCTCTCTCTCTCTCTCTCAAAAAAATTGAAAACTAAAAAAAATCAAATAATAAACATGTGGACATTGAGAGAATTCCTAGTTGCTCTTATATTCTTTGTGTATTTGGTATCTATACTTGAGATGATACTAGAGATGAAAATCAATGTATGATTGTGTGTTCTCATTTTTAACCTAAATTCATAAGATAAATGTTTATTGGATTAAAATGTGCTTGGACACAAGTCTTAATTTTGGAAGATGCGGATTTCATGATTATTTAACTCTGGAGGAAGAAATGCAATTAAATTATAAAGCTAGCTAACAAAGCATTTATTAAAGGTATAATACATTAAAGAATTTCAATAGATAATTTTTTTCTATATTTTAGGGAAAGGTCTACAGGGTGCTCAGGGTCTCACTACTAGATCAGACTCGTAGTGATCCACCTGTTCCCAGCCTCCCAAGAGCTGGGATTACAGGCAAGCTCCATCATGCCTAGTCTCAATTACCATCTCAGTGTGTCCCAGGGGTGGAGTCAGCATAGCAGGCCTGGGGATCAAACCCCAGTCCCCTGCACTTGCTTGCAGGTGCTTTAATCCACTGAGCTATTCGGCTAGCCCTTCAAATAGATAATTGCTGCAAGAAAAGTAGAAAATAATTTCAGTGAAACAAATGTAAAGCGATGTACCTGAACATAATAACTTCAAAATTCTCAATCTATCCTGCAGTGATCTAGTTAAAATGACTATCAAATTTCATATAATCAGACTACTGTAAGTCTTCAATGGCTGCTGAGGTCATTCAGCATGAATTCCAGTATCCTACTCCTGGTCATTTATCCCATCTCTTCTCTTCCCACTGCCCCCTGTGTATGCTGTCCCGTATTCACTGACCTTGCTGTCTTTCTCACAAGCACACATGTTCATGTAGCCAGAGCTCTTCAACCACTGTTTCCTTTGGGTATCAGATTCTCTCCTCTATCTGCCTGGCTTGTGATCATATCTCCTTTGAATATCACAATGCTGTTGAGACTTTTCCCAAAAACTCCTTTTAAAATTGCTCTCCCACCTCTTCCACTCCCCATTCCATTTCCCTGAAGAGTTTTTCAATCACACCCACTTTAACAGATTACTTATTTTGTTCACTTATTTTGTTTGTTTTCTATATTGGTTGCTAAAATGGAAGAGTAGATCATTCTTTTCTCTAGTTTCTGTATTTCAGCATACAAACACAGTATCTAATATGTAAATAGGTATCCAATAAATTTACTTTCTGATAAGTAAATTTAAACCATTACTTTCAAAAATTCAATCATGACCCATTTGTGTTCAGAAACTTTAAATAAAATATTGGTCTAATAGTTTCACTCAAATCTATGGTGTGCAAAGCAATGATTTATTTCATTTCTGGTCAAATGTAAAAACTGTATCATCTTACCTTTAAAATTAATCTACAATCTCATTTCATTCAGATATTTTTATAAGGCACCATCTATTTTTTATGATACAAAGATAATAAGTGTACAAAGATAAACAAGCATCGTTCAATTACTTGGATACAAATAGGACATTATTACAAACAATTTGCTTTTTTTGAGGATATGGAGTCATTAAACTACTGTAAGAAGAACAGGAAAAATGTCTCTTAACTTTTTCCCGAGATGATTTTCCAAAATCCCTACCAGGGTAGGTGTGAAATAACCTGCCTTCCATGTCTATGTAGTATTAATTTTTTTTTAAAGTTTCAGGGAAATTACTAAAGGTGTGGTCTTTACCTGAGTGTGAGGACTGTGAACTATGCCAGCAATGGTTTAATGGTCTTTTACGGAATCATCAGGATATCTCATGGAACGGCATTACTGTATAAAGTATGGTTAGTACAACTCATGAAACAGAGGGTACAGTCTAGGATTTGCTAGAAGTAGTATGATCTTTTTTCACCTGTATAATGACCCATTCTGTTATACCCTGTCAAAATGACTCCATTTTGTTGCCCTTCTAACCTTACCGAGTTCCTGTTCTGTATGCGCCTACCCCTCCCAGGCCCTCACCCCTATGCCCCAAGTCTTATGACATCTGCACCCCAAACCTTATCTTGTGCTGCAGAACTCTGCGTGATTTCAGCACCCCCACCCAATAGAACCACCCAGTGAACTAGTGACCCTGCCACTTCTTCCTCTCCACCCCTTCCCTGTTTTTGTGGTTTTCAAGCTTAAATACTGCACCTTGTTAATGCTCGGTGTGCTTCTTTGCACCTTGCATAGAGACCGCCGCTGGGTACCAGCTAAAATAAAACACTTCTTTTAACTTTTGGACTTGCCTCGTTGTCATATGATTTTTGCGCTACAACACATTGTGTATCACTTTTTTTTTTTTTCAGAACCGGGGATTGAACTCAGACCCTTGCACTTGCCAGGGAAGGGCTTATTCCACTAAGCCATTTCCCCAGCCCCTGATATCACTTATTTATAACAAATTCACCCCTATAAAACAAAGATATATTCCAGTACTATCCTACCCAGAAGATTTTGAATAGGTTGAAATGTGTGATGGAGAACTTGTATGATTAGTAAAATATAATTTGAATTCTGACACTGTCTCCTATTAATTGTGGCACTGGACAAATTATCAAGCCTGGGGAACCAATTTCATTTTCTAAAAGCAAATTAAATTCCATGTCGTAGTTAGTGGTAAACTATAAGACTTACCTCTCAAAGTTGTTATGAGAATTAAATGAATTAATGCGCTGAAGGAGCTTTGGAAACTGGAAACTATATACATGTTTGTTCTGACTCAGTAAGCAGCCTGGATAGGAGGCAAAGAGAAACTTAGATGCTTTGAATTGTCAAAGCTTTGACAATCTCTTGGCATGTCAAAATGCACTGGAGAGAGGAAAGCAGGACTCATAGGGTTTTGACCACAAAGCAATCCAACCAGCACAGACATCAACACTCAGGAGCTCTCGTGTCACCAGCCAGGCAGAGCTGGGCGCAGCAGCTCACCCATGATGCGTGCTCTCTTAGCATCCACATTCCTAATTTATTCAATCAGTTTAACAAGTTCTTCAGTTTGTTGGCATATTGTAATTAAAGCTTATTACATTAGTGTCCATGAAGAACTCACAGAGGAAATAATTTTACTGTTCTGATTATGAAGCCTTGACATTCCCAGTGTTAATAAAAATCAGCAATATGCATACATTTCTCAAGACCTAAGTAAGTGGATAAATAAGCAGACAGGAAAATGCATACAGATGACATGCAGTCTCTCAAGTTGGAATTGCATGATGAGCAGTAGTCATTGCTAGTGCAGTATCTGTTTTCTTTCTGCATACATGACTATGTTTTTCACTCATTTTGTAGCCACTGAAATCACATGAAGGTAGAGGTAGTGAATTTTTTATGATTCTTCTCTCTCTTTTTCATCTCTTGGAAAGTGACTTACTATGCTGCAGCCACTGAGTTAAGGAAGAGGTCAGATGTCCTGGAAAACCTCCCATGGCCTCATGGACTTAGGATCAGCCAGCAAGCAATAAAAGTGATTAGAGAGAACTAAAATGTTGGATTATTCTAACATAATGCAGCCTACTTGGATTGGTAAAATCATAATATGTACATATGAGTATTAAGTGATATTAGCAAGTTTCATATTCAGGGTAAACAGCCATGTCACCTTGCTGCATGCTTTTGTCACAGACCCTCCCACAGGGTCCCTCTGCCCAGTGTCACTCACACCAATGGAACAAATTCCAATTCAGCAAAGCACAGCAAAAAAATTATTCTTTGCTCAATTTTTGAGGAAAAGGGAGCGTTCTTTGCCTGAAAACACCAGCTCCCTGAAGTGGTGCCATAAAGTCCTTCTCTTCATTAACAAAATGAAGGAGAAAGGAGTGCGTGGGCAGACGCTTTCTGAGTGCACATTTTTTAAAAAACATGGTGGTGTCTTCTGCCCTGGGCCAGCCCATCATCATCTCAGCTGTGTCCGGTGGGGGCTGCTTCTGCTGCTGCTCGGGTCTTCTGCTTTGCTTCCTGCGGAACAAGCACAGCTGCGGATGCGGGGTTGATGTGCAGTATTCGAAAGCAAGAGAGGGCTGCTTAGGGGACATTTGGTCACAATAATTTTATTGGTTATTCGACTTACGCATCTTCATTTACTCAGCAAATTCAGTATCTTCTATGCAGTTTACTAATTTTGAATCTAATTATTTGTTTATTCCTTAACACCCTTAAATTCGGAGATGGAATTTTGCTAATTTATATTCCAACACTACAGAAAAAAATTTCTACCTCTTTATACCCTGACATAACTGTGTGATCAACTTTCTCCAGTTGTTAACTACAAATTTCTTTGCTTCTTTAGTTTTGCATTTTATTAACTTGAAATGAGCTCGAATGCTGACGAATGGGCTTACTGCCCATTTGTGTAGTGACTAATAAAACCTCGCTAGTGCTCTTCATCAATTTTATGAGATATGCATCTGTTTTACTGATTTGAGAAATAATGCTTGTAAGAAAATTAACCACTTTTTGCTCAATATATGATTATTTTTCATTTAGTCTTCTGTATTTTGATGACCTTTGTTTTTGTATATCGATGTTTTACTTTCGTTTCCTTGAATTGGTTCATGATTTGCCCTTAAATTTTACTGAGAATTCTACATTTTCAGTCCCCATATTTCTACATGTATAAGATTAATAGCAATTATTTCCGAGAGTAATAGAACTAACATGAAATGCAACCAATTACACATAGTCTTTGTAGCCTGACTATTACGTACATTTCTGATTACTACAGGTTGAAGAAGACAATGCACATGGAGAGCATTACAAGTGAAAGCAGGTGACATGTTGCACAGTAATGGAATATAAGTGGTAAACGCAGGAAGTCCACATCACTTGTTCATATGGAACTTACAGTAATCTATCTTATATGGTTTTCTATAAATATTTTTAGTTTTGATCATTATTTATTGAGCAAGTACCACATGCCAAAGATTTATTGCCAGGGCTATTACATATGGTTGTGTTTACCTTTCTATTTTTATTTCTTCTTTTGAGTTCTCACACTAGGGAGACTATATAATATTTACACATGTGGGTCTGGTTTATTTCACTTATGAGTATATCTTCAAGTGGAACCATTTGAATATAAAGCCTTCTAGTTTATTATTCTTTATAGCTGAGTAATACTCCATTGTATAGAAATACCACAACTTTTTCATCCATTCCTCAGGTGAGAGGCATCTTGGTTGTTTCCAAGATTTGGCTATCACAAATTGTGCTGCTATAAACATAGGTGCATATACATCACTATGATATGACGATTTCAGTTCCTCTGGGAAAATTCCCAGAGGGGGATAGCTGGTTTGAATGGAATTTCCAGTCCTAGTTTTTTTTTTCTCTGTTTGTTTGTTTGTTTTTTTTGCAGAACCAGGGATTGAACTCAGGCCCTTGCACTTGTCAGGGAAGCGCTTATTCTACTGAGCCATCTCCCCAGCCCCCAGTCCTAGTTTTTTAAGGAATCTCCACACTGATTTCCATAATGGTTGCAACATATGTTTGTGTTTAAAGTTATTTTTTTAAGTAGGAAACTTAAGAGATGGTTATCTTGGGGAAGAGTGTATTAACTGAGAAACAAGTAAATATATGCTGGCTGCTTTTTAGCATAAAAGATAATTATGAAAGCATTGAAATTGGAGAACTTTGTAGTTCATATGTATTTCTCTCCACAGATTACATACATGTGCATACATGCATTATGTCTGTACATAGTTATTCAAGTGTTATCAAGGAGCAAATCCAAAGGCTTTATAATACAAGCAACTCTACTATGAATTTATAATACTTTTAAAATAAATGTGAAAGATATATCCACAATGAGATAACCTTTTATATGTAAATGTTCATCATCAAAATGACAGGTTATGAGAAAAGTAGAGCCCTTACATTCAGCTGAGCATGGTGACACATGCTGGTAATCTCAGCGTTCTGGGAGACCGAAGTAGGAGAACAATAAGATTGAGGCCACCTATGCAATTTAGTGAGACTCTCAAAACAGTGGGAAAGGTGGGGGATGTAGCTCATTGTGAAGGCACTAAATCCAATCCTCAGCAGTAACTAACAAAAGAACTCTAATATTTATGAAATGAATATAAAATCATAAAGATACTTTGGGAAAGCTTGGGTTCCTCAAAATGTTAAACAAAGCATTATCATATAGCACTGTTATTGCACACTTAAATATACAGCATGACCTTTGAGAGTAGATCTGGTGGTCTTAAATGAGTAGTGAATCCATATTTTGAATTTCAGGGCACAGAAATGAGAGGATTTTGAAGTATTTTATATGTGGAAGTGGGGAGGCAGGGGAACATATCAGTCTTCTGAGAAATGGGAATTCTCTCTGGATATTTGCATTCACAAGTGTCAAAGCCTAGGGAAGTGTGTTCTTAGTGTGGCTCTGAGGACTTCATGATCTCTTGCATGTCTGAGAAACAGAATTACTGTCTTATCTTTCCTTTTTATCCTCTCTTTGGCAATATCAATTTTATTTTAAATGGTCAGGGTACACCATAGGCTTGCAGTTCTTGATGTTTGAAAATCTTAATGATAAGACCTTTTTATGCCCACCAAGCTCTAATGATTTATGATTGGTTTAGTTACTATGCATGCAAACAAAAATGTATCCATACACAATCAAACAAAACTGGCCCAATAATGATAAAGGTATCCAACTACACTTTTCTCACATTTGGTAGATCAAGCAAAAAACAAGATTTGTACCTACAATTACTTGCTAGTAACATTACTTTTTATCCAATAATTAACCTTATCTGTTTTGAGAACATAGAGAAAATTTTTGCAAATTTACTATATATTAAGACATAAAACAGGGCTGGGGAGATAACTCAGTAGAATAAGCACTTGCCTGACAAGCACAAGGTCCTGAGTTCAATACCTGGTACTGCAAAAAATAAATAAATACATAAATAAATAAATAAATAAATAATAAATAAAACAAATCTCAGCAAATTAAGAGGTGTTAGTATAATGCATTATTCTCTAATCATGGTGTAATTATATTAGAAATCAATAATGAAAATAACTTAATATAAGAATATGCTCATAATTTAAAAAACTTTAAATAATTAGAAAAACAAAGAATTTTGATAGAAACTAGAGAACAATTGTTAATGCTGGATATACCCTAGAGAAATTTATGATATCATAGAGTCATAACATAGAAGAAAGAAATTATGAATGTCAATAAATTTAAAGTTCTCTTTACACAGTACACAATTTCAGAGATAAGTAAAGAAATTCAAATTGCAATATTACACAAGCAGGGCTGGTGAGATGGCTCAGTGGTCTAAAGCACCTACTTAGAACAAGCTAAGCTAAACAAAGCACAGGGACACGGTTCAATCCCCCAGCACCACATGCCAGCCAGCCCCGCCCCCTGGTGGGCTGAGCTGACCACACACACACAAAGTAAGTAAATAAATATTTAAAAAATATTACACAAGCATATAAAATAAAATGGTAGGAAATAAAAATATAATAGGTTATAAAGGACAAAAGCATATTCTTTAAAACTAGTAAAGTAGATGTCAAAAAAAGAGACTAAACATAATAAAACAAATATCAAAGTAGGCCATAACTACAGTCAGAGCAGAGACTTTAAAAGCCCTATTTACGAACGTGCCAGTTATTTAATGGATTGAACCTCTTTAAATTTAAGCAGAAATTAACTTTATTTTTTCTTCTCTTTCACTGAAAAGATAGAGTTAAAAAAAACACAAATAATTTGCTTTTCCATTGGAAAACAAAAAGCTGTAGCTAATACTATACTTATGGTTTCTCAGGGGGAAAATTTTTGTTTCATTTCAATAATGACATTTGAGTCCAGCCTTTCAAACTGTGAGTACCCTGACCCTTGTAAACAATCAATTTCCTTTTCTGCTTAAGAGTCTGGTTGGTGGCAGGAGTGAGAAAAGATGATGGTACCCCTTTCTCTGCTTCTTCCCACAACTGAGTCCTGCAGAGTTTTGTTCTTTAGGGAGGACCTTAATGGATAAGAAGACTAAGGAAAAATAACAATTGCTTATGTGACTAATAGTTTGCCACTAGAAGTGGCAGATGCAGTCTTCTTGGTCTTTCTTTCATGAACATTTTTATGATTTCCTCAGAAAGCAACCACAGTTGGTCCCCTGACGAAAGAAACCTTTTTTGGTAGGCCAAGCATAATTTCCCCTCAGTCCTTGAGTTTTTGCTAAATCACACCTGTTTCTCTGGACAATCCCCCTGGTCTGAGTGCCTTTTCAGCTTCTCTTGGCTATCTCCCTTGTATGGATATACTCCTTTGCTTTCTTTTTCTTTCCCTCCAGCTCTATTGAGGCACAGTTGGATTTCAGCTGAATACAGCCTTTGGTCACCCTGATCAAAACTTCTCTTTAATTACGATGTCAATTCCAGACCATGTCTGGCGCTTAATTATTCCCTATGAGGATTAAGCTTCACTCTCTGTATAATCTCAAATCCAGGAGGTACTTGTGAACTCTGCCTGGTTCTCTTAACAGCCTCTTCACTCACCAGGCTAAAGAAAGGAAAGGAAATTGCTTCTCTTCCACACAAAAACAGGAGGGCAGGAAGAACGCATCAATAAATCTCTCTGTAGATGTGAATGCTTTCTTCAGGAATTAGTAACTCTTTATACCATAACACAGTGCATAATAAATAAAATGCTGTCAATCTTGTTAAGTGCTAAATTCCTTTAAGAACTGAGGTACTTGACATCTGTTGTGTTGTTCACCTCGAGGTTGTAGCTAAGTCTGACACAGGAGTCTCAGTGGAACATCCTACAGATTAACTTGAAAATTTGAAAAACAATAGAATATTTTTAAAATGTAGTATAGAAAAATTTTTTAAAAAATAGGAAATCTGACTAGGTCTAATCATCAAAAAATCAGATCAATATATGCATACTTAATGTGTTGCATCCAAAGACAGACAAAAAACAAGGTGGGAAAAAGTCTACATTTCATCATGCATTTTAAAAATTTTAACAATTCCGATCATTGAAGTAAGACAAGGAAAAGAAAAGAAAAATGGATAGCTCAAACGTGAGAAGGGAACTTACCCATCATTATTCAAAGATTTGTTTGTCCTACACAAGAAACCCAGAGAATGGACAAAAAATTTACTTTAATTTAGCAAGTTACAGTAATCAACCACATTGCTGCATATCACCACAAAGACCTAAAAACACAATTTAAGAAAATATGCTTACTGTGGTGAGGAATTTTACAGAATTATATTGAAACAAGGGAGACCTAAGTAATTAAAAAGATCAGTCTCATGAGTCAAAAGAGTTACTATTATGAAGATATCAGTTCTTTTATAAAAAGGCCACTTGTGCGTGTGCTTATACAGAAACTAGTGACATGAAAATTTATACTTAAAATTATCCAGTATTGATGCACCATTGAAATATTTTGTATACCAACCCAGAATATATATATACTATTTTATATATACTATTTTAAGATATACTTAAATACTTATTTGATAGTTCAAAAGTGAAAAGAGAACTTAGTTTTACCTATCTAAAAAGTATACTTACACTAGAATAATTGCAGTAGCACTTTTTGTAATAAATATGAGCACTTGCCTAGCATGCATGATAAAATAGATAAATCGCGTAAACAAACAGATAAAAATTAGTTACTTAGAATTACATTTTTTATTACATGAGTAAATCTCACAAATGTAAGTTTGATCTAAAGGACAAGTATATATAGCCTGTACTTTTAATATAATAACATACTTACAAATATTTTACATATCTATGAAATATGTATCTATACTTTAAAATAGAAAATACATATGATAATGGTTAAGATCAAATATTGGGGAGTTCTTGTCTCTACTGGTAAGGATTGGGAAGGGTGACAAATATGATTCACATTACACCTAAGAATTTTAATAATATTGAATGAAATTGTAATTTGTTTCAACATAGTGGAATACTTCATTTTGCCTCTTTATAAAATAGTAGACTCTATGCAGTACTTCTTTTGACTGAAATAGATCATATATACTCACATACTTAGTGAACTTTTTAATTTTATATTTCTCTTTCAAAAGCAAGAACAAACAAAAATTTCCCTATACCTTATAGGAATGCCAGCAATCCTATACAAAGCATATTGCAAAAGACGATCTGATCGTGAAAGATCTGCAAAGTTTGCATCACTATCTTACAGGATAGGCAGAAGAATCTACGTGAAGTTTCGAAAAAGTATACGCTTATTCTTAAACAGTGTACTGAATAAACTTCAACAATGCTATCATTTTCAAATATTTATCAAAAATTCATTTGCTATGGAACAGTAAAAATGTTCCTTATTTTGTGGTTTTCATATTGGATAAATTCCTTTTTAAATCCCTCCCTACCATGATTTAGAAAAAACATGTATAGAGAATCAAAGGATGGATTTAGAAGATTTTCAACTGGCTTAGATTTTAAATAAAATATAAGAGAACATTGGAAGTACAGGCATCTCAGACATAGCAGAAGAGATGTCAAATTACTATTATCTCTGAAGGTAAACCTGAATTCATTCTTTTCTTGTCATAACTAGTATTTCTTGAGTGTTGTATTTCCTTTAGATCTTGAATTTAAGCAGTATCATAAAAAGTAATGGAAAAATCATTTGAGGAAGTCAAGGATTGCATTTAGTTCTAGTGTATGTTAATTGGCTTTATCAAAAATTAGCATTTTTAGCATTTTTAAATTTCTAATTCTCTTTATAATTTATGAAATGTCACTCATTTTCTCATGTATTATATTGTAATTATATTTGCATGAAAATAAATTTTATTTGTCTTTGTTGCTGAAACACTGAGTAATTGTCTACAAAACAAATTCAGAATATTTTTATGCTTCTGTTGACAATAAAATATTCATGAATTTAAAACATGGCAACAACAGCACACATGCTGCGGTTGTAATTACCATTGCTTAGTAATGTCACGTCTCTGAGTGACAGTGGGAATTAACTGAATAATTATTACATGTGCTTTGACTTAGAATATTTTCTCAGTATAGTTCTGATCCCTAGGTAGAATTTGCCTGCTTAGGTGAAGACATTTGAGCCAAATACTGATTCTACTGCAGAAACCATCAGTGTCTAAGACCAACAGCAGTCCATAATTAACCACACAATAATTAGATAATTCTTTCAGTGTCAATACATTAGAATCTGCATGGAAAGCATTTAGGAAAATTGTTTACCAGAATTAAATTTCTCTAGAGAAATCAAGCACAGTACAATTAACAGAAACATGAAATGCTCGTGCTTTGGCTTAATGAGAAATGCGCCATATCTGAAGTACCTACTGATAGTGCTTTTGCCTGAGTAATTCGGATATTTTCCCCTTAAATTCTATCCTCATCCCAGATCAAAAATCAATGGTAGAAGACAAACTCCAGTCAATCTCCTGATATTCTTTCTTTTAGAGGCTTACAGCAATAAAGTCAATTTACTGATAAAAGATATTATAATTATTTTATTGTATCTCAAATCTGATGTCTGTTATGTATTTGAAAAAACTTTGTTTCTACTAAAACAACACTATGGTAGAGTAACTTTTTCACCACAGAACTGAAGATTAGAAATGACATTTAAATGTTTATTAGACACAAATAAATTCTGTCTACTCATGGCCATTGGTATGCTACACAAATATGAATTGATTTTGTAGTTTTTCAATAGAGAGTTTTCACTTAACTCCTAGTGTTGAAACTTTTCTTCAATACTAACTCTACTCTTTAGAAATTCAAGAACTTGCCCTCAACTATGTACCATGGCTACAACCATAGAGAAAATTTACTCATAGAGGCTTTATTCTAGGAACAAGAGTTAACCATCTTCTGAATGGGCTGTGGATGAAGAGCAAGCAACAATTTATAAAAGCCATTTTATGGGTACTGATAGAGACCAGCGACTATAACTCCTCCAGGAGGTAAGAAGAAGAAGGAGGTAGAGGAGGAAAGAGGAGGACATGGAAAGAGGAGGAGGTGGAGAAGGAGGAGGAGGTGGAGGAGGAAGAGAAGGAGGAGGATGAGGAAGAAGAAGAAGAAGAAGAAGAAGAAGAAGAAGAAGAAGAAGAAGAAGAAGAAGAAGAAGAAGAAGAAATAGAATTTTAAAAATATTTTTCTGAAAACATTAAGGAAATGTTTCTGAAACTTAAAAATAGGACAAAAAATTGCATGATTTTCCATCCTATCAGTGCCCCATTAGGGCATTATCTGCTAAGTCTGCCCAGAAATTATTTGACTATTAAGGCATATATAACTGACATTATTCAAAACTGAGTATGGCCCATGGTCTATATATACATATATTTTATTTTAAAAAGAGGAAAACAATGACACTGAAATTCAAAATAAGACAGTAGGAAATTAACAATGGTTAATACTTTATATATTGTTTTATTCAAAGTACTTGCTCAGATTACGCAATGTAAGTATTCAAACAATATAAGCACAAATTGTTCTTTCAATGAACTGATAGAAATTTGTAGTAAAACATCTAATTATCCTAGCTCTCTCTCTATATATATATGTATTTCTTTTCCCTTCCATCTTTTCTCCTTCAGCTTATTACAGTTGTTCTTTTCCTCTTCAACAGTTTTGATCTCTCTCACAATATCTACTATACATGTTGGATTTTGTTTACTCTCTTAGTTACTTATACTCAGGAGACAATACAGTGTTTTAACATGCAAATCTGATTTATTTCACTTATTAGTAAAATCTATAGTTGCATTGATTTAGCTATAAAAACCTTGAATTTATCTTTTATCAATGAGAGTATTCCATTGTATAAAAATAACATATCTTTTTTTCATTCCTTGATTGATAAGCATTTGGGTTGTTTCCAATATTTAGCTATTACAAATTGTGCTGTTATAAATATGGGTTTACATATATCACTGTGGTGTAATGTTTTTAATACTTCAGGGAAAATATCCAGAAGGAGAATAGCAAGGTAGAACGGGACCACTATTGCTAGTTTTCTTGAGGAATTTCCACAGTGGTTGAACCAGTCTACACTTCCACGAACAGTGAAGAAGAGTTCCTTTTCCCACAGCCCCCTCTGATATTTGTGATTGGTTTTTTTTTGCTTCTCTGGGCTGAAATGGAGTCTCAGTGTTTTCTTTTTAAATTTCACTTTTGAACAATGAAGTTGAACATTTTTTCATATATTTATTTGCCATTTGTATTTCTTCATTTGAGAAGTATGTATTCATTTCACATGCCAATTTTTAAATTGGGTCTTGAACTTATGAACTATTATCTTTAAAAAAATTATTTGTATGTTTTTGGTAGACATCCTTTGAAGACTGTTGGCTAAAACTTTTCCCACTTTGTGAGTTTTCTTTTTACTCTGTTGGTGATTTTTTTTTTTAACGCATGAGAACCTTTTTGTAAGATGAGCACTCAGTTGTTGATACTTTGAAGTATTTCCCACGCTGTTTGGTTTGTGCTTATGAGTGCTCTACTCACTTCTGTGTCTTCAAGATTTCTACCTACTTTCGTTTTAGTAGATTTAGTGTTTCTATTTTAGTATTTAGGTCTTGGATCCATTTTGACTTTAGCTTAGTGCAAGGTAGTGTATGTGATCTAGTTTTAGTCTTCTGCATGTGGAAAGCCAGTTTTTCCAGAACCATTTATTAAAGAGTCTATCATTCTTTCAGTGAATATATTTGGCCCCTTTGTCAAAGATAAGGTGGTTGAGTGTGTTTGGAGTTGTGTCTGCATCTCCTAATATGTTCTACTAGCCCTCAGGCCTGTTGTTTTTCCAGTATCATGCTGATTTTATCATAGTAGCTTTTCATATAATTTTGAGTGAGGAACTGTGATGCTTCCTGCCTTAAATTTTTGGCTATGATTGTCTCTGCTATTCTAGGTGTCTTTTAATTCAACATGAATTTTAGGGATCTTTTCTCCAGATCTGTGAGGTATGCTAATGCTATTCTGACTGGGATTGCATTAAATCAGATAACAATTTGGGGAGTATGACCATTTTCACTTTGCTGGTTCATCTTATCCATGAGCAAGGGATATTGTTACATTTTCTTACATTCTCTTTGAACTCTTTTTTTAAAGTGCTGTAATTTTCAATCTTTTACTTACTCTATTAGATTTCTTTTTATGTATTTCATTCTTTTGGGTGCTACTGTGAAGCGTATTTTCCCCTGATTTCTCTCTGAGTTTTTGTTTATATACAGGAGTGCTATTGATTTTTTAGTGTTGGTTTTGTAACCAGCTATACTACTAAATTTGCTCATTAATTCTAGAAGTCTTTTGGTTTAACTTTGGAGGTATTCTATGTAGAGCGTTATGCCATCTGTGTAAAATAATCATTTAACTTCTTCCTTTCCTATCTTTGTTCCTTTTATCTCTTTTTCTTATCTAAATGTTCTGGCTAATGCTTCCAGAACTATATTGAGTAGGAGTAGTGATAGTGGGCATCCTCCACTTGTTTCTGATTTTAGACTAAAACTTCACAGTTTTGTCCATTTAGTGCTATGCTGGCTGTTGGTTCTTCATAGATGGCTTTTATCAGATTGAGATAAAAACCATCTATTCCAATTTTCTGAAGGATTTTTTTGTCAGGAATGAGTGTTTGACTTTG
>NW_004524715.1:3720481-3741312 GCF_000260255.1 Octodon degus
TGTGTAATAATGACTGTGGGGGTGTAGTACTGGATTAGTCCCCTGATTGGTTTAGCATAGTTCTGGGTGTGCCTGAATGGATTTACTCAAGATGAAAGACCAACCCTGATGTGAGTGGAAACAGCTAGTAAGCTTAAAGCCTGAATAGAATAACAAGAAAAAGCAGAAGAAAGACTCTCTGCTTCTTGCCTACCATGCCATAAACTTTTTGTCCTCAGCAAAGCCCTTCTCTTGCAGTGCCCTACTTTGGAGCCAGCAGAATATAAACTGTAAGCTGTATAAACTATGAGCTAAAATAAACTTTCTCTCCTTTAATCTGTGGATAATGGCTATTTTGTTACAGCAATGAGAAATTGGTGAGACAGTAATAAAATTTTAGTATCTATTCTTTGTTAATGACATAAATATGTCTCATAGCCTTTTAGATTAGCTTTATCATATTTTGTTTTACCATTAATAAAGTGATTCTGTGATACATGCTTAGATATTTCATAAAATTATAATTATTTAATTTTAATTTTAGCTGCAAAGAAGTTGAAAAAGCTGCAGTATTATTTGCCTTTAACCTCTATCTCCATAGTGATAACATTTCATACAACTAGAGTATTAAGATCAAAACCAGGAAAATGGTATTAAGATAAAAGTACTTTTAACTGTAGAATATATTTATGTCATCAATTTTTACAAATCAATCCTTGTATGTATGATTCTGTAAAACTATAGCATATACACTGACATGAAAAGCATATAAGTTTTTCAAAATAGAGTGTTGCATGATCACAAGGAGACATCACCCTCTTATTTCTTTGTATTCACACTCTGTGCATACCCTATGTCCAGCATCCATTCATGCGTCTTCTATTATTACAAATTAATTCTCTTGAGAATGGAATATAAACGGAATTATACTATCCATATTACTTTGATATTGGGTTTTTTAACTCAGCGTAATTCTCTTGGAGTCTGTCTAATTTGTCATAGGCATCAATAATATGTGTTTTTATTAATGAGTAATTTATCATGATTAGTTTGTCCATTCAGCAACTCAATTGTATTTGGATTGTTTTTAGAATTTTACTGTTGCAAATAAAGATGCTATAAATGTTTACATATTCTTGAATAGGTATTTTCATGAATACAATCATTTCCCTAAGTTAAATGTTCAGGAATAAGATTGTTGGGCCACATAGTGAATACAGGTTGAAATTTTTGGAAAAATGGCCAATATTTGTAATGTTATACATTCTGCTAGCAATGTGTGAAAGACCAAGTTATTCCTCAGTCTCACCAGAACTTGTGATAGGATTTTCTTGTATTTATGCCATCTGCATATTCTGTTTATTGTCTTATTAAATCTTTGCCTATTTTTTTTAATTTATTTTTTTCATAATTTTATTGATAAACAAATAGCAATGAGACAGTTTCAAATCAAATCGCCAGGACAGTTTCAATAATTAACACACTGCATACATTCTTCTTAGCGGTTAATTACTGTACAAAATGCGACTTGAGATCCTATTTAAAAACACCATTAGAACAAATCATTCTATTCATTAAGAGAATGTAACTATATATCTATCCTAACCACTTTGAATACACAGATACAAAATGGACATTCATCTGTATACTCTTTTTTTGTGAAGTTCCGTTATGTGAATATTATAGGTGTGTAAACTCAGCAAAATAATCTAAAAGAGTCCAGTAGCCCATAATATCATTGGGTCTTCTGTTCAACTGCCAATGTCAGAAATTGTTGACCTGAGTCCCCCACAGCTCAACATAACAGCATGGTTTTACTTCCTATATTTTGTCTTCATACTTTTCTACTGGATGATTAAGACCAAGGTAAAGCAGGACCTATGCAACAAGAATTGTAGCTTTTGGGTCTGAGAAGGTCAGTGAAATTCCCTCAGGATATATATCCTGAGATCCTGTACCTCAGATTGTAGAACCTTTGTCAGTGTCAGCCATGTGGATGAGTCACGGCCATTGCATGGCCAGTGTGCTCTCTGTGAAAGCCAGAGAGAATGTTTTCCCGCCAAGTGACTCTCCTTAGGCACACTGTACATCATTGTTCACTTTCCTCTTTGGCCCATAATCTCCTTGATCAGAAAAGTTGGGATACTACCAAGTTATATCACGTTACAGTATAAGTTCTCATATGTCCAGAGTCTTAATTGACCTTAGAAGGTTAGGACCAAAATGTTGGCTTTCCTTGCAGCCCTCCTTTTTCTCCAATTTTGGTCTGCAAACGTAGGTTGTTAAGCATCCAGAGGACAAGCTTATAGTTATTATCAAACAACTTAGGCTAGTAAGCTTAACCTCACTATCTGTCTGCTTATCAAACATCGTAGGCATAATAACGAACAACTATTTTTCATCAAATATTGATATGTTGAACTTTAAATCCCTACATATGATAAAAAACATCTAAAAATTGGATTATATTTTCAAAATAGGATAAAGAATTATATACTTCTCATGTTTGCACATAAGTCCAAAAATCTCACCATATACAACTTTGAAGCAGGACAGACCCACAATATTCCTTTTCCTGTCTCTTACTTTCGTTCACCACCCCCTTCTTCTTGAACATCCACCTACCCGAGAGATATCATAGCAGCAACTGGCATGTCATGACAAGCAGCCCATATTCAAAAGACCAGAATGACAGGCACTCCAAACATGAAACTACTATTACAAATTACCATCTGCAGTGCAGTAGCTTAGTTCACAGGTATCAGTATATATATTTAGTCAGGATGAGAATATTTCTAAATAACTGCTAGATTAAAAAGTCTTCTGAAGATTCTCAGGATCATTGCCTTGCTCATCTTCTACATATAACTGTGTGGCTTGACATTGTCATGTTTCCTAGCTCTTCTCCTTTCCGTCTCTTGATTAGTTAGTGCTTGAGATCTTGCTTTCCTTTTACTTGTATTATATCTTTCTATATCTTTGCCTATTTTTAAATTATGTTGTTTGTGCTCTTTCTCTTGAGTTTTGAGAGTCCTTTTATATGGGCTTATTGAGCACAACCTGAATATTTATGTGTCCACTTATTCCTTTTTGTATTGTTTTTAATTTAATTTAATTTAATTTTACTTTAAGGAGTAGAAACAAAAACAAAAGCAAAAGCAAAGACAGAAACAGAGTGAAATATGTACCATATGCATTTTCACTTATTCTAATGTATTTCTTTGATATTTTCTCTTTCTTTCTTTCTTTCTTTCTTTCTTTCTTTCTTTCTTTCTTTCTTTCTTTTATTCTTTCTTTTTTTAATCAGGACTCAAACTCAGGACCTTGCACTTGCCAGGCAGGTGCTGTGCCACTGACCTACAGCCCCTGTCTGATATTTTCTATTTTTCCATAGATTTCAAGATTATTCATGATTATTTACTAGAGCCCTTTTACATCATCTACTCAAAGCTATTGACAGATAATTCTAATATCTATGCTTTTATTGACATTTTATCTCGTGTTTACTCATTTGTCTAGAGACTTTCTTAGTTCTTGTTATGTCGAGTAATTTTTTATTTAATCTTGGACATTTTGAATATTATACCCTGTGCCTCTGCTTGCTATTTAAAGCTCTTATTTGAACTAGAATTAGATTCAGAATGCATATCTTATTCTTCTCTTGTGGGACATACTTCAAATGTCAATTTAGATTAAAGAGCTTCTGCAGTGCCATTCTAATCTGCCTTGCTGTGTACTAACAAGAGAGCCACTTGAATTGTGGGAGGTTTTCCATACCACAGTGTGTTCTCAAAGCTTTTTCTCTTCTGATTCTAATTTGTTTTATGCAGGGATCCCTAGGAAGTGAGCCTAGACAGAACCTTAGAAATAAATCTAGAGAATTCTTTTCACTGGCTCCCTCCTTTCCAGAAGCTTCTGTGCATTCTGCAGCTGGCTATGAGGGGGTCGAGTTTCTGCTGTCATTTTCTTTGTGTGAGACAGGACAGCCAGCAGGAATCTGCACCCAGAATCCTTACATGTTTCTGTATACCAGACTTCCCTACACAGCTCAGTTTTACGTGAAAACTCTGAATGTCAGTGGCTTTTCTCTCTCTGTGTGTAAGAATCTTTCTTCTCTTCCATGCCAAGTAGATGTTTCTGACTGCTTGAAATGTATGGAAACAAAAATGAACAAATAGATTAATATTTCAGAATGGTATCACATTATATTTCTTTTCTTTTTAATGTATTTAGTGCAGGTTCTAAAGGGTCTCACTATGCAGATAGGACTCAGAGTGATCATCTTGTTTTCAGCCTCCCAAGCACTGGGATCAAAGGTACACTCCACCACTCCCAGTCTTAGTCACTATCTCAGCACAGCATGGGGAAGTGCTGGCACACCATGCTGGGGATTGAACCCCAGTCCCTGCATCTGACTAAACAGGTGCTTTAATCTGCTGAGCTATCTGGCTGGCCTTTACATTATATTTCTACAGACATTTTCAATATAGATTATCAGATATGGAGATACGTATTATTCATTACCTTTCCCACATTGGCTTTCTGTTTGCACTACTGTTGATATGTCACCCATGATGCTTGCTCTAATAAGGATTTGCTGTTTTTCCCTTTAAAATTTCCCCTGTTATGAAGTATGAGTCATAAAGCTTTAGTAACTTTTCTGAAAAACAATGATGAAATTGAGGAATGTACTAGATACAGCATTTGGATGCCAATAAGTCACAATGTGTTTAATAAAAATTGTTTTGGGCAAAGAAATGAGAATTTAAAAGTTATGCAGTCCAATTCGCAAAACTTAGATTTGCAGTACAAATTTGAGGAAGGCTACTGCTCCCTGAGAACCTGCTTCATCAATGATTAATAACCATAGCTATGGAAAGATTGTCAGGTATAGTTAATATTTTATATAAAGAAACTATTCATGATATTCAGTGCCACTTGTTTAATATTACGCAAAGAAGAAACAACACTCAGTGTAGTTAAAAATGTGAAATTTAAATTTAAAGTTTAAGCTAAAAATTATAATCCAAAATAGGATTATTTAAGATTATAAAGGGCTTTCTAATAGAGCTTCATATTTTAAACATAGCAAAGCAGAGGCTCCATGGGATTAAGTGACTTCTCTTCTCTATTTCATGTGTCCAGAAGCAAACTGGATTCACGGCTCTGATCTCCCAGTTAGTAAACCATTAAGTGTAAACACTGTGGCAAAGCATTGTACATGCAACCATCTAAAATAGAATATATTATAGTCACTGATCTTCGCAAGAGGCTCTAACGTACTGTAAAATGTACATGTGGCATGTAAATCACAACTCTACTGCATCATAAGCTAATATCATTAATTGATATCTTAACTGGAACAATCATTAAATGTTTAGCAAAAACATTGCTTGCTTTAGAACATACACAGTTCAGGTCATTTAAAAACAATATATTGGTGTGCTTACATAAGCACTTTTTATATCTTTAGACAAATGTTCTAACCAGGAAACCTAAAAATTATTACATTGAATTTCTTTTTATAAACATGGCTCTAGCTATAGAGTGTATGAAGGCATAGTTAGAACTTTGGGAGGAATGAGAAAAGATTTTGCAGTGTGTATCCTAGAGAAGTTTGACATTTTACAGAACTTTTAAAATTTATGCCTTAAACACATAACACCAAGAAACAAATAAGATTTGTTTATTTTATGCTAGCAGACAGAGAACGAAGAAACTTTATCTACTGTACATTCAGCTCATTCTCCCAAAAACGCTATAGGGATAAACACTTTTAATTAGATATCTTATTACCAGTACCTATGTCATCCTTGGCTGGGACTGTGTTGCTAGTCCCTCCTCCTGTAATGTGACACAATTCTGGTGCCAACTCTTGCGCTGAAGTTGGAAGAACCTGTAGCTGAAGCTAGATGGGTTAACCCTTGACGATAATTCCATGAGCAAATATAGCAGTATTTGTCTGCGTCCAAGTCTCTGGTGAGCCGACACCATCCAACCCCCATTTAAATCCCCTTATCACAACTAGAATACCACCAGTGTCTTCCTAGTTTCTTTTATCGAAGGCTACCACATCACTATGGGAGGACTTTTGTCCTACTGCCTTGTTTCCTCTTAGACCCAGACCAAAGAGAAAAATGTAATATATTCTCATAGGGATCTTCATTAAATAAGGGGTTATTTTTGTTTATATTATATTGACCAACCCATTTACACCTTCGATTCATGATCTACACTTGAGATGAAACATCCATTTGAAATTCTGACATTCAGACAACTTTTAGTATATTACAAGGAAAAAAAATACTAACAATATTTTTCAGAAAACCAACTTACTTTCCCTCTTTTGCTTTCTAAAATTAGTTCTAAACAAAACCTTAAGTAGTAATCTAAATAAATAAAACTGTACTCTGATGTGATTTACATTCATTTATTTATTATTCAAAATATTGAACATTTCTTAAAAAAGTTCCCACTGCAGGGTTTGGGCCATACCACTACAATGTGACATAGGTTTCAGTGTCAAAATTACTTAATTGCTATTTATCCACATTCTCAATTTGAATCTCCTCCGTGTCCAGCCTAGCACAGCAGGATGTTTGAATGTGTGTCTGGGTGGCTTTTGTAGACTGGTCATGCAGGGTCCATATTTATATTAAAACCAAAATATTCCGTATGCTAAGAAAAAGTAACAATGTACAAATCTTGTTCAAAGACAGTAAGTTCCTGATATTGGGAAAATGTGAATGAATAAGCTTGACAAGTTGGACGAGACACTCAACTTGTTCTCCAATCGGCCCTTACTAATTTATATCTTGATTCTTGGATAGAAGGCCTAGAATATAAAAACAGGTGACAGCTGAAGACTCCTTCCTTAAAACCCTGCAAAAAATATTGAAAGGCATCAGAAATGTTCTGAGTGTTACAAAGGAAAGGAGGGATGGTGCCATCATATGAGCCTGGATAGTTGATGATGCCAGAAAGGCAGGTATTACAGACACTGTAAGGCCTTGACATGTGTCAGGGGCTGCTGAAGTACACTGGCCCGGGGGCACGGCCCCAGGAAGGACCCTCAGCATGAGCTGCAGCAGCCCCTGTGGTAACCCTGCTGGCAAGCAGCACCTGCACACTGCTTTCCAGACACAGCCTTGGTACAGGCCCTCCATGACAGACGCCCAGGGGACCAGAGCATGCTGTGTGCTGTGGCTTTCTGGCTCAAAGTTCTTTTATGGAAAAACAAAATAGAGACTCTGTCAAAATTACCTATGACGAAAAGGAAGCAAATGTTAAATTGGGAGGCTTTTTATGGCAAATTCACTATGCGACCTTTGAGAAATCTCAATTGTATGGCAACTTGGATGAAAAATTGTATGGGAGAATGTAGCAAAGTTTGAAAAAAAATGGGATTACTAGTGGGAGGTAAGAAAAAAAGAAAATCCCCTATGGCAATATCCTTACAATCCCTTGTTTTTCTAGAGGCTTCAAGGAGTATTCTGTTACATAATTCTTTTGTTTTAAAAGGAAACTTTATACAGAAAAGGTACAAAATGCTACTTGAGAGGTGTAAAATTTGAAGGTATAAAAGATGGTCACTCATTTTTTCATTTGCTGTTGCTGTGGTAACTTTGGACAATTCGCTACTAAAGCCTTCAAATTCCTTTCTTCTGCTAAATGAGCAAATAAATGCATTAAGTTGTCTGAGTTACAACTTAAGTTCAGTACTGCAAAGCTATGTGCAAAGTTATATTTTTATTTTCCACCTTCACACCCAGAGAACTACTCCTTCCACTTTCTGAAGGGGTATGCATCAGGGACTATGATTCACATGATTAAAGTATACATGTGCTTTTCCCTCAAAATAAGAAAAGCACTTGAAATCAAAGAACCATCTTTACACAATAAATTCCCCACAGGTCTTTTGCATTTTTACCACCTCGGGTCAGAAAAATTTGTAAATGGAGTTTTTGACACATTTGAAATGATGCGTCACCATTTGGAAACATACTACCAACAGGCTGGATTATGAGACCTGAACCCAATGTCTTAGCAAATTCTTTGCTCTTCTGCACAGATTCTCTTTCTCTGTCCTACAGACCGCATTAGCAGTCCCTGTCTACTGAAAATCAAATGTGAAAATAAAGCATCACTAAAGGAATAAAATAAGTGAATAAAGAAGTTTTGATTTGCAGTCCAAATTCTACTCTCCTTGACATATCCAGGTGAAACATCCTCACCTGCCTCACTCCCTGCCAGGCTTGTTGACAGTTCCTCTAAACTACGATGCAGCCACAAATCTGTGTTCTCCCTTGGAAGGGGTCATAATAGCGACTGGTCATCTTTTTGTTCTGTTTACTGAATGCATATATAAAGGTCTTCACTGGAAAGTGTGAGAATTCTAATCAGATTGGTCCAACTTCTGAAATCATGAAAGGAAAGAAGTTGACAGGGACTTAGAAAAAAAAAATCTCTGGGTGAAAGGAAAGCGTGAGGAACCACAGCAGCCACCACCAGCATAACGTCCCGGGGCCGCAGGGGGACCCGCCCGCACACCTCCTCCTTTTCACCGCTGGTCATTTGCATCCTTGGACTTGTCCCAGCACTGTTCAAACATGGTGGATTACTATGAAGTTCTAGGCACGCAGAGGTACACCTCCCCCGAGGATATCAAGAGAACATTCCGGAAACTGGCACTGCAGTGGCACCCAGATAAAAATCCTGAGAATAAAGAAGCTGAGCGAAAACTGAAACAAGTGGCTGAGGCATATGAGGTGTTATGAGATGCTAAAAAACGGAATATCATGACAAATATGGCAAACTAGAATTAAATGTTGGTGGAGGAGGTGGACGTCACTTTGACAGTCCATTTGAGTTTGGGTTCACATTCCGGAACCCAGAAAATGTCTTCAGGGCATTTTTTGATGGAAGGTACCCATTTTCATTTGACTTCTTTGGTGACAAGACCCATTTGAAGACATTTTGGGGAACCAAAGGGGTCCCTGAGGAAGCAGAAACCATGGTACAGGCTCTTTTTTCTCCACCTTCAGTGTATTTCCATCTTTTACAGGTGGATTTTCTTCATTTGATAGGATTTACTTCATTTGCATCCCTAGGTCATGGGGGCCTCACTTCACTTTCATCCACATTATTTAGCAGTGGTGGGATGGGTAACTTCAAATCTATATCCACTTCTGCTGAAATTGTTAATGGTAGAAAAATCACCACAAAAAGAATTGTCAAGAATGATCAAGAAAGAGTAGAAGGTGACGAAGATGGACCGTTAAAGTCCTTACCAATAAATGGTAAGGAGCAGCTGCTGTGCTTGGATAACAAGTAATTCGATGCATGCACTTAACAGAAGTGTTAACCTATAACAAGCACCATTTGAGGATTAACAGGGACATTTTTTTGAAGATCTCAGATGAACTGAACTTACAGTACAACTGTACCTAATCTGAAGAATTTATAAACAGATCATTGGACCCCTCTTTGTCATAGACTTTTGAGCTTATTGTTGGGACCACACAGTAGGACCATTTTTTTGTCTTTACAATTGTTGTTCTCTCTGTATGCACTTTGTTTTTTTATAAAATGTGATCCAAGGTAAGCCTTGATTGTACTCTAGCACCAGCATAGATCTGCTTTGCATTGTGTTTGAAACATGAGCCAAGTAGTATCCACCTGCCGCAAAGCTACCATTGCCAGCATAGGTCCTCCACAGAAACAATTTCTATTTTTTTAGTATTTTGTAATGAAAGATATGCATTAATGGTAATACCGTTCTGGTTCAATACAAATTCAAGGATGTTTTCTAGTTGTGCATGCATGCTGGCAACTTAGTAAAGTTTTGACATTTGTTTAAATATGTTACGGTTAGGTTTATAAAAGCTGGTAAACTTGGCTCTGGTCCTTAATGTGAGCATCAGTTCTGACTCCAGTGAAGATCCCTCAGCTTACCAGCACAGGCCCTTCATGCCACTGGCACAGACTTTCTATCTTCCACCACTAGACTTTGGGATATCCCAGTACAGATCCTTCATACAGACTTTCTTGAGAAGTTGTCTTGGGCTCCAGGCCTCTAGCTTGACTTCTGGTGTACATGGTCATGGGCTCTAGATCTTCATCTGGACTTGTGCAGATGGGGGATCCAGGACCCCAACTGGATTCCTTGGGTCTCTAGTACATGGGCAGATCTGTTGGGCTCTTCCACATTTGACTTTTTGGGGTGAACATTATATAATAATCCCACAAATTATGTGTCCCGTATTAAATCTATTTCCTTGCAAACCATGACTATAACAGCTACGGAGACATAAATGAAATGAGACTGTAAGATGAACACACTCAAATATTAAGAACTAAAGATATTGTATAACTCAAAGAAAGTAGCCTAACATATGCCAAATATTCAGGAGTGGCCCTGGCACAATAGCGATCACCCATGAATTACCTACTTAGTGGTACTACTGTGTCTAGATTTCCCCCAAATGCCTCACACAGTCATCCATGAGGCCTTTTAAGCAGTGGCTAGTGTGTAATTAATTCATGGTGCAGTACTAGGATTAAGGGTGCTAGGAGTTAGGGTGGGCGATTACCAGATCAGACCCCTGAGTACCTTGCCTTGCCCTAATCCAGGTAGCCTAGATAGAGTAAAAAAGGGGCAGAAAAAAAAATCTGCTAAGGTTCCTTGCTTGCTTTGCCACCTCCTGCTCACCATGAACTGTTTCTCCTCTGTGATGCCTGTCTGCTGTGTCACCCTGCCTTGGAGCCAGCTGATGACGGACTGAAACCTCTATAGACTATGAACTAAGTAAATCTTCCCCACTTCAACTTTGGGTGTTGAGTAGAAAAAAAAAGTAGCTAATATATTTAATTACATGTGATCTGTGAGACTTAACAAAGATGGGGTTGGCTAGTTATATTATTCTGAAGAACTGAAACAGAAAATCTGGGAGATACTGCAGCTTGGGCTTACAGGGTTTGTCCTGAAGAATCCAGCTGCAACACCTCTGAAAGTGAGCTGCAGGTAACTAATAAAACTGTTTCCTGTGGCACACTGGATTTATATGGAGCTTTATGAACAGTTAAAGACTTACATTTTGCAAATGAGCAAATGAATGAATACAATTGGATTTTTTTTATTTTAAAGAGAATAAAATCTAAAAAAACATTAAAAATACAGAATTTCAAAACAAGATGATAGGAAATCAACAGTGGTTGTTATAATACATATTGTTATGTTTATATTAGTTGTTCAAATTACCAAATATAGGTATACAAAATTGATTTTAAAAAGCACGAACTGCTCTTTTCAGTAAACCAATAGAAATTAGTAGTACAGGTATCTTATCTATCATATACATTTTCCCCTTCCTTCTCTTTCTTACTTTTCTCCTTTCCTTCATCCAAGTCATTCTTGAATTTGAACAGTACTACCCATCTATAAAGAAAGATAAACTTGAGGATTTTATAAGGAAAAGAATACAACTAGAGACCATATTCATAAGGAAAATAAATCAGAGCCACATGTATAAAATAGTAAAAAAAAAAAAAATAGCAAATACAATCCAAAAGACAAAACAGATGATGTGAAATGCAACAAATACAGTCTTAAAGACAAGAGCCCATTTTATAAATTAGATTTTAAAAGTTAGATTTCTGAAACTGAGAGGACATTTTATAAATTAGATTTTAATTTTATATTTGACTTAATTATTTGATTAGATAGAATATTCCAACCTCTCCATTCTTCATTGTCCCTAAAATTTGTCAATATATGCCTCAAACTCTTTAAAAGTTAAAGAAAATTTTACATTTTCTCCCTAATATATAGTTGTCACTTAGCAAGCATTATTACAGAATCTATTAAAACCAGAGTAATTTATCTTCTTTTTTTAGATGCTAAATTGTCCTTTAAAATGGTAAGTGGTAAGTTAAATAAAAATTCATGTGCACTTGCCCTTTGCATGCCTGTCTATCTATATTTGTCAGGTATTTACGTAATGAAATGATCGTGGCATTTTCTCTGACATATCTCATACCAAAGATTATCAAAATGTGAAGACAAAATCTAATTGGTTCCACAGTAAAATGACTATTTTCTTAAATAATTATCATTATTGATAATTATTAGGGGAACAGAAAACAAAGAAATTGGTTCATAATTCAATAAATAAAACATACTATTCTGAATAGAAAAGATGATAAATGATATTTAGTGTGTCAAAATACAAGGAAGATATGTGTGATTATAATGTGGATTTAGGACTATCCATAAATATCCTATAAACTGATATGCATCAGTTCTGGTAAACATAATTATCAGAGACTCTAAAATTCATGTATCAATAATTAATATTTTAGGCTTATTAATTAAAAGTGATACATGGCAAAATATTTTATACATTGCCACATTAACTATGAACTCTTAAAAAAGCTTTTGCAATTGTAAGTTCCTTTTGTACCTTGGTTTATATATGACACGTATTTTTCTGTAGGTGTCTTCACAAAAATTAGTTTTTCAATATTCCCCCTTTTTGTTTAATAGACATCCAAGTATATTCAGAGATTTCTAGCAGACACTTTTAAATTAAACAAGCTTATGAATGAATATCTACCTGAAAAAAAACAGTGAGGTAGCTATGTTAGTTATGTGTAGGAAATAATTTTGTTCAATTATTAGAATCTTACCCACAGTTTATAACTGAAGACGATAATAAAATGTTGATATTCAAAGAATCAATAAAATAAAATAATCAAAACAACTTTATTAAGAATTACATGTGTAGGATTTTTTATAAACTTTAAACTTAAAACCACAGTTTCTATTGACAGGATCACAACACACATAATACACATTGCAGAAAACTTTAAAATGCAACTGGACAGAATTAAGGTATTGCCACTGACCTCTTCTATACCAGTGAAGAAGGCAGGCAGAAATCGAGTGGTTGAGTCCACAGAGTGCATAATACAAGGCTTCAGTTCACAGAGACATCATTTTATTTTTATACTTTTATCCTATACACTGACCATCTAAACTTTGATCATTATGAGGGCCTAGATCCTTAGTGACTCTCATAGACCCATGTGCGAATGCTTGGTCACCATCCTGTGGTACTATTAGGAGGTGAGGGAACCTTTATGAGACAGGGCCTCTTGGGAGGAAATTAAGCCACTGATGAGGGACTGTGTCCTTGAAGGGGATTTTTCTATCTCTGTTCACTAAGGGTATTAGTCTGTGACCTTTCTCATATGAAATATCTTTATCTGGTTCATGTAATGGTGAAGTGTCAAGGTGTCTTAGGACTTACTTTCTTTACTTTTCCCATTTGGAAGAGATTGTAGCAAATAGGAATCATTTATCCTTTCAATGTTTGGTAAATCAAAGGAGCAGAAGAAAGCCCAGAAATAGAGCTCCTCAAAAGAGACAGAAGCAGTCAAGTGATCTTTGACAAAAGATCAAAATCAGGTTACTGGATAAAGTATAATGTTTTTAACAGAAGGTGCTGGAACAACTGAACAAGCATAATGCAAAGCTGTGAATCTAGACACAGACCAATCTAGACACGTTTTACAAAAAGAAACTCAAAAAGCATTTTTCATTTTTTATTTTAAAGAGAACAAAAATAAACACACATTAAAATGATGCAGGATTTCAAAACAGGATGATAAGAAATCAACAATTGTTGTAGCTTCAAAGTTAGCTTGTTAGCTTCAAAGTTCAGATTACCAGACAATGACGTATTACTCAACTATAAAGAAAGAAACATTTGAGGATTTTATAGGTAAATGGCTGCAACTAGAGACCATACTCATAAGTGAAATAAATCAGAACCACATATGTAAACATTGTTTTGTCTCCCTAGTGTAAGAAGGTGAAAGAGTAAATAAAATCTGAAAAATACAATAGATGGTGTGAAAGGAGGGAAAATATTGTTGTAAAAAACTAGCTGAGGGCTAGCCAGATAGCTCAGCAGACTAAAGCACCTGCTTAGGCAGAGATCAGTGGCCAGCGTTCAATCGCTGGCTTGCCATGCCTGCCCTGCTCCCGTGGCATGCTGAGAAAGTGATTAAGACTGGGTGTGGTGGCACGTGTCTATAATCCCAGGGTTTGAGAGGCGGAAAACAGGAGAATCACAATGAGTCTGATCTATGCAGTGAGACCTCTCAGCCCTGTAGACCCTGTCCTAAATACATAAAAAAAAAAACAACCGAAAGAAAAAATTTAAAAAGCCAAAAATTGTATACAGATGGCAAAATGGGGAACAAGGTGTATCATGAGGAAATTGCAAATTAGAACAGAGAGATGCCACACCATACGTTGAGAATGGCTAAAATCTAGAGCACTGGCACCACCAAATGCTGGCAATGGAAGACATAAGTACTCATGGGAATATAAAATGTGCAGTAGCTTGAAAGTTTCTTACAAAAATAAATATAGTCCTGCCATATGGTCTAGCAACCATGCTCCTTAGGATTTATGCCGCTGACTTGAAATTATACGTGCACATAAAAATCTGCTTCTCACTATTTTCATGTTATTCATAATTGCTATAAGAGACATTTTAAAATAATTATTATGTGCTCTTCATAAATATCCTTTCCATAAATATAATCATGAACAATGACATAATTAAATAAAGGATGTGAAGATTATAAATCGATGCTGCAGGTTTTGAAAAGTATTTTACTTCTTAAAATATTAAATTTTAGTTACCATATGGCCCAGCAACTCTACTCTACATACAAAGAGAAATGGAAAAATAAGTCTGCAGAAACACTTGTACGTAAATGTTCATAGGAATATAATTTATAGTTCCCCAAAATGAAACAACCCAAATTATTACTAACTGATGAATGGCTAAAATGTGATATATACATATGGTGAAATGTAATTCAGCCATTTAACAAATGAAGTATCAATAAATACTGCAACATGAATCAAGCTTGAAAATTTTAGGCTAAATAAGAGAAGCCAGACTCAGACATATTTTATGATTCCAATTCCATGCAGTAACCAGAATTGGCAGATCTATATAGGCAGAAGGTATTTTAAGGTTTCCTCAGGGCTGCTGAACAGTAGGTTACAGGAACACTAAGAGTGATTACTAAAGATTGTGAAATTTCTCTTGAGTTGGTAAATTTTTTTCTAAATTAATTATGGGATGGCTGCATAATTCTATGATTGTACTAAGAAGACACTGAACAATATAATTTATCTGAGTTAATTGTATGGAAAGTGAACTGAAGCTTACTAAACCATATGGAACTAGAATAAGAGTGAAAATGAGAGACAGGGAGAGAGGGAGAGGAGAGCGAGAGACAGACGGACAGACAGACGACAGACAGACAGACAGACAGACAGACAGACAGACAGACAGACACAGAGAGACAGAGACAGAGAAAGATAGAAGCAGAGACAGAGACACATAGAAACAGAGATACCAGATAAATCCTATCTTCCTAAATACCAATTTGAGATACCAATTCTGACTATTTACTCTCTTTGTAATAAAACTTATCACATTCACTGGGCTACAACTTCCTCTTAAGTAAGATGAATATGAATATTTTTAGGCATGAGACCTTTTCAAGAAGTGCAACCTCAAATTACTGCTCCTTTTACATTTGGAAGAGTTTTATGAAATATAATTTTCCTCCTGAGTGTTGTGTGCAGAAAGAATGAAAGTGTATCAAATCGTTAGTCTGCATATACATCAAATGCTAAGTGACAGAAGCAATTACCTGATTCAATCAGTGGCTGTTGACATGTCCTTGCTTACCAGTGGCCAACTATGAAGCATATTCCAGGTTGGGTTGGTTTGAGTGAGTTTTAAGGAGTCAGATATAACTAAGCCATTAATGTTGATAGGAATACTCTATAAGAGTGGTAAAGTAATTCCATGGTAGGGGCACACATTAACAGGAACCGATGTGGAATGTGGTGCTGGGGATCAAACCTCCTCCCCTGTGCCTGCCTATGTGTGCTTGCCTAAGCAGGCACTTTAGACCACCATCTCACCGGCCCTGGTGGTCTCTCTTTGTGTTAGTTTTATTCACTGCCGATGGCTTTCCTCAGCCATGTTACACATTCCTGGCATTTCCAACTTTCTCTGGTCACCACTGCATTTCAGGCTACATTCACACAATTTGCATACTGCCCTCTCAGGGGCACGTTCCATGTCCCCCTGCCTCTGGAAATCTGGATGGAAGCCTAAAATCCTTGCATTCTGCACACCTGTAAGGGTCACACCATGCATATGATGTGAAGGTATGAAGCCACCCTCTTGAGTAGCAGCCTGGTTTACTTGTGCCATGGCCCCAAAGGCCTCTCAGGCCTGGATGGGTGAACACTGTGAAACAAATTCCAAAGAACCAATTACCCTAGCCATCCATTCTCAAGTAGGGTCTCTTTTCTGGAATAAAGCATTTGCAGTTTGGCCCCCTCTGACTTGTAGAGGGCAAGCTCTAGCCCATTCCAGAGGTGCCCTCAAGACACCTTTCCTGTTATGCTGATAGAAGGTACTTAGCTTTGTTCAGTGCTAATATTTCAGCATGTTTCTCCTGATACTCATTGTCATTGTATATCTGGCTAAAAACATCTAGTGGTGCCCATTTCCCAGCCTTAAGATTGAGTTGCTTTGTAATTTCCTATCACAACATTAAATAGTCCACACTCTTAATCTCAGTCTCCTAAAGCATCTCAGGATATGTGAGAAATGTATATATTTTATATATTTGTCCAGCATCTTGGATTTTACAGGTAAATAAATGTAAATGGGAAAAACACATAAAAGAGAACATCTAAGTATATTTGAATCTGATCAATTTTTGTTTTGTAACAGTATATAAAAATGGTATAAGATTGCTTCCCTCTTCTTCCTTCACTGAATATAAGTTACTAAGTTTTAAAACAGTAACATGTAGGTCTGTAGAAAAGGTGGTTATATTTATGTTTTTATTTTACTTGTTTATTTTAAAGAGGAAAAATAAACACAAAAGCAAAAGCAAATATAGAAACAAAGCAACATACAGCACAAATGGTACAGAATTTCAAAACAAGAATAGAAAATTAACAGTAGTAGAGTGCATTAATTTGTCCAAATTCAAAAGTTTGGCACAGTTTATTGTAAAGGTAAATTTAAACAATGAAGAAAAGGGACAGAAAAAAAACCCAGCAAGTATGAAAGATGCAGATATAAACAAAGATATGTGGAAGAGAATTTTAATGAAGAAGGGATTTTGAGATTTAGTCCTACCTAAAAGGAAAAAGTGATGAAGACAGAAGCCAAAAGCTAATGTAAGTCACAGTTATGCCAAAGAAATTTCATGAGGCTTGAACCTTTTGAGAAGAAATTTATACCTGTGATAAGATTGGCTATCAATTAAAATTTTGGTTTTAAAAGCGAGTGTTTATAACATCAATATTTCAAAGGCAAACAAAAACACTGAAACATCACCCAGGACTTAGAGGCAGATTTACTCAATGTTGATAGCCAATGACCTTAAGAAAACAGTGTTACGCCCTAAAGGCTCAGGGAGGGAGGTTTCTCCATAGGGTTGGCAAGCAAGAAGCAGACTATTTGGTGGTTATTGATTGATTCATACCGTATGACCAGCTATGCATCGTAATGATCAGCCATTTCTGAAAAACAGAAGTAACCGGAACTGCAATAGGAATTGAAGTAAACTGGAAGTTACCTCGGCAACTAAGAGAACCTGAAGTACACTGGCTGGAGGGGACATTTTCTGCTACGATATGAAAACAATTCTAAGTTTAAAATAATAATGTTTTCTTAAAATATAATCCATTCTTAGTAATAATGTAGAGAAGTAAGTCTAAGAAACACAAGTTTGTGTTTTATCAAGATAATTTTGTCTGTTTTGTGATGTTAGATTTTTGATATGTAGATAACTGAGCCTTAATAGTCAGGGGTTAAGTGTTGGATGGTTGTAAAGTTTTTTAAGTATTTGCTTTTTGCTTCATTTATTTTCATTAACAAATATTTGCAATACATAATGAATCTGCACATTTTTGGGAACTGGGAAACATAAATATTGTAGTGGATTTGTAACTGGTGGTTGACTTGCTACATCCAACCAAATTAAATTAGATGGTGCTGAGTGTGGGAGGCTCACCTGAGGACTGTTGCCAGCAGCATAAAGGCAGAACAGGAGAAGCTTCCAGAATGCTGTTAGGGATGCTGTTAAGAGAAGTTGTGGGAGCTGCTGGAAGCTGCTGGTTCTCTCGGGCTGTTCTGCTGGAGGACCTTGTCATGCTGGCTTTCCCGATGACATTCAGAGAAGCTTGGGTCCTCATCTTGAACATCGCTTCTGGGGTCCAGAGGGGAAGATGGTGCACTGCTCAGCCTTACAAAGAAGCTTGTCTGGTTGGCTTTCCTGATGGGAACACAGATTTTCTCATTGCTAGAGAAGCTTTGGCCCACACTGTTGCTGAGAACGCCTGTGGTACTTTAGGGGAAGCTCGGGCACTTACCTTGAGCATTGCTTGCTAGCTCTAGTACAGATCCCTGTTCTTGCTAACATAGATCTTTTATCTCACTGGCATAGACTTTCTAGCTTCCACCACTGACCTTTGGGCCTTTCCAGCACATATCTGTGAAGTGAACCTGCATGAGACTTTGTAGTGTCTCTAGGCCTCCAGGTTTTCAGCTGGACTCACAGAGGATATTAGGATCTAGGCCCTCAGATGGAGTCTTTAATGTTTATGTGTGTGGACAAATTTCTTGAACTTCTTGTATCTTATCCTTTGGTTATTCATTATAAAATACATCCTATGTTGTATCGTTCCCCCTGTAAAAACCCCGTATCACGACACATATTAAATCTTAATTCTTTTTTCATTTTAGTTCCCTTCTCATCACTCCATGTCCCTCTACTCTAGATGCCCTTTTTAGTACCACAAAGTCCACTCTCCTCTTTACTATCATTTACCCTCTATTTTGCTCTATGGCAATATTTATTATGTCTTATTTATTTCACTTAGCACCATGGTCTCAAGGTACATTCTTTTTCTCCTTTTTCTTTCTTTCATTTTTTTTTTTTTACAAACAACTCAAGTTTCTTTTTTCAGCTTCGTTGGTACTTAGTTGGTACTCTTACTTGGTACTTAGCTCTTGGGCATATTGTTAGTTGCAGTGATAAGCACACGGACATGCAAGTGTCATTTGTAATACTATGAGCCTTTGTCTCTTTTGGAAAGACATCCAGAAGAGGTACAGCAAGCTCAAGTGAAACTATCTTTAGTTTTGGAGGAATTTCTATGCTTATTTCCACAGTGGGTTTACTAGTCTGTATGTCAATAAATAGTGGAGAATGATTCTTTTTTCTCTGCACACTTCACCATCATTGATTTTTTTTTTTTTTTTTTTTTTTTTTTTTTTAGTTTTGATGATATCCATTATTTCTGGAGGAAGATGGAATCTTAGGGTTGTTTTGATTTGTATATTTAGTGGTCAAAGATAATGAACAACTCTTTATATCTTTGGAGACATTTCAATTGCTCATTTTTTATTGAGACTTTAATTGGGAGAGTATAATTCTTCGAGCTCTTATACATTCTGTGATTCTGCTGAGCAACAGCTAGAAAATTTTTGCTCCCTTTTCGTGTAATTGACATTCTGCTCAGAAAGTCCTGACATATGTTTATTTCTTCATGAATTTTATCTACTTTATTTTCCAACAAATTTAGTGTTTGTTTTATTGTTTGGGCTTTTATCTGTTTTTATTTGATTTGCAGTCTAGGTTAAGAGATAAAATCTAAGTCCAATGTTCTCCATGTAGATAACCAGCAGTATTTGTTAAAGAGGCTATTTTATCTCCAGGACTTGTTTTGGTCCCCTTGTCAAAGATCAGATAGTTGAATTGGCCTGGGGTATTTCTGTATGGTGGATTTTTTTTCCATAAGTCTGTTTTTCTGCCAGTAGGAAGCTGTTTTTATTACTGTAACCTTGAAATAGAATTTGCAATCTAGAGACTGGATGTGGTGGCACTTGCCTCTAATTCCAGCTTTGGGAGGCTATAAATGGACGGCTCACTACTCAGTCTGATCTACTAGTGTGACCCTGGACACCCTGTAGACACTTCCCTAAAAATTACAAAAACAACAAAAAAAAAGAATTTGAAATCTAGGAATGTGATGCCTTCGACCTTTTGTTGCTGCTCAAGACTGCCTTGGTTACTCTGGATCTCTTCTTTGTTCATATTAATTTTGGAATTGTGTTTGCTAATTCTACAAAGAATGCCACTAGTGCTTTGAATGGACTTGCAGTGAATCTGTATAGCATATTTGGCAATTATGATGGTTGACTGATTGTGTCCACTTGAGAAGTTTAGAAACTCGACTAAATTAATGTGATATACGCAATAGGTTTATCATGTGATTTTTATCAATTTCAGGTAAGATCTAGCTGCATTTTCATCAAGGCTTCTTCAAGAAGGGAAGTTGGATTTTGTACAAAATTTTCCTGTGTCTATTGAGATGATTAAGTTTTGTGATTGTCTCTGTTTATGAGATATATTACATTTATTGATTTTTTTAAAAGGTAAAACAACCGGAAAACCGGAAGAAGAAACCAAACTGGGCAAGCCAAAAGGCCTTTTAAAGAACTAATCCAATCCCAACGCCAATAATCCTTAAAAAAACTTTGGGAATAAGCCCAATAAAAAAAATGCCCCGGAAGTTTCCTTAATTTTTTTCTTTGTATTAAATTCTTGTCTGTCTTTGGATATACTGGCTTCCAGGAATCAGCTGTGAAGTCCTCTTGTCGTTTCCTCATAGAAGAGTCTGAGGGACACTGTCAGTCACTGCTTCTCTGGTGAATTCTCATCAA
>NW_004524715.1:3756500-3757458 GCF_000260255.1 Octodon degus
TCTAAGCCATTATTTCTTTCTGTCCCAAGAATTCATCAATCCCAACTCAATCTCTGCTCTCTGAGTAATTTTCTGGCCCCCTTAGATTCCCTAATCTTGAAGGTTCTCTCCTGTGGTCACCTTGGTCACTGAACCCCATCTTCCAGTGAGATGGGAGATAGGATGCCTGTTTACTTGGTGGTGAGTGGTCAGCTGAGTTCACATCACCACTGGTTGGTGCAGCTGTCTGGTGCTTGGGCAGGGTTTCTCATTATTCATCTGGACCTGACTCACAGCTGCCTGGGCTTATAGCTCCATTTCCTGGCCTTGGTTTGCTGTTACAGATCGCAGCCACCAGCCACTGCTGTTTCACTGGGCTTCTTTCTTCCACTTACAACTTCCTCCCTGAAGGAGGCAAGTGACTTCCTAAAATAGTATGTTTGCTGAGGCTGAGCCATAGGCAAGCCAGGACTAAGACAATATCATGCATGCCCCTCTAATGCCCATGATGCTGCTTACTGTCAGATGGGTTCTTCTTAACTCTTGCCTAGGTTTTTTGTTTGATTTCTTTTTTCCGAGCACCTGCAGATACTGGTGGGCAACTAGCCTCTGTGAAATGCATGAGCACTACTAGTTTTAATCTATCACCTTTTCCTCTTCTAAATAATCAGTATATAGCTCTGGTTATGTAACTATTTTTCGGGTTATTGTTTTGTAAGTGGTACTCTGTATATCTGATATAGTGGTATGTATACATATAATGAATAAATATGCTGTGTGAATGCATAAGTTTATAAAACTAGAGCTACACATATTAGCTACAGGTATATGCAGAGTAACCAGTAAGAGCTTTCTTTTGTACAATATGCATTGCATCCAGGTGAACATAAATGTAATATAACTTTTAAGATTTATGGCTGGGCATGGTGGCACACACCTGTAATCCCAGCACTTGGGAGGCTGAGACAAGAGAATCACA
>NW_004524715.1:3759318-3805017 GCF_000260255.1 Octodon degus
CAAAGAATAAAACAGTTAATAACATTAAAAAGCTAGAGAAAAAAAGAGGAGAGAGATCATTATTGTTTCTTAAAATTAAGTAAAATAAAGACTAGGGAGGTGACACATTCACGACATAGGGATCACTGTAGTAGTGGTGATATATGGTAAACAAATTCCCAACCTGCTAGATGTCCAAAGTGCTGAGTTCGTGTTCTCTAAAACTGAAGAATAAATTCTAGGAGCAACAGAGATTAAGAGTAGGAAAAATTTATTGAAGGAAAGAAGAGAGAGACAGAATGTGTGTTGTCTGCTGACCTTCTTCTCCAGGGCGTTTTGTTGAACAAAGCCATGAAGTGAGGTGAGTTCAAGGTGGGATAAAACTTCAGTCCACTAATCAGATTACAAGTTTAGTCAGCTAGGCAATAGTGAGCCAATGGGAAGTCACAAGGGACAAGAAGGCTTGGTCTTCTACCTCAGTGCAATTGACGTCTATTTAGAATATCAGTTACAGCCCTTCCTCCCTGGGGAAGTATATGAGTGAGCAGTTCTTTATTTTTGAAGTCTGTCCTTCAGTGAATTCTCCTCCAGCCACAATTGTCTTCAGGCCTGACCTTTCCATGTTTCAGCTCTATCTGACTGCCTACGATATTTCCAGATAATGTAGCTATCTATAATATGGAAGGCTAATCAAAATTCCAGGGTGTTATTGGCTACTCATTAAAATCATGATTTGTGGTGGGTCCCCCCCCCCCCCCGGATAGTCAAGGATTTAAAAGTTTCTTTTTCTACAAACCAAGACTTTTTATTTAGTTCAGTAGGTGACTAAAAGTGGAACAAACCTTGACCTTTATTTTGCATCTTATTGTAAATCTTGGTCAAACTCCTTTTTAGTCCCACATAAAATATGTGGATCTTTATGGCATGTCTACCTGATAGGTGGCAGGAAAGAGTTGATCAGATCTGAATTTTTCAGGTTTTACTGGCAGCAGTGATTGCAGAAGTGATGGTAGCAGAGCATAGAAGCAGAAATAAGGGGGAAAGGAAGAGGAAGCCTTTATTAACTCTGAAGACACAGAGAGGATCATAGGTAGGGAAATGGGCAGATAAGCTGACATGAGGTAGGGAGGATGAGACTGTACTAGGGGTGGAGCTTGAGGGGTGGGGTCAGTGATGTACAAAGAGCTGATTGGAGGCTCCCTTGTGTGGGTGGGAAAGGTAAAAGGAAGTTGTGTTCAAGGCTGGAGTGGGGAAAAAGGAGGAGGAAGTGGTCATTGGGAAGATAAACTGTTATTTTGGGGATTCAGCCATGTTGGATCAGGGCCAGAAATCATTATGTGCTTCTATGCTTTAAAGATCAAAATTTGCTGTTATTTCTAAGAAATAACTATAATTTTGAAGAACAGTTTGACTTAAGTGACTAAAATGCATGTGTAAGAAAGAGGTTTACTAAAAGGGATATTCTTCTCCATTAATTTGGAGAGTAGCAAATTTGAACTGCTTCTGTCATTCATCTTTATCGGAATAAACTACTGTATCGTAGTCCTGCATTTGGTATGCAGGTTCTTGATAAAACCATTTCCCATAGGATTTATTAGTGTATGGCCATCAACAATTGCATCTGTCTGTCCTTTAGGGTAAAGTAGATAAAAAAATGTTTGTGACATTCTTCTTTAATCTTTTTTGCTGTACTAGCGTGAAATGTTAAAAGGAAAAAGTTATATGATCTAACTGAATTTAAACAACATTGTTACTCAAAAGTAATTATTGTGTTCGAATCTTAAGGTAAGAGGCTAAATTATTTTAAATAGAGTTGTTATTCAAAATTGATGATTGTGTATACAGTGTTTAGGCGCTAGCAGAAGTGTTCTTCCTATTGATTATCTGCCATCGTCTGTCTTGATAGCATTTTAACAAAAGTAAACAATTATGATCTGATAGCATTATGAGCAGTACTTAAAGTGAGATGAGAAGAATGCATACAGTTGCAGAGGTGCCTTTGGTGATTTTATGCTTATTCAATGCAATAACAACTAAAGTATTCTCATTTAGAATGGATTGATTTTCTGTCTTTAGGGAATTCTTAATTACCTTCTAGTTAAGAAACAAGCCGACTGACTCCGACACTGAATGCGCCCCTCTTCACAGTTTATGCTGCTTAAAATGCCACCTTCTTAAACCGATGTGTTCATTTTAACTCCAGGGAACGAATGTAAATCCGACATATCAAGCCATTGTAACTTTAATGAGTTATGTCCATGAAGAACACAGTTGAAGCTTATGTAAGCCATCTGACATTTAAAAACAATTTAGTGGATACATATCAAACAACAGGGACCTAAAAAATGACTTATTTCATATCTTTGCAAAGGCTGTTTTAAAAATACCCTCGTGGTGACACAAAAGGGTATGTCATACGTAATAGTCTGATTTCAGAAACTCTTCCAACCCATTAACTAGCTGTATATATCTTTCCCATTAACTAGCTCTATGCCACTGCTTTCCTTGCACCAATAAATCAACTCTCTCAAGTACCTTATAAAAATGAACACAACTTAGAATCATCCTATGTCCATAATCATGTCAAGTTGTTTCCTCTATTTTATTTTTTTTTATTTTTTTTTAATTTTATTTATTTATTTATGTGTGTATGTGTGTGTGGCCAGCTCAGCCCACCAGGGGGCGGGGCTGGCTGGTATGTGGTGCTGGGGGATATGAACTGCGGTCCCTGTGCTTTGCTAAGCTTGTTCTAAGTAGGTGCTTTAGACCACTGAGCCATCTCACCAGCCTGTTTCCTCTATTTTAAACAGTTTTCTTTTTTTTTCCATCTCCCCCATTTCTTCAACCTTTATTATATGAATAGAAGAACTTAGACAATTTAGCACAATTTTAATAAAATGTTTCCCAAGCTACATTTTGACCAGGTACCCACAATTTTTTTATAGATGCCATGTTGTTATTTGAGATTTTTGATCTAATCCAATCACCTATCTTTAATGGGTGAATTTGATCCATTGCACCCATATTACTGAAGAACCTTAGATTAGGAATTGTTTCTGTTCTCTTTTTGTAGTTTTATATCACACTTCTGTTATTAAAATTTTTGTTTTTCAGCATTCCTGCCTTCCTCCAGGCATATACTTTCACCAAAGTCAAGTTTTTATTTATATTGCTGTCATGTTTCTTTGATAACTTGTAGTTTATTTTTCTTTTCTTCGCTTGTCTTCATTTTTTTAGTCAACATAAACCCTCTCCACAGCATCTGTCACAATCTATTCATGTGTCTCTTGCAGCATTTCCTAAATAGTATCTTTGTTATGTGACTACGTCCTCCCCAACTATGTTCTGAAATGACAAATTCTTAAGGCATTATTCTTAAATGACAAATTCCTAAGACCTTGTATTCCTGTGAGTATTTTTTATGACCCCCTTGTTGCTGAATGGCCAGTAGGCTGGAGAAACATTCTAAAGTTAAAGTTTGGACATTTCATTAGTATTTTTACAAAAAGCTCATCCTTCTCTTTGACTCCATACCACTACTGAGCGGTATATAGTCAAGCTGCTTCTTTCGTGAGCAATTTCTTCTTACTTTCTGAAAGCTTTTAGAGATTAGTTTTCTTTGATATTTTGAAATATAAAATTACTATATCTAGATGTGACGTTTTGCATATTCCCTCAGCTCATACTGGTTTTCCTTGTTTTATTGAGATACAAATAACAAGTACAAATTAAATGCTCAAGGCATACACAGTGATGTATAGATAGATGGATAGATAGATAGATAGATAGATAGATAGATAGATAGATAGATAGACAGATAGATACATAGATAGATAGATAGATAGATAGATAGATAGATAGATAGATGTATAAATGAATATGTAACGTGTAGGTCTTAGCATGCTGTGCATTGTTCTCCAGGATTTATCTTCATAAATGCAAAGTTGCATTCTCTATCAGACATCTGCTTTGGCCCATGTCTTGTCTTCAGGTAATTTTCCCTCTACTCTTTTTATATTATTTTCACATATTTTATAGATTCCGCATATGAGTGAGACAGTATAGTGATGCTCTTTTTTTACCTAATTTGTTTTACTTAAGTGTATTAGTCAACTATTCCATCTCTGAGATACAATACCTGACACCCAGAATTTAAAGGAGATTAATTTGCCTCACAGCTTCAAGGGATGCAGTGCATGGTCAGTTGACTCCAGGGCAGAAAGAGTGGTGCAGTAGATTCTTAGCTCAGGACAACTGGGAAATAGAGCAGGGGGACAGCAATGGAGATGTTGGGGCGAGAGACTGCAGATGGTACCAAAGCTACCTCTCATAACGCACCCCAACACACCCAGAAGTGGGTTTACTGATCTCCCGGATGTTTCTTACCAATTAAGTTGACACATCAAAAAATTAACATTTACCTTAAATGTTGTGATTTCCAGCCCTATCCATGTTGTCACAAATTACAATTGTTTTCTTCTTAAGACTAATATTCTACCATGCACACCTATCTAATTATGAAATAAATGTAGTGAATATGTCCATGTTCACATGTAGATATATTATTTCTTTTGAATGAGTGAAATAAAGTTATTCACATACATGTTCATTTTATTTTCAATGTTTTAAGGAACTAATATTTTTTTTTGGATCTGTATGTTGAAAATGTATTTCTTTTTCTCTTACTATGAGATTCTTAGTTTGATTTCATTATTACCTGAATTCATGACATATGATGGTCATTGATCCATACATGTCCTTCCTATATTATGTATTTAAACATGTACAATCCATCATAATACTCAGTGTTTTTTTAATAATTTTCATCCCCACTTAAGTTATTTGACATCTGTTCTTTGAATGGTCTATGCCCTACTACATAACCAAAATTTTATTATATTTTTATACAATTTCTAAAGCATATATATATATATATATTTGATCAAAATTAGTTTCCTTATATATTTAAGCATATATGTTATTTTTCTTGTGGTACAATTTTATCTTTTAAATATTAAAATTATAAATATAATACATGGTATTTCTCCATTCTGTTGTTCATAGATACCTAGGATATTTCCATTTATTTTTTTAATATAGACAATAAGAGTTCTTTAAACCAGATTACCCAAGTGTCCCAGAGTACACACAAGAGCTTTCTTTTTTAATTTTATGGAATATTAATTTATAGACACAGTGCTGAATTTTGATCCCTATTTTTTAAAAAGGATACACAAAATTAAAAAATATATTAGAAATGGTAGAGAGTTTCACTAAATAAAATAATAGGAATTCAACAGTGGTTGTTATATCACATTATATTTGTCTTCAAGTTATTTATTTAGATCCCCAGATATAAGCATGCAAAACTGGTGAAGAAAGAGTCATAAGAAATTAAAAAGGAGAAGAAAACAAGAAAAAGAAATTTAAGCATTATTCTAATTTTCTGTATAGTTTTTACAATGAATGAGTGTTGGACTTTGTCAAAAGTTTTTTCTGCATCTGATCGTGTGATTTTTGTACTTGGCTTTGATGATGTGGTATATCACATTGTTTCATTCTGTGTGCTAGTATTTTTTTTGAGAATTTTTGTATCTGTGCTCATTAGGGAGACTGGCCTATATTTTCCTTTATTGGCTGCATCTGTCTCCAATTTTGGTATCATATTTCTATCATAAATTTTGGATTGTCTCATTTCATGTATCTAATCTACTGTTAATCTATCTAAGAGTAGAAAATCTATCAGAAATATTTTTGAAAGAATGGAAATTTCACAAGCTCAACTGATGAAATATGGTATCTGCCTCAGCACAACCCACAGTGAATGTTTTATGCAGTCTATTAAATAGAAATATACCAACAAGTGTAGTTTACTTTTTCATGTGTCCAAATACGATAACTTTCCTACCTATTACCTTCAACATTTGAGTCATGGCAGTGTGGATTATTGCCACTCATTGGAAAGTGGAAGGTAGAGCAATCGCTAATTGATGAGGGCTGGTAGGAATTGGCCAATGTACTAGAGCATGCTCAGGGTCTTCCTGCTGACTTCCAGCTATGTGCTGTGGGCAGCCACCCAGTTCTGTTGTCACAGAGGACAAACATTTAACAAAATCTTTGAAAATGCTTTAAAAATATGAAACCATCAATAGGTTTTAAAGATATGAAACTATCAACACGAATCTCTGAAGTAACAATGCAGCTTAATGCACTATACAAGGTTGGACTGGACCCAGTGGATTGAGCTTATATGAAATTCCTTGAAAATTTAATTTTTATTATGTTCCTCAATCTTAAAAAATGGAGACATTTAGATAGAGTACATATAGAATATTTCTGATATAGAAAGAATGAGTGAGCAAATATTACACACACTGGAGAATAAATGCATGTTAACTCTAACAGATTCCCCTAGACTCCCTACTAGCCATCTTTACAAACTACTGGCTATAAGCATCCTCAAATTTTACATACACAATAGTTTATTTTTAAAGAAAATTACTTCTTTAGATTTTAATTTTTTTAAATATCCCAGAAATTTATTTGATGTTTGGTTGAATACATTTTATATAGAAAGATTGAGATTGTTATTGTTTGTTTTGGGTACTTCTGGTAAATCTCGGGGAAGAACTAGCTACAAAGGGTGCCAATCAAGACGTAAGAAATGGAAACCACAAGCCCAATTTTAGGACTGTTGTCTGCTGGGAGATCTGTATCTAGTGAAATCAAGCCACTCCCAATGCTCAGTGTGTTCACAAAAGGCTAACATTTTGGAGGGCATCGTGTTCTGTCTGCAGGAGCATTTAGATGCTTGGAATAAAAAATAATTCAGCTTTGATGTTTTCAATACTGCAAAACGTTTGAGCCTAGAGTCTACAGCCAGAATAACTGCTTCCCATTCCTCTGAATGGATACTCTCACATAACAGTTTATCTTGAGCTTGGCTTCCGCCTCTTCCACATCGTCATCACCATCTACTTCTGCGTTTTCTCTCTCAAGCCGCTCTAGCTCCCTCATGAGCTTTGTCTTGTCTGTGTCAGCAACCACTTTGGGCTCCATTTGAACATTGAAAACACCCCTGTTTTCCTCAATTTTTGCTTTGATGACAGCCAAAAGTTGACTGAGAACTAAGCGGCCTTCAGGATTGTGGTAGTGATCACATACCGAGGAGGAGCTATGAGGCTAATCTTGATGGGCTTGGTCTCTGCTGAACAGTTCAAACCTGCTCTCAGGGTTTCTTTCACAGTGTCAATGCCTCCATAGCCATAACAAGCCTTCTCAAATGTCTGCTTGAATTTTGACAACTTGTGGGGTCAAACACCTATCAATATTGTTAATGAGTACCTCTCATTCATCTTCATTCAAATCTAAACTATCCAAAATAGATGGATTTGAGGCTGCATGCTTAAATGCAGCATAGGCCCCATTGACAGGTCTCTTATACTTGTCATTGAAAGCCCTTGCAGTCCTCTGGAACAGGCTTTCCAGCTGCTCATCCTTGGTGTATTCTAGCGCTTCAGCAACATGATGAAGAACGCTATAAACAGTTTTGGATTTTGTGAATTTGCCTTCACATTTGATTTCTTCCTCTGGAGAAACTCTTCTTTTGAACAAACCAATGCATGCTTTCTCTTTGTCCACTCTAATGACAACCACACATTCATTCCTACCAATTCAAATGAGTTTGTTTATAGAATGGATACGTCTTCAGGATAATTCACTAAAAGGAATCATGCCTTCAGTGTTGTTATATTCCAGCAAAGTGACAGAAGATCCCATTTCAGCAGTGGACCTTACATTCACCATCACTACTTCCACCTCAGGAAATATGCACTGATAAAATCTACAGCTCAGGCCTGGGATTTTGTGATATGTGAGTGAGTACTGCACTAGAGCCCCACCATGAGATCTTACAGTGGAGATCTCTTCTTCCACCCACACCAGTCACAGAGCTGTCTTGGCATGCACTTTGCTCAACCTACCACGCAGGCAGAACCACTTCTTCCGATTTTAAGAATCAAAGGTTAAGAAATGTTTCATTCATAAATTTTAAATTGAGATTAAGGGGAGTAAAGGAGAGTCCTACACTAACACCTAAGACTAATTGAGAAAATTCAGAAATTTGTGTAACACTTTCACTAGGTAAATTTTCTTTTCTCCTGATATTAGATGTAGATAAATATGTGTAATGATGAAAGTGGATTCCTCTGTTCAGTTATGTTTTGTTTTTTAAATACATGTTCACAGTACAATAATGATTACAGTCACCATGAGGAGTTGGTACATTTATATAACATGTCTTAACTCATTTTATACCTCTGCCTTAGTTACTTTTCTTATGGCTGAGATAAAATACCTGACACCCAAACTTAAAGGAGAAAAGGGTTATGTAGCTCACAATTTGTAGAGGTTTCAGTCCATAATCCACAACTGGCTGTCTGGCTCCATGACAGGTCAGCATGGTGAGGTGCAACATAGAGGGGACACAGTCTATGACAGGCAGATTGGAACAAAACATCAAAGGAGAGGGACAAGACTCTTTCTGTCCCGTATGTTGTCTGCAGGCTACCTGCTCTAAGGCATGTGTAGCGCTGGCATCCTTAATCCCAGCCAGAGCTGGTAAATGACTTACTAATCACACACCCTTCGTCCCAGCACCATGAATTCTAGATACAGCCACCTCTGAAAAACCCTGTACAACCCAATCATGAGGACACGTAGACACAGGAGAAAGGACAGGTGCCACTCCTCCCCCCTTGATCCACCACTTGGTCCCCTTCACATTGGCAGTAAAGAAGTAAATGAATAAATCTATCTCCCTTTTACTATTGTCTTTCTTTTATTTTGCTCATTATCTATATGTAGCTTTTCTCATATAAAAGAAGCTGTGCAGTATTTTAAGCTTGTGTGTCTGATTTATTGCACTTAACATTATCATTTCAGCGTGCACCCATTTTCCTAAGAATGAGTCAAATTTATTCTTCTTTATAGTACAAACTCCAGTGGGTAAAATACCACTTTTTATTTACCTGTTCTTTTTTTTTTTTTTTTTTGTATTTTAGGGAAGGGTCTACAGGGTGTTCACAGTCTCACTACTAGATCAGACTCATTGTGATCCACCTGTTTACAGCTTCCCAAGAGCTGGGATTATATGCTAATGCCACCATGCCCAGTCTCAATTACTGTCTCAGCATGCCCTGGGGGCAGGGCCTGGATGGCAGGCCCAGGGATTGAACCTTGGGCCCCTGAGCCTGCTTGCAGGTGCTTTAATCCACCCGTTCATTTGTTGATGGACATGTAGACCACTTACAAGGTTTAGCTATTATGAGTTGTACTATTATAAACATGGATTTGCATGCATCATGGTAATGTGCTGTCTGCAACTCTTTTATTTAAGAGACATCTGAAAGATAAGTAGAACACCTGAGTCAAATGCAGTCCCTATTTTTTAGTTTTTTGAGGCTTTCCATACTGTGTCACCTTGTGATTGTACCACCTAATATTTCCACCAACCACATAGAAGCACTACTTTTTACCTAAGCCTCATGACATTTGCTATGATTTATTGATAACAGCCTTTCTTTCTGGAGTGAGATGAAATCTAGCTGCTTTACTTCACGCTTTCTAATAAGCAGAGATGTCAAGCACTTTTTGATCATTTGTAGTTTTGAGAATTGCCTATTTATTTCAATTGCACATATTTTGATAGGGTCTTTAGTTTAGTGGTCTAATTTTATTTTTAGCTCTTTGTATATTCTAGATATTAGTCACAATCCATTGCTAGTGAGGGCCTTCTGAATTTAAAGGAAATAGAGGGCAACAATGCAAGCAGATATTTTAATAAATGTGTAGTTGTTGCTGTTATTGAGACCTTTACTTAAAAATAAACTACCAGCATTTTATTTTACTTTTGCAACAAGACCTTCTCATTGTCTTCTGTATCAGAACACTCAATACAGTCCATGAAGTAATTGCACTATTAGAAGGGTACTTCAAATGTAATATTCTCTACTAATAGCTTAATTAATTTAGGCAATCACTGTAGGCAGCCCCTATCAACCTACCAAGACAACTGTTCTTTTTAAAGCAACATTAAATATTTGAATGGTAACATACAAACTAAACTATTTATAGTTTGTATTTGAACAAAAATAAAAAATGTAAGTGAAAATAAATACTTTTCAAATAGATGCAACACTGTGTTTCCCAATATCTTTCCCAGTGGATGTTATGAAGAATGATCAAGTCTCTACTGTTCTTCATGAATAAAAATTCTTTATAGGATGATACCACTGCAACTGATGCCTGTTGTCTCTGATGAATTTGAGATGCATATTACAAAATCTCATTAATCAGGTTGTATCTGGTAGCATTTATTTATTACATGTCTTCCATTTTGGTTTTAATTTTATCAAAATTCTGGAGGCTGGTTATAAGCTTTCCTCTTGACTCCTATTTGTGTAGCCTGTAAGAAGGAACTTATCTAATTAATTGTTTTCCCTCTTGTCTCATTCAGATGAAAATTAGTTTCTTTAAAACTTATATAACTTCCCAAAGGTAAAAAGTTACTGAATTTCCTAGGAAGACCTCATCTAGTTAATTGTTATTCATTTCCTAATGTTGTTCTATACTTTTTTTATGCAAAAGGGCCACTTTTCGAAGCATCTTGCCTTCCGAATCTTTGTGTCTCTGGTTATCCACTTACAAAGGAGGTGGGGTAAGGTAGTGGTCACTTTTAATTCTGAAGGAAATAGCTCTTCATGGTCTTCAGGTAACATCTGAGAACAGCATGAAGAGTTTGTGAAGTACACAGTATGTTTTAAGTGAACATCGTTCCCGTCCTGTAGAGAAAAGTGCAGAGTTTGGATCCAGCCAGAGTTCTTCACTCTGTCACCAGATGTCTTGGTGCCTACCCTTATACTCTGCTCAGTTTGCTTGCTTCCACTCAAACCTGATAAGCACTATATTATACCTAAACATATGTATAAATAAGAGGGTTTTTTAAATCTTTTCCCCCCAAATTCCTCTTATAAGAGATCTCTGCTAATTGACCTACAAAAGTTCTGATTAGTCTCTCATAATTACCAACTTAAAAAGGTCATCAGTTTAACCTGGCCAGAAATATATTTGAGTGTACTCTCATTTTATAAAGATGTCCGTGTGTCCTGTATGTACTTGTTTGTTTTTATGTCATTCTGTAAACAGCTGTTCCTTTTTATTTGAGCTCTAAAATATAGACTTAAAACATGCTTTCTCTTGAGCTACCAGCTGGTCTAGGTAATATAAAAATTAACTTATAATTAAGTAAAACCATTAAAATAGGGAAGATTGTTGGACAAGACTCTTGATTGATGAATAGAGGGTGGCCAACCTTAGTTAATTAATAGAGAGCCTCCAATAATTTGGTCAATGGTTAAAAGACAAAGTTTTTTTTCAGTAATTAAAATAAGGTTTTCTCATAAAAGATGCTCAACATATTAAGTATATTCATGCCTTCTAAAATACTGTATGCTACAATATATATTTTCTTTCAGATGTAAGCATATGCCTTTCTCTTATGCTCCAGATATTTATAATAAGAGGTTCCCATCAAGCCAACATGAAGTCATTAGCCAAATGATAATTTTCTAACTAAAACTGATGTGATATATCCTATGTATGTGCTCTTACATTTAGAGATGCACCTTCCTGTCAAGCCAACGTGAGGTCATCAGCCAGATAATAATTTTATAGATAAAATGTATGTAATATGTATCCTATATACATTTAAAGATGCAAAAACAAAATGGGGATTTAGTATGACTGCTATGCTGCACTGCTCTAAAATATAGACTCTAAAACAGTATGACAATTGATGTCAAATGATCTCTATGACATTATATAACTATTGTCCATTTACATTCTATAAGGATTTAACTGCTGAAATGTCCATGGTTGATCAGCTGGTTACACTTTATATTTCAAGGTACTTGATACTCAGATAAAATTCTAATAATCAAGTGTATTGCTCCAAACTGAGTATACTAATGTACACTGAGATTGTCCTAAAAAAAACCCCAATTATTATTAATTCCTATTTTATAACCCTATCTGTTCCTGACATTCATGCCAAACTAAAAAGACAAATCTTGGCCTTCAAACTCCACAGGAAAATGTACTTAATCTAACTTTCCATGTCTTCAGTAATAGAGACCAAAATTAACTATGTACACTGCCAACTTTTGGCTACAACACTCAGGACTCCCATCAAAGCATGACCTTGACAAGGTAATGCTGAGCCTAAACAATGCTGCTACATGAGCCAAGTGCAGTGAAGAAGGACACTGGGCGTGAGCCTGCCCCAGCCTGCAGCCACCACTAGGACATCTGCAAGCTCGAGGGTCACTGGAAATACGACTGCTGTGTCCACCAGAGAGCAAGTAAGTCATCCAATTCCCTGCCCTCACAGGAAACCTCACTAAGGCCAGATCCATGTACTTGAGCTGCTTGGTCTTGCTCTTGAAGAGCAACAACAGAGCTTGGGTTCCATGGCCTATATCAAGGCACGTTTGTCAAGAGTCCTGAGTCTCGCTGGACATCTCAGGTTAAAAAAAAAAACAACAAAAAAACCAAAAAAAAAAAAAAAAAAAAAAAAAACCTCTTTTCTTGCTGACATGGAGACCACATATAGTGTTCTTCCTGAGTTCTAAAATCATTATATTAGCTCTAGTCTCCATAGTGGGTGTTGATGGCTGACCTACATGACCCTTTCAGACAAGCCCTCTCCATGCTAACTTCAGACACTGTTCTTCACTCTTAATTTTCTTGTGATCCCAACATGTCCCATACCTCTCATGGGGAGAGACCTCCTCTAAAACTCCACTTCTCTCTCACCTCTCTCTCCCTCCACAATGTACATCCTACAAACCCAACGTCAATGTACAGCTAGCTCCTCCATCCCTCTTCCCTTGTCGAACACATACTCTGAGACACTTCCAGGCCCACTTGTGCCACACATGCTGTCCCTAGACTAATGTGCCCCAGAGATCCCACAGTGTTTCCCTACATTCCCCAATACCCAATAGCCCTCAAACATAAAGAGACTCAAATCCATCATTCTCTGCCTCCTTACCAATAGTTTTCTTAAAACTGCCCACTTGCCATATAATACCCTCATTCTTCCTGTACTCAAACCTAATGGCTCCTATTGTTCAGTTCAAGATTTCAGAATTTTTTTTTATCTGTTCACTCTATTGGTGATTTCTTTTGCTGTGCAAAAGCTTTTTCTTTTATTCCATAATTTTATTGAGAAACAAATAGCAATGAGACAGTTTCAAATCAAATTGGTAGGACAGTTTCAATAATTAACACATTGCATATTCTCTTCCTAGTGGTTATTTGCTGTACAAGATGCAGACATGATATCCTATTTACAAACACTGTTAGAACAAATCCCTCTATTCATTAAGAGAATGCAACTATACATCTATCCTAACCATTTTGAATACACTGTTAAAAAATGGACATTCATCTGTATCCCCTTTTTTGTTTAGTTGATTTCAGAATTATTAATAATGTGGTTACTTCTTTTCACCCAGTGGTGCCAAACACCTATACTATGCTCTCTCGTATCCCCCCTTCCACTACTCATTTTACTGTCTAGGGATGTTTTCTTCACCTTTCCCTTACACCCAGATTGTCAGGACCTCTGCCTTCTCATGGATTGATCTAGACACTCTGATCGCAACAGCGCACATGGACAATCCTGCCTCAAGGATTCAGATAGTCCTCAATTCTTTAGCCAAGCTCTTGCTGCTGATCTTGAGACCCTTGATCTCTAGCCAGCTACTCCTTCAATGTATCAATGACCTCCTCCTTTGCTCCCCCTCTCATGCCCTGACCCTAAGACAAACAGCTACTCTTCTCAATTTTCTGTCAGGAGCAGCTTATACAGTTTCTCCCTCCAAAGCTCAGATAGCTTCACCAAAAGTCAAATATCTAAGACTCACCCTCACTCCCACTACTCATGCAATCACTGCTGACCACAAAGCCCTCCCTCATGACCTTCAGGTGCCCACCACAAAATAACAGGTTTTGTCCTTCCTTCGTCTGGCTAATTTCTTCCGCCTCTGGGTTCCCAGCTTTGCTTCCCTAGCTTAGCCTCTCTATAAAACATCAAAATGTTCCTAGTTAAAGCCCTTTGACCCTGCTGCTCCTAAACATTCCTCCTTTCACAGCTACAACAGGCCCTCCTAAGGGCCCCAGCTCTCTTTTACCCAACCCAACTCAGCCTTTAACCCTATGTACTTCTTTTCAGGGTCATAGTACAGTGTGCATTTTATGACATAAAAAGAGACCATCTTTTCAGGCAGTAGCCTACTTTTCTAAACAACTGAAGACAACACAGTTGGTAGATAGACTCCATGTCTCCACATACTTACACACTAACACAAGAGACAAAAATCTTACTTTAACAAAATCTATACAGTTGTGTTGCGGTACTACAGATGACCCTGACTCCTTTCCCTCACATTGATATTAAAAAATAAAGATCGATACTCTTCTCCAACATGGTCATAGTAAAATGACAGTCAGATCATAGACCCACCTCTTGCTTCCCTTCTTGTGTCCCTTAATCATGATGACATGTACTCATAATGTGCTGTCTTTTTATGTACTCTTCAGTCTCCGATGTGAGCCATCACAAAAGATAAAGTTCTAGTCCTAGCTGAGACACCTGGCACTAACTTTGACTTGAGCATGAACCATCATCCTTGTCAACTCCCCTCACCCCTAAGATGACACCCCAGTTCAGCAGGAAGCAATCTAAGAGACATATCATCCCATTTATAACAACCAAAAGATGGGGATGATAGGTATGGCCTTAGTCTGAATTGCTAATTTATTATGGTGGTCATCCAATATGGCTGAAGCCCTTAAAACAACAGTTTATCTTCCCGGAGACCACCTCCCCTCTTCTCCAACTCAGCCAAGGATGCAGTTTCCTTTCATCTTTCCCACCACCTCAGGGAAGACCCCAGTCAGCTCCTCAGGTATACCTAAACATCCCCCTCAAACTCCACCTTTGGTAAAAGGCCATAAAAGCCTCCCTTTGTTCCAATCCAGAGAATTCCTCATCTTCCCAAATTCTCTCCATGTCCTCCAAGATAACGAAGCCCCCTTCTCTTTGTAATAAAGCCCCTTTCCCTTTTCCCTTCTGCCTGTTTCTTTGCTGCAACACCGTCAAATCCTATCACTATTATTGTCTGTTTTCCACTTGAGTACACTTTATCTTTTTTTAAGATATCAATGATCAAACAAAGTGCATCTAACACAGTTAATTGGCTACCTCATCTTTGAAGGACTCACTTGACTTTGCCTCCAGAGAATTACCTGGTAGATTTCCTGACTTTATTTGGCTACTTCAGCTTCCTTAGGTCTGCTTCAGCTTTCTTACCTCTGAACATTGAAAGTCTTCAAGACTCCAGTACATTCCCTTTCTGTTCTTTACACTCACATCTGAGCATTTTATCCAAATTAATACTATTGGCCGCGGCCACTCTCTTGAGCTCCAAACTCATTTATTCAACTGGCTACTCAATATTGGTACCTGAATTTTCAGTAGACACTGTAAATCTTAGCAGTCAAAAAGACTTCACTTTTTCTACTTGTTCTGTTTTCACGTATGTTTCTTCCTCTGTCTTTCTTAGCTCACAACTGAAACTAACCTGTCTCAGAAAATCACAAAATGATAGTGACCACTTTTTGCTGGTCATATTTCCCAGTGTGTCAGATGTGATGTATGTCGTTTTCGACACAACATAAATCTAATAATTCTTCTCCACCTCCACCGCTACCATCCCAGGCTTAATCATATGTTTCTTTGCTTGAACTGTTTACATAGCCTCCAAGTTCCCTGCTGCTTTCTCTCTTGCTTATAAGCAGTACTTGTAGCAGCCAGAGAAGTGGAGGAAATGTATAGAACTGATTATACCAGCCCTTGCACCAGAATCTCCCTTGCACTCTTGGATAATTCAAAATTCTTACCATGATCTGCAGACTCCTGCATAATAAGATTTCCTGGCCCACTCCCTGGACTCATTTTCTCTCTCTTCCTTCATACTTATCCCACTCAAATCAGCTTCTTTCTGCTTCTCCGAGAGATTTATTTTCACTTCATAGTCTGGCATTGGCTTTCCCTTTCTTTTTTAAAATATACTTTCTATATGTAATGAAGTTTATTTCCTTCCTTTATTGTCTCAAACTGAACATTCTCTGTAAAGAAAATCCTATGGCCTTCTGCCACAGCAACCATTGAAGAACAGTAGCCAAGGCCCTCCGCTATCCCATGCCCATGGGCCTCAAAAAGGACCACAAGGTGACTAAGAATGTGAGCAAACTGAGGCACAGCCACCAGAGCAGACGCCTCACCAAACACACCAAGTTTGTGTGGGACATGATTCGGGAGGTGTGCAGCTTCACCCCCTAGGAGTGAGTGGTGCACCATGGAGCTGCTCAAGGCCTCCAAGGACAAACACTCCCTCAAGTTCATTAAGAAAAGGGTGGGGATGCACATCTGCACCAAGAGGAAACTAAGGAGCTGAGCAACCTGCTGGCCATCATGAGGAAGGCCGCTGCGAATAAGGACTGAACCCCTTTGGAATAAAGCTTTGCAGAAAGTGAAAAAACAAGCAAACAAACAAACAAAAAAAGTCCTATGCCTTACCTTATTCAAAATAGCCTGGAACTGCACTTTTTTAAAGTTTGCTTTGCTATACATGATACTGGCCAGCATTGTGTTAAACATTTGTTTGTTACTTATTTTCCCCAAAATATGAGCTTTACAGGGCCAATTTGCTTTAGTCACTGATAGTTCTCTTTAGCACTTAGAGTAGCATAGATACATAACAGATGTTTATTACTGCAGAATGAATTTTTAGTGGAAGTGGATATATGATTATTTTGGACTCCTGAAAAGCAGTAATAGACACTAGGAGATAATTTTTAAATCAGTGTGAATTCTGGGCCATAATAAATAATGAGATCAATAGATTATAAGTGAGACCACAGAATCAGGGACAAGTTTACACTGTAGCTTAAATTATGTCGGAGGTAACACCTTTGACAATTGCAGAAAAGATCAACTAACCAGTAAACACATTAGGACAACTATGCAACCACAGAGCGAATACGTAAATACAGTCTATAACTCTCACCCTATCGAAAATAATCTAGACAGGATTCATACAAAATTTCAACCTTATGTAAAGATATATGACAGACTACAGAACATAATTATAATCTATGACAAGAAGTGGATTATTTTGATAAGAAGCAAAAAAAAAATCCAGAAGATATAATACAAATTATCTAGAATCACAGGGTAAAACTTGTTTTCACCAGAATATAAAACATAAGAGGGCCAGCCAAACAGCCAAACAGCTCAGCAGATTAAAGCGTCTGCAAGCAGGTACAGAGGCTGGGGGTTCGATCAACTCAATGTAGAACATTGAATAGAAAAATATAGAATTGAGTGAAAAAAGCAATAGAAGTAGATTATAAACAATATAATATATGTAAGATATAATAGCTTATAAACATTACTGTTTGGATCACACAAACACACATACATACACTTGCACATTTGTATAAATAAATGTTTTGGTAAAGCCATTACACTCCAAGATTAATCATGCAAATCAAAAAAATTAAGGATTAAAGAAAGTACCTCTCCAAATAAGCCTAAAACACATTTATATTACATATGAAAATAAAACAACTTTCAAGTTCCAGTGAAATACTGATTAAGTAGTTCCTCAAGGGACATTTTTCCAAACCCTAAACTGTCAAAGTGGAATGGCCCACATTTTGTGACAAAAGTATGAGCAAAGAAGACATTGATAAACCAACATGAAAGAACTTAAAATCTGACCAGCTCAATACAAAACAAGAAATTCATTCTGCAATTATTATTTTGCCTAAAAACAAAATAAGAAATTTAAAAATTGCTAGGAAATAACACTAATTTTAAAACATTAAGTAGAGTGCCACATTTTCATTTCAGAATTTTAGCAAATTCGGTACAAAAAGGAAACAGACCATCATTTGGACAAAAGACAGGAATATGCAAATTAGAAAGTATTTTTCTTATTTTAAGGAGAAAAATATAAAAATAAGAGTTTCAAAACTGGCTGGTAGGAGAGTTACAATAATTAATATATTGCATATTGTTTTTTCACAGTAGTTATTCAAGGTACAAGAAATAGGAATGTCTTGTCCAAACAATTTTAGCAAAAACTTGTCTTTTTTAGGAAATAGGTTAGGGGCCAGGGAGATAGCTTAGTGGAATAAGCACTTCCCTGGCAAGCACAAGCCTGAAGTAAAATGAATGTTCAAATATATACACAGAACACAGACAAGTTTGCTTCTTGAAAAATAAATGAATAAGTAGTATAATGTAAAATAAAATAGGAAAGCCCAAATACCCAAAATGTATAAGAGGAAACTAAAATATGTATATCCATCTGAATAAGTGAAAGAGAATATTTTGCTTAAATTTATGTATTTTTTTCTTTTTCATTTTAACAGTAAACTTGTAAATTTCCAACTAATAAATTGAACTGACTTTATAATATCTTAAGTAATGAAATCAATTTCGGCATTAAAAAAAAAAGAACTTGCCAGCAGGTACCCCTTATCTCTCCATTTGCAAACACATTCAGAGTACTGGAGCATTTTTTTTTCTAGTGAATTCTACTGAGCCTCCTAAAACTTAAAATTCTTTTGTGATTAACACCAGCTTTCTCAAATCTACAAATCTTGGAGGGCTTCATAAACGCATAGATGCTGGTTCTGTTGCTCTGGACAGGTTCTAAGTTTCTAGCAAGTTCTGAATCAATGTTTGCGCTGTCAGTTACAAAGCACATGTGCAGTGGCAGAATCCTAAACTGTTTGTTAATTCAAAGCAAGAAAACCTCCAGACACATTTTATAAGGTGTGCTGTAAAACTGATATTAAAACCTCCGGCAGATATTTTTTCAATAGAAAACTACAAATCAATTTCTGTTATGGATATTAATGATATTAATGCTAAGGCAAAATGAAATATTTGTAAATTCAAATAATTAAGAAAAAATATGAAACAATAGGGTGATGTTTTACAAATATTCTTATAGTTTAGTGTTAGCAAAAAATTAGTAGAATTGACTATATCAATAAGTTTAGGTGCCAGGGAGGCAGCTCAGTAGAATAAGCATTTGCCTGGCAAGCTCAAGGTCCTGAGTTCAATCCCCAGTACCACAAAAACAAACAAACAAATGAACAAAAAAAGTAGGTTAGTAGGAACAAATAATCTTGTTAGATTTGAAATACTATTTAATGGAATGCACCAATTACTACTTGCTTTTTAAAAACTTTGTTGTGATAGTTTAATTTTGGGTGTGCATTTGACTGAATTACAAACTGCATAGCTATCTCGTTTTAGGTTGTCACCTGCATTATTTAGGCAGTACCTACGTAAGCTCTTGTAGTGGAGAGAAGTACACAATTCTGGGCATACTAAATGGAAAAGATAAATCTTTTTTAAAAACTTTGTAGAAAATGATTTGACATCTCTATTTTCGTATAAGACACATGGGAAAAACCTAGCCAATCGCCAAACAACTGTAATCACATGAAAAGTACTTTATCAAACTTGGTATCCAAGAACAGACAATGCTGTTTATGTCTATAGCATTGTCTACGCATTTCCTTCAACTGCTTTTAAAAATACCCTTTGACAACTTCTGTTTGGGTGATAGTACAAGGACCTGGTGGTGGAGGGCAGGTGTCAATCTGAAATAGTTTTATACTGTCCCTTCTTTCCAATCAGAGATTTGTGGCTGTGAAGAGTCACACCACTGCCAGCTATGGTCACCTTGACCAGGGACTCCAACTCTTCATCTCCGCAGATGGTGAGCTGCAAGTGACCTGGAGTGACGCACTTGACTTTGAGATCCTTCGACGTGTTGCCCGCCAGCCCCAGCACCTCATCAGGATTGCAGCATTGTAGGCAGCGCGCACCACCAGCTTGGACGGGAGGAGAAGATACACCTTAAGTGTCGGTGGGTGCACCTCCCCTGCTAGAAACCAGCTAGCAGAGAACCAGGCAAAGTCTCTCATAGGGCTGAGATACATGGTACTCTCTGTCTTTAGGAGAAATATGAATGGTCTAGACTTAGCACTCTGGCATTCATTCCGTGGCTTTCAATAGCGTTTAAGATCCCAGCAATTTTCCTGGCAATGTTGTGCTATTAGTCTAATTGCATTGTTTTAAACTATTTAATACAGTACATGTTTATATATGTAGACACCCTGTTGATATGCACATATATATATCTATATGTTTGTATACTCATACTATGCATACCTATATATCTATGTATAACTAGCTATCTTCTGTCATCTCTCTATCTGTATCCTGTTGCACCTTACTTCATGGAGAGTCATAATACAATTAAAATTACCAACATAAATTTTGATGATGAAAGTTAGATTTATTAAATTATAAAACTATAACTTAAATCATAGAAAACTGAGACTCAATAGAAATTTAATACATTAGAAATGCTGAATTTCAAAATCATGGAGGAAATACTTGTTGGTCTGAATGTGTTCCTGAGAATTATTAAATATACCTACTTTGTTTTTAAATACAATATTCTCCCAGCTTAAAGAATACCAATGTGAGAATCAACTCAATTAAAATTCAACTTTATTAATTAGGAATATGTGATTTTCCTGTGTGTGGAGTTGTGACAAACGTAATGTCCTCTATCCGAAGATAAATGAACCTCCCTTAGTTGCACAAATTTTCTTGACAATTACTGCTTATTTCTTGAAGTGTTTCTCCACCTGGATTCCACAAAGCTTGTAATACTTAGTTCACTTCAAATTCACCATAACAATTTGATGTAGGTAGTGTTCCATGACATCACCAGACAAATGAAACTTCTCATCCTGTGCAAAATTCCCCACACCCATCTATCTAAGAAGTTTGTGTTATAGTTTATGTTCTGTGTCCAAGTATTCACCGAACTTTCAGGGGAAAATGGGATAAAATTTATGTTACCCAAAATAATTAATGCCAGAGGTAAAGTAACAGAAAGGCATTCCAACTTAATTTCTGTTTTACATTACTTATTTGTCTCAGGAGGAACATTATAGAATTTCTCTAACATACAAAGCTTAAAGGGAGTTTTGCTATAGGTTATTCTATTTTAATCCCCTAATGGAATAATAGAATCCATCAAAATCTTAACAATATTCTGTGTACAATGCTAAAAAGAACCGACAAGTTTGTTGAAGTTGAGTAAGATCAAAAACTTGTGCTTCAGTATGTGAAACCACATACACAATAAAAACCATGCATTGTGTGTGTGTATGTGTGTATATATATATGTATATATATATATATATATATATATATATATAGCATATATATATATAGACAGAGAGAATGAGAGAGACTAGCAACATAGTTTTCCTATAAAAATTGGGTTATTTATTTACTGGTTATGCTCATAATGAAAAAGTACCAATATTTGAAATTACAATTACACCGATATATATTATAATTATATCTATATATTATAACGTACTATACAATATAATAAATATAGTATATAATATACCATAATATTATATGTTATATATAATTATAATACACTGACACAATAATAAATTCACAACAGGCTCTTAGATGAACCTTTAAACATATTTTCTAACAAAATGTAGGTTGCTACTGATGATACAGGTCCAGTGTGAATAGCTGCCACTCAATCATCATGGGAGAAAAAAATAAATATTGAAAAGTACTAAATTTATTGTTTTAGTATACTAAGATGGTTACATAGGTAATGATATGAATTCTTATTTAACAGTACCTGAATGGTCTCTGATAGAAAATACTCAGAGAAAAACCTCTTAGATAAATTGATTCACCAGTGACATACTCATAACCTAGCATGATTAGAGTACAAAATAGAATATCCCGTTCATAGAAGAAGCCGTATTCTAACCTATATAGCAAACACTGACATGTAATAGCTTGGTATAAGCCAGACCATTAGAGAGAAAATGGTCATTTTAAAAGGAGCTGATGTGAAAAGATAAAGGGAAACAATAAAAATTGACAATTCCTGGTAAGACAACGTAAAAACAAGAATTGGTATGCTTTCCCATCGATGCCTACGAGAAGTACTATGAAAGCATAAGAATTCACTGCAATAGACTGCACAAAATGCTTAAAATTCAAAAATGCAACTCATCCCAAAGAACTTGAAATTAAAAATGGAATACTGTGTGGAACATACATATTTTCACTTATCTCTTGTAAAGCATGTGTTTCCTTCCAAGCTTTCTAAGGATTTACCATTTGCCATGCTTGAACACATTAAATGTTGCTAAATGCTCCAAGGCACTATTTGTAACTACTTTCAAAATTAGAACTAACAACAAAAATGAATTGTAAATACATCTATATCATTTGACAACTTTAGTGGCTCTAAATCATAAAAAGACAAACTAATTCCTTTATAATATAAAATTGCAAATATTAATCTATTGGATGTTAGTGTCAAACCTCTAATTCAACTATCTTTCTAATTCTATAAAGTAACATGCTGGATACATTTACAAAGCAGAGAAGAATATTAAAATCTTGAATACTCTTTTTATTTCATTTTTTTCTCTATGTGCAACTGTGTTTATGTTTTTAACATCTTTTGCTTTATTTTCAAAAGCCTTTATAAAAATGTTTTAATATACAAAGCATGCTTTTATAACATCTATGTTTTCTTCTTATGTCTTAGTAGTAGGATTATTACATTTAGAATTTGAGGAAAAATATTTACATGTCATGTTTGAATTAATAATTATTTCCTTAAGGTAGCCAATGTAAAAATTATAATGCATGTATTGTGATTACAGCATTACAAATATAGGTCAAGGTTTACTTTGATTTTTCTGTGCTTATTTTAGTAATTTTATAATTCATCATTTTTACACATAAGTTATTTTTGTTTGGTATTTCCAATATATATTTGATTCTTAAATAGATGTACACTACTTCAAAAATTAACCACTTTTATAGAAACCTATCACCCCATACACTTACACCTGAATACCTGATATAAAATATAAAGCATTTAATAACTTGGAGATGCAGACTTATGTTCAACAAGATATGATATTGTGTGGATGTTCTATAAATATTTCATAGGATTTTTATTTAATAATAGACCCATTTCTTTAACAGTGGTCTTATTTATAGTTTTGGTGGTCATGATACACATCGAAGAACAGATTAAAAATTTTTATGAGGGGACTATCATTCATGTTCATGAAAAGCTTAACTTATTTTGAAGTCTTCCTTTTTTATTTTTGAAAGAGAGTATAAGCTAGAATTAAAATAAAAATTACAATTGATACAAATTTTCACTTAATAATGTAATATGAATTTCACAATATTTGTTGTAATACATAGTATTGTCTTCCAACCAGTTATTCATATTATCAGACACATGCATGTAGAAGCATAAAGAAAAAAGGAGACAGTAATGTATAAGAAATTAAGAAGACAATAAGGAGAAAAAAAAGAGATGAAACAAATGTTAGAATTAACTGCTCCTTTCTATAGACCAGCAGAAATGCACAGTACAGTTGTCCAAACCATCCTGCTTATATACATAGATAAATTTCTTTCCCCCACTCCCTCTCCTGTCCTTCTCCTCAACTCAGCAATTCTTTCCTTTTGAATAAATTCATTCCCTTTGACCATAAAAGTAGATAATATATTGACCATTGTTAATCAGCAATTCTTGTTTTGAAAATCTGTAACATATGTATTGTTGTATGTCACTCTGTTTCTCTTTGTTCCTGATTTTTGTTCTTGCTTTTGTTTTTAATCTTCAAAATAAAATAAAAGTATAATAAAAGAAAAAAATTCTTACATTTTGTTCTGGGAAGAATTTCAAAGTCTCATGTAAGGTCTTAAAAGAGCTACAGGTGTTGTTTTGCTTCCTGTGGGGCCTTTGCCCCAGTTCAGCTCTGAGAGGAAACAGGTTTCTTATCTTAAAAGAACAACCAGTACTTTCCTCATAAGTTTATTTTGGTCTTTAGATAAAATATTTGAAGCACTGAATGTTAATACACAATATTCAGTGTATTCTCAATAAACACTAACTGCTTTGATAAAATGGTGTTAACATATTTAAAGTTCTAAGAAGTCTGGAGTAAATGCACGTGCTTTATTTAACTTCACCGCAGGATCTTATTTGAACCTATTTACCTTTCGCTACATAGGAAACAAAAGCTTTCTCAGAGCTCTCTTCCTGCATGTCTGGTTTTTTTTTCCTTTGTAGAGTTGTACCTGTGTTTATGTGCATGTGTATATTGTCATCTACACTTACACCATCAGCCAAGTTGAAAAATGTTTCATAAAATGATCATATAATACTTCACATTTTCAACGTGGTGGTGGTAACATTGTCTATTTGGTAGGATATATATATATATATACATATGACTCATTCCTGTGTCTCAAGACCAGCAAGAGTCTCCCATTAAGTGACTTGTTATTAATAGATTACAAAGTATAAGTAAAATAATTTAAAGCCTAAGTAGCAAAGATTTAAAAAATGTCTTCAACAGCTATATGACCCAGAATAATAGCAGTTTATTATTAATTTCTAGTCCACTACAATAATATGAAACCAATAAATCTTTCCTTCTAACAAAACAGAAGCTGTTAGCTCTCACTACAACTATTTAATCCAGAAAATAATTTTTATAGTTTTATATAAGCATCTGTGGAAATTTTATTACTCAGAGATAGCCAATTGTACTATATTCTACACTTGAGCTGACCTAAGAGATCTATTTGTTCATCTCAACATTTCCTAAAAGTATCTTGGTTTGGTTCAGATTTCTGCCTTCCTTTGAGTATGATCAATGCAAAATAGCAGGAAGTGGATCTTATTTTGTGTAATACATTCACAGTAGTTCCATTTTACCAACACAGGATCTTTAGAAATAGGTATAGATGTAAAATGATGCTGAAGGAACTGGGTGTCCTCATGCAGAAGATTGAATCTTCTTGTGTATCTTACCATGTACTTGTATATCTTGCATATCTTGCTGTGTACTAACATCAAAATGGATCAATGATCTAAATAGTAATACTTAATCTGCTGGAAGATAAAACTCTTGAAGTTGTAGGCATGGGCAATGGCTTTCTGAACAGAACCCCAGCTGCAGAAGAAATAAAATCAAGAAACAACAAATGGGATTATATCAAGATAAAAGCTGCTGAATAGCAATGAAAACAATCAGTGGTAAATAGACAACTTATTTACCACTAGAGAATGGGAAAAAAAATTTCCAGCTACTTTTCAGTCAAAGGACTAATATCTAGAATACAAAGAAATAAAAAAATCTAGACCCACCCCAAAATAAAGATCCAATAAAATAATGGGTAGCTGGCTGAGAACAGGATTGTTATTACCCCTGCTTTTTTCTGAGGTGCTGGGGTACTTAGCATTGTTTTCCATCCTTTGACTTTCAGTCTATGAATTTCTTTATGAGCTAAGTGTGTTTCTTATATACAGCATATTGTTGGATTTTGTTTCCTAATCCACTGTGCCAGTCGTTTTCTCTTAATTGGTGAATTGAGTCCATTTACATTGATGGTTATAACTGAGATGTATTTTTTTTTAATTTTTTTTAACTGAGATGTATTGACTTACAATTGACATATTATTTATTTGCTGTTGTTCACTCATTTTTGTCCTGTGTTTAACTATTTGCCTTATTTAGTAGGTTCCTTCAGTTCTCGTTCATGGAGTTCTGATAATTTTGATCCCTCGCTAGAACATCTTTCAGTAGTCTGTGTAGGGTTGGCTTTTTTTTTTTTTTTCCTGGAACCGGGGATTGAACTGAGGCCCCTGCCCTTGCCAGGGAAGTGCTTATTCCACTGAGCCATCTCCCCGGCCCCAGGTTGGCTTTGTCATCACGAAATTCTTTAGTTGTTCTTTGTCATGGAAGTATTTCACTTTTCCATCAAACTTGAAAGAGAGTTTTGCAGGGTAGAGTAGTCTGGGCTGGAATTTGTTTTCATAAAGGAGTTGAAGTACTCTGCTCCATGCTCTTCTTGCCTTCATGGTTTGTGAAGAGAAGTCTGCATTATTCTGATGGGTTTTCCTTTATATGTGATTGGTCTTCTAAATATATACTGCTTGTCATGACATACCAATTATTGCCATACTGTCTCTCAAGTAAATGTTTGTTTAAAAAAGGGGTAATAAATGAAAAACAGAGACAAGAAAAAAAATGTCACAAGGCTATCCTGCTACAATGCTATACATGGTTAGATTTCTAAATTTCTATGTAAAAATATGTAATTGTTTATTCATATTTTTAAATAATTTTTATCTTTTTATTTTTTTTTCTTCATGTTCTGTAGGGACTTAAAATTTAACATATAAATACTAGATGGAAAATACCTGTTCTATGTTATGCCTAAGATATCTGATACTCAGACAGATAGGTTAAACCCAATTGCATATGTCATAATATAATAATAGGTTTCTCTTCTGGAGAGTTAACAACATAAGTTTGCAGACCAAAAATTAGAGAAAAAGAAGGGCTGCAAGGTCACCCAATATTTTGGCCCTAGCCTTTCAAAGTCAGTGAAGACTTAGGACTTAGGAGAACCTATACTGTAACATCATGTAACTCAGTTGTGTCCCAAATTTTCTGATGAAGGAGATTATGGGGCCATAGAGGAAAGTGATGAGTGATGTAGAGTGTGCCTAAGGAGAGTCACATGGAGAGAAAACATTCTCTCAGGCTTTCACAGAGAGCACATTGGTCAAGCAATGGCTGTGACTGATCCACATGGCTGACACTGACAAAGGATCTGCAAAGTGCAGTACAGAGTTTCAGGATAAATCCTGAGGGGACTTGAATAACATTATCAGGTATAAAAGTTACATTTCTTGTTATATAGGTCTTGCTTTATCTTGGTCTTAACCATCCAGAAGAAAGGTATAAAAATGAGGTATAAGTGGTGAAGCCGTCTTGGTATGCTGGGCTGTAAAAGACTCAGGTCAACAACTTCTGACATTGCCAGTCCTGCAGATGACCTACTACTATTACGGACTACAGACTATACTGGAATATTTTGCTGAATTCATTCACCAACAATATTTAAATGACAATGGAATACCCTTCTCTGACAAAAACAATAAAATGGGATACAAATGAATGACTATTTTATATCTTCTTATTCAAAATAGGATAAATAGGGGCTGGAGAGATGGCTCAGTGGTCTAAAGCACCTACTTGAAACAAGCTTGGCAAAGCACAGGGACCGTGGTTCGATCCCCAGCACCACATGCCAGCCAGCCCCACCCCCTGGTGGGCTGAGCTGGCCACACACACACACAATAAATAAATGTAATAAATAAAAATAAATAAATATTTAAAAAATAGGATAAATATACAGCTACATACTCTTAATTCAATGAATAAGATTTGTTCTAACAGTGTTTGTGAATGAGATGTTATGTCTGCATGTTGTAGAATGAATAACAACTGAGACAACAATGTGCAATATATTTATTATTGAAACTATCCTACTGATCAGTTTTGAAACTGTCTCATTGCTATTTGTTTCTCAATAAAATTATTTTTAAAAAATACCAAAAAAAAATGGGTCGGGCCGGGGAGATGGCTCAGTGGAATAAGCGCTTCCCTGGCAAGCGCAAAGGCCTGAGTTCAATACCCGGTTACGCCAAAAAAAAAAAAAAAAAAAAAAAGTAACTGAAAAAGAGACATTTCTCAGAAGTATAAATTACCAATAAATACATGAAAAAGTGTTTAGCTTCATGCTTCCCAATATATCCTGTTTTTTTGTTTTGTTATGTTAGAGATGGGTGTTCCAATGCAGTTAAAAAAGCTATATTTGCAAGAGTCTTTAAAGGACCTTTTAATACTTGAAGCCAGTCTAAAGACTGTAGGTACTTGAATTCAGCAAAAGAGCCCAATATAGTCCAACAGTCCATAATAGCAGTGGGTTATCAGCAGAACTCGCAATTGTTAGAAGTTGTTGACTTGAGCCTTTTATAGCTCAGCATATTAATATGGCATTACTTTTTATACCTTGTGGTTATACTTTTCTGCTGGGAAATCGATCAATTATGTGTAGGTGGGACTTGGCCCAGTGCCTAAATCAAAAAAGCTACCTCACTCCTGAGATGAACATCCTGTCTGGTTAAGTTTAGCTATCCATTGCTAGGCAACCTAGTGTCATGCATTACTAACTTCACAAAAGTGTTTTCTTGTGAAAAGAAAAAGAGAAAAAAATGTATGTATACACAAGAGACTTAGGGTAGATATACAGCTACTTTCTCTTAGTTCATTGAGCATAAAATTTTGTATTAATATTGTTTAGACAAGATGTCATGTCTGCATCTTGTCCTCTGAATAACTATTATGAAGACAATAATATGCAATCTATTAATTATTGTAACCATCCTATTAAGCTGTTTTCATACTGTTTCATTGCTATTTTATCCTTTTTTCTTATTAAAATTAATTTAAAAATTAAAATTAAAAATAAATAAATAAACTACTATCTTCATTAAATATAAAAATGTATTTAAAATCTCTGGGCATTAAAGAAATGTAAAGTAAAACAGCACTGAGATTCCATTTTCTTCCAAAAAGAGTGAACTTCATCCAAAAATAAAATAATAACAAATGGTTTGCAAGGCTAAAGTGGGAAAGAATTGCTTCTGTATCACTGACAGGAATGTAAATTAGCACCACCACTATGGAAATCAGTATGGAGATTCCTCAAAAATTTATAAATACAAATTTCATTCAATCTAGCTATTTCCCTTCTAGGTATATTCTTAAAAGGGTTCAAGACATCATATTACAGCAATACATGCATACTAATGTTTGTATCAATACAATTCATAAGTAAATCTGGAAGCAGCCTATAAACCCACCAACAAATGAATGGATAAAGCAAATGTGGTATTTATTAGCAGAACACTGTTTTCCCATAAAGAAGAATAAACTTGAGTCTTTTGGAGGAAAATGAATAGTGGTTAAAACCATGTTGTTAAGCCCAAAAAATAAGATACATGAGCTTAAAATGCACATGGTTTCTCTTGTATGAGAAAAACAAAATACAAACAATAACAGAACAGGGTCTCACTACACACATTGGACTCTAGTGATTCTCCTGTTTTCAGCCTCCCAAGTGCTGGGATTACAGGCACTCTCCACCACACCCTGTCTGTCATTGTCTCAGCACATCCTGGTGTGGGGCTGATAATCAAACCCTGGTCCCTGCATCTGCCTAAGCAGGCACTTTAATTTGCTGAGCTATCTGGCTGGCCTTTATTCTTATACTTTCAGAATAAATAAGTATACAAGAATTTTATGAATTCTTAGTACGCTCACAGATGAATTTCACACTATTTTTCACTTATGATGGTTTTGTGCTTTTTTTCAATGAAAGTATAAAATGATGAACGTTTTAGTCCTATAATTTAATAAAATTTAAAGAAATATTCCAGAATTTACTATCTTATTGTAATTGAGACACCCTTTAATAATAGCTTCATTCTAAGAGTCGGCCAAATTGCTCTGCAGATTAAAGTGCCTGTAAGCAGGTGCAGGGACTGGGAGTCCAATCTCAGGGCCTGCCGTGCCGCCCGCCCATAACCCCCAGGGCATGCTGAGATGGCAATTGAGACAGGGCAATTGAGACTGGGCATGGTGGCACACGCCTGTAATCCCAGCTCTTAGGAGGCTGTAAACAGGAGAATCACTATGAATCTAATCTAGTAGTGAGACTCTGAACACCCTGTAGACCCTTCCCTAAAAATACTAAAAAAAAAAAAAAAAGAAAGAAAGAAAAGAAAAAGACAAAAGAAAGCTTCATTCTAATATTCCAATATCTGCATTTTAGAACTAAATTCTCTTGTGTTTGAATTTTTTTTTTTTTTTTTGGACAAGGGGATATTATGTGGGATTTAATAAAGTGACTATAGCACTTACATGACTCTTCAATCCTCATCTCAGTATTTGTATTTCTCCATATTTCAGAATATGAACACCCTGTTGCTTTCTTTGTTTACTTCTCAGTTTATGAAACATACATAAATTATCTAGATGTTATTTCTCTGGTGGAAAAATATAGTATAAAGCCAATAAATTTTCTTTCTATTTTGAAATTAATCCCTCACATGATGAAAAACTTATCATATTAAATGCTGAATACATTGACATACAAAATGAATAATTTTGTTTGATAATATAGGACTTTGAAAATAAAATTCAGTGTAAAAGTATAAACTGGTGGCATTTTAAGTTGAGAAGTGATTAATTTTCATCTACTCTGAATTTCTATAAACATTTTCTATTGAGATATAGGTGTCAATAGACAATGAATCGTATTTATGTGAGTTTCTAGTTATCAATTTCACATAAAGATGGACAACTATTGCAGAAGATGAATGTAAAGCAGAGAAATTATTTTTGAATAAACTGAACCCTTCCATGCAAGGCTTAAGAAGGGAAAATAATGAAAACTTCTGGAATGCAGTCATATTAGATACTTGTGTCTAAAGGGAGAATTCACATTTTTTTTAAAACTAAGTTCTCTTACCAACTTTAAATGCAATTTATTTCTCTTTCTTAGTCTCTCTCCTTTCCTCCCTCACTCCCTCCATTTCTTACCTTCCTTCCTTTCTCCTTCCTTCCTTCCTTCCTTCCTTCCTTCCTTCCTTCCTTCCTTCCTTTCTTCTTGCCCTGTTGCCTTCTCCCATTTCTCTTTGTCAAGGCTGTGGCACTGCTGCAGTTGGACACAAATCATTGCCCAAAGATTGATGCGCATGGAGCTAGGTCCTTGATGTGGTGATATACAGACAGTAGAATAACTGTGGAGAGGCAGCATGCAAGGTCATGAGGACACAGGGACTCAACTTCAATAGAGGGATTAGTTCTCCCAGAGTATGTCTGTTTTCATGGAAATGGGTTAGTCCTGGATAGAGTAGATTTGTATGAAAGAATGAGCCAGATCCTTTCACCATCTCTTGTTTCTGGTCTCATCTCATTATCTCTTGGTTTGCATGTATCCACTTCCTCATCTATTTCTTTCTCATATTTTTAATTAGCCAGGGATATGTTATCAAGATGCTGGTAGATCTTCCAGCTTCCAGAACTGTGAGCCAATAAATCTATTTGTTTTATAAAACATTCAGAATTAAGTACTTTGTTATAGGCAATATAAAACAGAGACATTAAAATTTAACTCTAATGTCCTTCTCTCTCTCTTTACCACAGTACTTTCCTACTGTTACTGTTGTTTTCCCAGTCTCTTAAGATATCAGGAATATTAGTTAGATTTTTATCCTATAACCTGCCTATCCTAGGTGAGTTCATTTGGCAACCTCCATATGTAAATGTTAGTGAGACTGACCCATCATGGTAAGGACGAAAAGGGGTGAGCCAAATTATGCTCTGCGGCACCTTTGTGACAGGCACAGAATGATGGAATGGGTGTGTCCAACTGTGAGGTGAAATTGGACATGAAGTGAAAATGTTTTCTTAATGTGTTAGAACAATGTCAGAAAATACAACACAAGATCATTAAAATTCATTAAACGAATATTTCCAGAGTATCTACAATAAGCTATTCATTGCTTTGGCATTAAAAATTATGGATATCTAACCCTTCTTTCCTGAAACTTATCTTCTATACTTTTAGTGAAGATATGTAGTAGATTGTATCACATACAAATATAAATTCTATGGTCGTAATTTATTTGCTCAGAAATATACATGATACAGTGAGAGAGGAGACTGTAGGCACACTGATCTAATGAGAGAGGAAACTCCATCTTAATTGAAGTAAAATCTGAACTATGAGCAGGAATATACCAGATAAAAGGAGCAGTGAACACCACAAACATGAGCAGCATGTGTAATGAATGACTTTCACCTTTTGACATATTTGTGGAACCACTGAAATGTTTAAGAAGTGATGTCAAGTTGTTATGCTTAATAAAATATGTCATATTCACTATATCAGAGAAAGAATCAGAAATGTGCTCTAAGACTCCAATTTTTTTTAATGAGTTGTATTTTGAGTAACCTTGTGGTCATTCTTTTAAGATTGTGACCCATAGTGTATTGAACATAGTTTGTTTTATTTGGTTTTGAAATTTTGGTCTTTTTTTTTTCCTTAAGAGTAAGAAGAATGCTTTTTAAAAATTTTCCTTGTTAATACCTACCTGTTTTACATTAAAATAAAAATGTTTAATTAAGCATGCCTGTGGAATGAAGGATAACAGCATCTTTTTTTTTTTTTCTTAGAAATTGTTTTATTTTTCATAAGCCTCATTCCCACTTTGCTGAAGCGTTGGCAGAACAGCTCAAGACCACTTGGTGGTGGTTTCTACCCACTCAGTGGCCTGTGCGGTGGGGGCTGCAGACCAATCTTCTGTGACCGGTTGAGCACTCCAGTCTTCAGTAGGAAACTGCTGAATGGTCCCAGAGGGCACCTGCACACCCTCGGACCACTCTGCGACCTCAGGCTGAGCAGCAGTGAACTCCGGCGCTGGTGAAATCCATTCTCCCTGAAATTCCTCCTTGGTCACAGCCTTTTCAGCAGCAGCCTGCTTTTCTTTTTCAACCTCTTCAGGATCCCGGTAGAAGTAGAGAACAGGCATGACTTCCCACTGGTGTTCACGGGAGATGGTGCCACGCATGCGCAGCACTTCCCGGGCCAGCATCCACCACATCAGACCCATAGAGTGAGCTCCCTTATTGTTGCATGGGATGGCAATGTCCCATAGCGCAGAGGAGAATCTGTGTTACACAAAGCAATGGTTGGCAGATTTAAGTAAGATGCCTCCATTAGGGGCTGGTGGTCAGCCCTGGGGTCCGTAACCACCAGAAGACGTGGCTCTCGGAAGGCTGCCTGGATCTGGTTAGTGAAGGTTTAGGAGTGAAGTGGCCAGCGATAGGAATAACTCCAGTGGCAGCAGCCTGCTGGCCAGTGTTCCTAGAGGATATGATGCTGACGTCAGCAGGGTTTTCAATGGCCACTATGGCTGGAGCTACCAGGAGGAGCTTCTCCCAAGTCCGCTTTAGATTTTTGATATAGATTCCATCACTTTTCCTTTTATAGATGTACTGTTCCATCTGGAAATCCAGGTTGGCGCCACCTAAGTGGGTTCCTGCAGCAAGGAACTTGAGGACGTCCTCCTCCTTCATTTGCAGGACATCAAGGGCTCCGGACATTGTGAAGTTTCCCTTTAAGTTATGATGGGAATCAGGAACAACACCGTATGGACCCTGCCGGGGAGCACGGAAAGTGATAACAGCATCTTAATGCAGTGTTAGGGCTTGCGCAAATATCTTGAGAACTCCTAACACTCAACAACAACAGAATATCAGAATGTAGCATAGTGAAAAAATATTCAGAAGAATGTTGGGACACAGACCTTGAAGCATTTCAAGAAAGAGGTTCCCATTATGATCAATGGAAGGACTAAAGAATATTAATTGCATTTAATTGTATGAGTTAACTATATTTATTGGGATCCTTAGAAAGAGTTCATTCAGTAGAGATTGGAAGAAGAAAGTCTGACATAAGCACTTAGAGCAGTGTGTGTGAGTGAGGAGATACAGATTAGGTCTTCTGAATATTTTATTTTCAAGGGGACAGTAATCAAATGCCTGGTGTGGAGTTAGTAGCATCTAGAAAATTATAACTTTTTTTTAAGTTGTACTGTAAAAGTTGAACAATTTAAGAAGCAACAAGTAGGGCTGGCCTAATAGATCAGCCAACTAAAGCACCTCCTTAGGCAGAGTGCAGGGGCCAGTGCTCGATTCCCAGCATGCCATGCTAGTCCCACCCCTGGGGCATGCTGAGATGGCCATTGAGACTGGGCATGGTGTCGCTTGCCTTTATTCCCAGCTCCTGGGAGGCTGAACACAGGCAGATCACTATGAGTCTGATCTGTGTAGTGAGACCCTGTAAACCCTGTACTAAATACATTTTTTAAAAAGATAAGAAACTAGAAGTACAATATATAGAAAGAAAATTAACAAGAAAAGAGAATAATTTTTTAATTGTGGTCTCCATAAGTGAAAGGGAACAGAATCCAAAAGATACTTTCTAGGGCTTTTAGGAAAACCAGTAGAAGATTAGATAACACAGATGGGTAGGTTCATTCAGAGCAAAAGTTGGGAAAGTGTGCTCAGTTAAAAGCAAGGCTAAGGGATTTAGTTCTGCAAGAGAATTGTTGAAATGGATGAACACAAAGTCTAAGTAAAATATGGGAAGGGTCAAAGGACCACCAGTGTAGGTGGTTTCTATTTTTTGAAGACCAATATTGAAAAGTATTCAAGGTGTTTTCGGTGTAAAATGGTTGATTATTAGTCTTTTAGTTATTCTATATGTTGACAAGAACCAAAGAGTGATGTAAGAGTAATTAAAGTAGAGAAAGAGAATGTCACTGAAGGTGAGTAATTTGAAATTCTGAAAGGTCATTAGAAAAGAAACTAATCCCGTGGGGATATTCAAGTGATCAAGATAATAACAAGATGGGACATACAGATTTCTGCGGAATTCTGCAAGCTATGAAACAAAATTCTTAATACATGAAAGTGACATAAAGATTCATAAAGGAGTGCAACATTCACCAGTGTGAATTTTACAAGGGAGGCTAGTGCTGTGGATGAATACTACAGAGTTCCAATTGGCTTTATTTCCTTAAGATAGAAAAAATGACTTTGCAGAGGCACTGATAGGAGGAGGAAGAGCAGAGACGGCACATTTGAGCTGCAAGATCAGTAAGGAATGAAAACATCAGCACCTTGAAAGACTCCAGTGAATGGGATTTGGAGGGCAAAACCCATTTCCTTTCAGCCCAAGGTTGAAGGAGCACCTTATGGGTATGCATGGGGCCTCTAGGAGTCACAGTACTTCTGGAGCCCACAATTTGAGACGTCTCATTAAAAAGATCAGAGCCAGGTCAATGATGTATTGTACTAAATTTCAGGAACTACAGTGAAGGAAATGGTCCATAAGAAAAGGTTCAGTGGTAAAGAAAAAGGTTAAAGGTAGGGGAAGTAACAGCTCATAGCTTAGATGTGGACTAACAAAAACAAAAGGGGAGTATGGGAGAATGGATCAGGGCTCAGATGTCATTTTAAAGTCCATACTCTACACTGAGCAGCTACATGAACAGCCACTAGTCCAACTGCCAAAGCCTCATGAGCTCAGAGGATGAAAAAGATGACTTACACAAAATGATTCATTAAATAAACAGTCATATACAGATGTCTATAATTATTGAAATATCTGAATCAAACTTAAAAAGAATTAGTTATCAGTCACTGACCTTCTCAGACCAAAAAGCTACAACTCTTGTTGCATAGGTCCTGCTTTACCTTGGTCTTAACCATCCAGTAGAAAAGTATGAAGTCAAAACATAAGAAATAAAGCCATGCTGTTAAGTTGAGCTGTGGGGGACTCAGGTCAATAATTTCTGACATTGCCAGTTAAACAGAAGACCCAATGCTATTATGGGCTACTGGACTCTTTTAGAATATTTTGCTGAGTTTACACACCTATAATATTCAATAACGGAACTTAGAAAAAATGGGGTATACCAATGAATGTCCATTTTGTATCTGTGTATTCAAAGAGGTTGGGATAGATATATAGTTGCATTCTCTTAATGAATAGAATGATTTGTTCTAATGGGGTTTGTAAATAGGATCACAAGTCTGCATCTTGTACAGCAATTAACCACTAAGAAGAATATATGCAGTGTATTATTTGTTGAAACTATACTTCCGATTTGATTTGAAACTGTCTCATTGTTATCTGTTTATCAATAAAACTTTGAAAAATAAAAAATAAAAAAAGAATTAGTTATCAGTTAAGATCTCATTCTTTCCTCTTCTAAAGCTATAAACATAATTCCCATGGTCACTAGAATAATTAATGATACCAAAAAATATATGATGATATAATGATATGATGTAAGACTTTAAAAATCTAATTTTGTTCCATTATTTTCTAGATTCTTCATTTTATAATTTGAATTCATAAGGAACTTAATTATATCATTTTTCCTTATTCTAATTTCTTCTAATTCCAACAGTTGAAATATTGTTTATAACACCATTTGGCATCTTTATTTTGAATAGCAAAAAACGTAAGTTGTAAGATTTTTTTAAAGTGTCAAATTAAGCATGTTGCACAGCCATGAATAATCTGAAAACATGTATCACTTAAAGGTTTCCTTCAGATATTGACTTTTTATTCATTACATAGTTAATGTGTATTGTCTATTAGATCTTTCCTAAATACTACATACTTTACAGGTATCACTTCTAAACTTCATTGCAAGCTGGAGAAGCAGGCTTTATAAATGTCATCTCATCAATGAAACAGTCAAGACTTGGAGAGATTAGAAAACCTATCTGAGGTCTCTAACTTACATAATAATTGTACCAGTTTAACCTAAATCTATCTGATTTCAATGTGTATACTGATTCCTATCATGTTTCCTGTGTTATTATAATCACCTCTTTTTTATGTATTTGGTACAGTATCTCACTATGCATCTTGGGTTCTAGTGATCCTGTTTTCAGCCTCCATAGTGCTGGGATTATGGGCATGCACCACCATACCAGGTCTCAGTGGCCAGCTCAGCACTCCCAGGGGCAGGGCCGGTATGGTCTGTGGTGTCAGGGATTGAACCTCAGTCCCTGTGCTTGCCTAAGAAGGCACTTAGTCCACTGAGCTATCTTGCTGGCCCTAATACTCAATTTTTCTAGTGGGACATGATCTGAAGAAATCTAGGGACAGGTTGTAGCTCCCTAAATATTTCCTACAGACTTATATCAGTTCTGACCTATTAAGACTCATTTAGGGGCTGGGGAGATAGCTCAGGCTCTAAACTCCTGCCTGCAAGGGCAAGGACCAGATTGCATCTCCAGTACCACATGCCTTGCTTGCCCTAGAACCACAGGCACACTGTACCAGCCACTGAAACCAGGAGTGGGGGTGCAAGCCTGTAATCCCAATGCTGGGGAAGGTGAGACAGGCAGATCACTAGGAGTCCGAGCTGCATAGCAAGACCCTGTACCAAATAAATAAATAGATATTTTTTAAAAAAGAGTCATTAGGTTGCTGTTTTTATTTTACTATTAAGTAACTTCTAGAAAATTATTAAATAGACTAAAGTCACACCTTACAAAAAATTGTTCATTGAATCTCTTGTTTTGTAAAAATAGGTATCAGAGATCATGTATATTTAATATATGAATAGAACTGTGGGATGGGGGTTTAGTTCAGCAGCACAGCTCCTGCCTGGCAAGTGTGAGGTTCTGAGTTTGAGTCATGACACACACACACAAAAAAAAGAACTGGGGACTGGGGTACAAAAGCAATTTTGAAAAATTGTATCCTTCATGGGACATTGCAGTGAAAACTATTGATTTGTACATAAGTTCTTGATGTTGTGAAACACAAAAGTTTAAAGTATCAGAAATTATATATATATAGATAGAAATTATTTATAAACAAAAGTTTTCTTCATAATTTCATTCACTATTAATCTTCCTTTACCACCATTGTAAATAAAAACAACATTACAGCCAGGCATGTAATTTTTTCTGCCACAAAAGATGACAAAATATTGCCAATCATATTGATTTTCCCTATGTTGAAGACAACAAGTGTACCTTCCACTGTACCTGTTAAATGAATAATTTTCCAAATAATTTTGCTTGTTATATACATTTTTAAAAGAGTAGGAAACTTCATTGGTGAAAAGAAATGGGGAATCCCGAATGTGTTGTCAATAATTAATTTTTATAGGAAATGATTTTTCACTCATTGACAGGAATGAACATTAAAACAAAATGGCGTTCATCTCCTTTTATTGTTCCATTGTCACTCAGAATCTATGTATGCTCTTTCAATGTAAGCTAATTGCCTACAATTGTATGCATGGAAAGCCAGGAGCTCTCAAGGCCAAAACAGATTCAATTCATCTATGAAGACAAATAAGATGAATTATTTCAGAATTACTGTTGGTATTAAGTTATAGGATTAGCCTTTTATTAGCTTACCACACATTTATAAAACTGACAATTTGTGGAAATTAATTATCTGGGGTAAGTACAATATCTCCAAAAGAAGGTTATGAATATGTATGTATTTGTCTGTGTTTATGTAAGGTGTGTGCAAAAAGAGATGTCCTTATCCAGTTGGGGGAGGTTAAACAAGGTCTTCTGCTAAACTCATGCCCTGCCACAGAACTGCACCCCAAATCTGCCTTTATCTGTTTTATTGCCCATCAACATTCTGCTATCTCAAAGCTTCCTCACTAAAATCTCACAAAAGTGATGGTGTACCTCTTAATCCAGTTTTAAGTAAATAAATGTGGATATTCAAGGACTGTGATGCCGAATTTTTTAGAGCTTTCAATGATACAAATAGCCTGCTGTGGCACGTGTGCTATGAGCTCACTGCTATGGCTTCAGGTGATTGTAAACCCTGAAAATCTGAGCTATTATTTAACTTTAGACCTGTCTTCCTCAAATGAAATGCATCTTGGTTTAATATTACATAAGGAAATTAAGAATCACAAGTTAACACAAACACCATAAATATATCCTACTTCCTCCTCTTCTTAGTCTGTTCCCCCTAAATAACAGATGATATAAATATATTTGTTCTATTTTTTCACAAAATAAAATTTAGAGCCCCTGTGGGAAAATACTAAAATAAAAATAATTAACATTTCATAATAATCTACACATTGCTTTACCCAAATTATCTATGTTTTGACATTAATTAATCGTAAATTTATTTCTTGTAGTGTATATCATTATTCATGATTTTTTAAAAAATAAGGTAAAATTTTTAGAGAAATTAGAATGTATTTTTACCAGGCCTCCAGGTTTGGGGCTCAAAGTTTCATTTGCAAGTGATTGCCTCTGTTTGTGACACCAGGGCAAGCTTTTTCCTGCTAGTTTCTTCACTTGAAAAACAGGAAAATAGCATTGACCCCATGGAGTTCTCTGTCTGAGGAAGGAGTAGCTGTTCTCAATTGGGATGCCAAGAAAAGCTCTTGATCTAAAGTGTTTAAGACCAGAACATCAGGGTCATGCTCTGCATGGTGCGTTAATGCCGGACAACCATGAGATCTGACCAAAGACTTTTCTCACCTAATAGAAAACAGACTTCTCCCACAAAGCATGGAGGAGAAAATGTGCCCTGTCTAAACAGCCTGTACAACACACAAGAAATAAAGGCAGTTCTTAGAGATTTCTGTAAGCCCCAGCCACACTTTTAGAGTAATAACTAACTCTTGACTCCCTGTGATATATTATGGCCCCTTTTCATTGTAATATGAAGGAAAAACATAAGTATAATTTGAGATTACCTGTCACCGTTCAGTGTCCATTGTCTTTCCCTTTAGAATAATACTATAACTAGTTTGTCACATACTATGGCTAACAACCAATTATTTTGGGGAAGTATAGAGACAAAAAAAAAATCATTGAAGACTGTTAAGACATTATGGGAATCATTGTTGTCTAAATGCAGGACAACTGTTTAAAAGACATGTTTTTCAAAATGGGAAGGTGCTTGTGGGTTAGCTCAGTTGTCTAAACTCTTAGCTACTCTTCTCACGTTGCTGGGACAAACACACGAAATACAAATTGAAGAAAGGAAAGGTTTATTTAGCACACATTTAAAGGAGGTTTCAGTCCAGATTCAGCTGTGTCTATGGCAGAGCAGCACATAGCAGAAAGCAACCTTTCATGGTGGCAGCAAAGAGCCAGAGCTCAAGGGAAAAGAGTAGCAGCCACTCAAGCTGCCAGCTTCTCTTCCCACCTTACACTGTAATGCAAACTTCCTCCCCAGTGCAGGGGCAGCATCCACACCCACAATAATCAATCACAATGTCCAGAAGCCTCTTATACTTCGTTTTTATACTTTTCTGCTGGATGGTTAAGACCAAGCTAAAGCAGGACCTATGCAACAAGAGTTGTAGCTTTTGGGTCTGATAAGGTCAGTGAAATCCCCTCAGGATTTATCCTGAGATCCTGTACCTCAGATTGTAGAATCTTTGTCAGTGTCAGCCATGTGGATGAGTCACGGCCATTGCTTGGCCAGTGTGCTCTCTCTGAAAGCCTGAGAGAATGTTTTCTCTCCATGTGACTCTCCTTAGGCATACTCTACATCATCGATCTTTTTCCTCTTTGGCTCCATAATCTCCTTGATCAGAAAATTTGGGACACTGCCGAGTTACATGACATTACAGTACAAGTTCTCATATGTCCTGAGTCTTAAGTGACCTTGGAAGGCCAGGGCCAAAATGTTGGCTTTCCTTGCGGCCCTCCTTTTAGTAAAGCCATGGTGTTATGTTGAGCTGTAGGGGCCTCAGGTCAACAATTTCTGACATCACCAGTGAAATGGAAGACCCAATACTATTATGAACCTCTGAACTCTTTTAGAATATTTTGCTGAGTTTACTCACCTATAATATTTAAATGATGGAACTTAATGAAAAAAGGGGATACAAATGTCCATTTGGTATCCGTGTATTCAAAGTGGTTAGGATAGATATATAGTTATATTCTCTTAATGAATAGAGGGATTTGTTCTAATGGTGTTTGTAAATAGGATGTCATGTCCCCATCTTGTACAGCAATTAACCACTAGGAAGAATGTATGCAATGTGTTAATTATTGAAACTGTCTTACAAAAAAAGAAAGCAAGATAAGGAATGCCCTCAAAATGGACATTCTGGAGTTAAAAAATAAGAGGAGACTTAAAATGATAAGTAAATAAAGTTATGCTAGAGGAATATAACAATGATTCGGCACAAGTGGCAATGTTAAGATAAATTAATAAATTGAAGTAGATGCTATGTGTATTAAATGGTAAGAGAAGAAATGTAACAGTGGTCAAAAGAAGATAAAATTTAAAAAAAAAACACAAAATCCAGAAGCCACTCCAAGACTGCATGAGGTTTTGGGGGGACACCTAGACACAAACCACAACATGCCTGCTTAGGCAAACTCAGGAAGGTGCAGAGGACCGTGGTTCAGTCCCTAGCACCGAGTGCCACACCAGGCCCACCCTTAAGGCAGCGAATCCTTCTCAAAATGGGATCACACTGTGGGACCATAGCCTCTGTCTTTTCTAACAAATGGGATTGTCTCTAGCTCAGGCTTCAGCTCACCCTCATTGGTCCTTCCTGAACACACTAGTCAAAAGTTGCTGAATTGGATGGAACCCTAGGAACACAGCACTAGACGAAAGACAGCTTGCGAAGCGCTAAGCCCCTCCTGCTCTCTCAATTCTGCCTCTGTTACACACTGCTTCCTTATCCTGAACCTGTCTCATCCCACTACCCTTCCGCACCCCCAGGCTGCCTGGATTAGCCAATCAAAAGAGACTGTGAACCTTCCACCCACCCAGGGAGGAAGAGGTCAGCTCCGCCCACTCCAGGTTAGGTATAAAAGAGTCCATCTTCCTTTGTTCTCTGTGAGAGTCACCCGCTCCGTGCACCCTTCTGCGGAAGCACACTTTGTCTTGTCTAGTCAAGTCAAGACAAATAAATAAGACATTTTCTCTGTCACTATTATAACATCATTATTTATTAAGGGAGTCAGGGACAATGGTATACTTTGAAGACAGGATAACCACTTCTACATAACTAATACATTAAAATGAAATCTAAAAGTAAAACCAGTAACCAAATGAAATGTTCATAAATGAATAAATGACCATATAAATGATTCTAAGACTCTTTCCTTTTTCAGACTTAGAAGAACTTATCATCGTGGACAATTTGCTTTGCTTTATTATTTGGTTGTTGTGATAAATAATATAAATAATTTATCATCTAATACATTGTAGGGATTTTTTATATGGGGACTATTTTGAATAATACTTTATGAGATCCATATAATACAGAATAGTGATTAGCATGGAATTCAAGAATAAGAATATGTACTCACAAGAGTAGTTACAATTTTTAGAGTATGCCTGAATTTTTCTTAAAAAGCTAAGGTTAAAATGACTTCAAAGAATTCAAATAAAGGACAGGTACAGAAAAAGCACATTCCTAAGTGTAGAGTGTCTGACATATAAAATTTTCTTAGGTTCATCTTGTGATACTAGTTTTAGCAGGCTACAAATGTTTTTCAACCTTTCTCTTCCAAAATTCACTTCCTTCACATATCATAGCATCCCTCACCCCCCAGGTTGTCTGATGGATCTCCTTTTCTTGATGATTTCTTGCGTTTATAATACAGCCTTCTCTCTGTAGCTCTTCCTAGGCAGGCTGACCATTGTGGTCATTACCACTGATTCTCCAATGGCTGTGGCCAATGATTGATCTTCAGAAAACCACAGACTTAATATATTGGCACCCAGCACTATGGTTTAGAATCTTTGCTTCAGGTTCACCTGTATTATTCTCCAGTTTGGTGAAACTTGACAGTTTGCTTCATGCAACTCTTACAGTAAATCAACAATAGTAACTGGCCAGGTATTTTTGAATAACCTCTTCTTCATTCTTGCTGTATATTTGTAAAAGCTTAAACTCAGGTTAAGCAGTAAGGTAGCACATTCCATGGGGTATTCTACTGGGGATTATCTCTAAACTACTGGTAACGAGCACTCTCCTACTTCTGTATGGATCCTCCTATGTACTGTTTCAGAAGTGCTAGGCTGCAATAATTCTCACAGGTTGGCAAGATGTTTCATAATACAAAGGATGGTCTAGAGCAGGGGCGGTGAACCCATTTCATATGCGCTGCAGCAGGAATGCAGAGCCCTCTCCATTGGCACACAAGCCAAGCCACTCCAGCAGCCAAGCATCGGACAGTGCAGTGGGGCTATGTGTATGCTTGGAAAGCAGTCTGATGCCAGCCGATGTTGTCCGGACTTATTAACAACTTTTCCAAGCTTGCATATGACTGGTCAGTGTGCTTCCAAGGATAAACAATGGTGCCTCAGTTCAGAATTGAATTTGCTGTACAATTTTTGGCAAGATGGTTGCGCTTTTGTTTCATCTGAAGTGTACTTTGCGAATGGAAGCAAAATTTCGCCAGCATTCTGTTTGTGAACTAAATAGTTCATGAACAAAAGCATTCATAAACGGAGACGTGATTGTACATGTATTTGCTTGGACTGGCTGTGAGTTTTAATACACTTATTTTTATTAACACAAGATCTTAAGTTTGAGTATTTTTATTAAAAATGGGAAATTTAATATCTAAGATTTAGCACAGAGATGTCTACTCACGGGCCTGAGATTTTTCTCTATGTTGTGCTATTCCAAAATACTCTTGTTTTTTTTTTTTTTTGTGTGTGTGTGTGTGTGTTTTGTTTTGTCTTTAGACAGAGTCCCACTTCATAGCCCAAGCTGACGCCAACTCACAGCAGTCCTCCTGTGTCCACTCCCCGAGTGTTGGTATTTCATGCCTGTGCCGCAATGAGAGGAATCCTCACATAGTTGAATCAACAGCATCATATTTAATTATTTGTGAGGAATTTATAAACACAAGCTTAAAGCCTTATATATTCAGGGAGAGAAGTCTTGAACTGGGTCTGATTTTAGCAGAAACCTCCACAAAGTAGGAAGTGCACTCAGTTGCCTTTTTACAGCAGGCCAAAAGCTGGTGGTCAGTAGAACACTGCATCTTTGCACCTCAAATTCAAGAGGAATCTCAGCTGAGAATCACTGGTGTAAATTCAGGGAATATGCAGTGCCTTAGTGTTTTATAATAATGTTAGCTTTTTTTTAAATGGATAGATTTGTGTTGGGGGCTTCACCTTTCAAAATATTTCGTGTTTTTGTAGATTCCAAGTCTTGAATACCAAAACATGACTAGAGTGAAAAAAGCAAATCTGAGAACAGAGTGAAAGGACATTCCAAGAGGCATGGATGGAGTCATTCAGAGTGGCATAGTGCATTAACAAAGCACTGTGTATTCTGCACAGGGTAAGTGCCACATGGCACATGTCAAGTGTCATCCAAGATGTTGACACTCACCATAAAAACATTGTTGAAGTTGATGGAACAAGAGAGTTTCTTGAAGTGAAACTGAGGAAGTATCATTCCCAATATCTTAGTTTTTGCAACTATCTTTTTAAAATTAAACATCTTACAGATGCCAGATTTTAATGAGAGTTTTATCAAGTGACCAGATCGTCTGAGAGCAATTCCCTTTTTAATGCATCCTTAAGTGTTCAAAGGGAAAGAACAACTGGGATGAAGGAAAGGAGAAAAGAAAGAAAGAAGAAAGGGAAAAAGGAATATATACACATACACACAGGACAGCTTGGATAATTACACTGCAGGTTTCTACTGGTCTAAGGAAAGGAATAGTTACTGCTTAAAATTTGTTTCTTCTTCGTAATTTTTTGACCAACTTTGCATGCTTATATCTGGTAATTTAAACAGCTAATTTGAAGACTACAAAAGGCAACGTAACCACCATCATTGACTTTCTATCATCTTGTTTTGTGAAATTCTGTATTGTCTTTGGTTTTTTATTACTATTTTTCCTTATAAAAAACTCATAAAGAGATAAAATTGTGTCATCCATCTCTGAAATGCAACTTAAGGGAAATACTGTTAAAGATACATTCTTGCACATGACAAGTGATACTAACCAACAGCTCACCGTTAATTTACAAAAGCCAGCCCACTACTTCATGTGCTTAGATGGAAACACAAATGTCAATAAGCAAGCAAGTCTGGCAGTAATTTTCTGTTACACTACTGTTGACATCATGAAATAAAAGCTGGTAGAACTGGTGTTTTTTTGCCGGAAGAAATGAAATGGACAGGTATCTAGAAATCTTTTTGTCGTAAGACATAAGAAAAGGAAAAGTAGTTTCAGTCACGACTGGCATGGCACTGTGCATGGGGGTGAGGGAATCTGGTTTCAGACACTTTGTTAAAGAAGTAAAATATGCAGTCGTTCACTTTCATTGTATTATACATCAAGAAGTTCACTGTGCCAGGGAAAGCAACAAAAATTAAGTAATATTGTCAGATGTCACAAAAAAAGTGAATTGCACCATAGCTCTTGCTTGATATTTTTGACAGTTTTAAGCACTTCTTGATGAGGTTTAGGAACAGTAGAATGTACAATAATATACGGTGGCTGAATAGAAGAAAAGTCTTGGAGAGATTTGTAGCTTGCTTGGGTAACATCAGGGTATTTATGAATGAAAAAGGGAGGAATATCCACAGCTCAGTGATGCACTCTGGCTAAACAACCTCACAGTTTTTTGTTTGCTTGTTTGTTTGCTTGCTTGCTTTACAGATTTTACACTAAACTTCAAAGCACTAAAAAAAAAAAAAGAAAAGAAAAGAAAAGAAAAGAAAAAACTACAAAGTGTAGGGAGAGCAGCAAAAATGATGTTCTTTGTTGGGTTTTTTATTGTGAAAGGAAAACAATCTATTTAACTGGATGAAAAAATTGGAATGGGAAAAATGACAAAAATGAAGGAAAACAGATATATTTATGTATATCTGCAGGATAATTTGGATAATTTTACAGCTGATTTCTGCTGTTTTTTAAAAAGGAACTGTTAGTTTTTTATTTTTATATATT
>NW_004524715.1:3805612-3821508 GCF_000260255.1 Octodon degus
TTGTTGACTCAAGCCTTTTACAGCTCAGCATATTAATATGCTTTACTTTTTTACCTCGTGTTCATGCTTTTCTGCTGGATGGTTAAGACCAAGATAAAGCAAGACCTATATAATAAGAAATGCAACTTCTGTATCTGACAAGGTCAGTCAAATATGCTCAGGATTTATCCTGAAACCCTGTACCTCAGATTGTAGATCCTTGGTCAGCGTCAGCCATGTGGATGAGTCACAGCCATTGCTTGACCAGTGTGCTCTCTGTGAAAGCCTGAGAGAAAGTTTTCTCTTCAGGTCAACTCTCCTTAGGTGCACTCTACATCATCAATCACTTTTGTCTGTGGCCCCATAATCTCCCTGAACAGAAAATTTTGCACACCACTGAGTTACAGGATGTGATGTTTGTTATATCAAAATATTTTAGAGAAAATTTCAGGTTTTTGAAAGATTCTTGGAAAGAGGGCAGCTGAGATAGTTCCCAAATCTAAAATCGTGTTTTGAACATTCTACATTTCCACACATCCCTACAAGCCACTGGGCTATAAAAGAATTTTCTAGCATTATAGCAGCTGCAAAGAAGAATTTTAGCAACAGATTTTTATATTTTCCTAAGATGGAGACAACCTTGTGTTTTCCTGCTTCTGTAGGTAGTTAAATTTGAAGACCTTAATCTTTCCTGCTTGCACTGGTTAGAATTTGGAGATCTGGAAATGAAACTATTGAAACTCAAAAAGTCTCTATCTGGAAAATAAATTCTATAACCTGCATGCAGTACTTAAGAAGAGAGAAAAGGTAGACTACAAAGGGATGACAAAGGGAAGTTCAGTTTGCAAGCTCTGAAAATAAAATTCTTAAAATGTGGAATTTTCTCTTTTTTTCCCAATAATTTTATAGAGAAACAAATAGCAATGAAACAGTTTCAAACCAAATTGGTGGGACAGTTTCAATAATTCACACACTGCATACATTCTTCCTAGTGGCTAATTGCTGTACAAGATGGGGACATGATATCCTATTTACAGACACCATTAGAACAAATCACTCTATTCATTAAGAGAATGTAACTGTATATCTATCCTAACCACCTTGAATACACAGATACGAAATGAACATTCATCTGTATACCCTTTTTTTTTGTTTAGTTCTGTTATTTGAATATTATAGGTGTGTAAACTCAGCAAAATATTCTAAAAGAGTCCAGTATTCCATAATAGTATTGGGTCTTCCGCTTGACTGGCAATGTCAGAAATTGTTGACCTGCACCCCCTACAGCTCAACATAACAGCATGACTTCTTTTTTTCTTTTCTTTTCTTTCTTTGAACCAGGGATTGAACTCAGGCCCTTGCACTTGCCAGGGAAGCTCTTATTCCACTGAGCCATCTCCCTGACCCCGGCTTTACCTCTTATACTGCGTTTTTATACTCTTCTGCTGGATGGTTAAGACCAAGATAAAGCAAGACCTATACAATAAGATTTGTAGCTTTTGGGTCTGATAAGGTCAGTGAAATCCCTTCAGGATTTATCCTGAGATCCTGTACCAAAATGTGGAATTTTCTACCAAATAATTTTAAATCAATGAGAAAACATTTTGGATTGCTTACCTTACTTTGGTTGAGCCCTTTTATGCTCATAAGCAGGCGTTTTCATCTTTGAATTCTGTCAAATATGATACAAGAAACAAACCAACAAGATGACCTGAATTTTGCTTGTGTTGCTCTCAACTAACAAAGAATAAGCCAAGGTTTTACAAATTATCAGCCTCCACACAACGGCAAGGATCACATTAATTGTGCAAGAGCACACCAAATGCAAACTTCTGGTTTTCAATAAATAGCTCTTTGCATCATTGAAAACTCTGGCTTTGTGTTTTTCTTTTAAGACAAAATATGTTAGTATAAGAGTTGTTTATTTTGTTCTAGACTAAAACCTCACACTTCAGGTGTAATTGCAGTGTTGGCACTGGATGGCAAAGAAGTGGGTTTTGGGTTGCAGGTGGGCGCTCGGTTTCTAAAAGGTTCACCATCGCCTGTATAGTGAATTATGGAGGAAAGACACTGCTTTATCTGTGACTGTTTTGCCTCTTCTGCTGTAATGTGCATGGAAGCAGTAAACTTATATGTTAAGTGTGATGAGTCGTTAGTGATAACCTGTACCAGAGTCACAAATTGTCTCCATAAAACTCAGTTTCTAGGTCCATGTACAGCAGGAAGCAGAAGTGAAGACTTCATGCAGCTATCTCTGGACAGCTCATTTAAATGAAGATCGGAGCTCAACACCCTGTCGACTGAATCTCCTTCTCTGAGGTGGAGTCCAGTGCTGTAATCACAGCAGCATTCTAGAGTCCTTGCTGAGCAAAGAATATTCTCTATCACAACAGAACAAATCAAATTCTAGCTGAACAAATAATTTGGTTTCATAAAACTATACTATTCTAACGGGATAGACTCCTAAAAAGGGGCCGCTGACAGGGAGGTGATTATGTTAGTCAATGCCCAATATTTGTAATTCACCGCCAATAGTTTGAGTCTAATTTCTTTGGAAATTATCTGCCTGTTGCCTGCAATGCTAACCTAATTCTTAGCCTGCTTTCTTTGCTGCTCCTCACTTAATCTTCTATTGGTCAGTCTTCTATTGAGATTTCTTCTTCATCCTATGTCCCACATCTTCCCACCCTTTCTGTCTATATATGTTCCTTATGAGGCTTTATTCATCTCCTTAGCATAGTAGTCCATGAGGTCTTACTTTTTTTGGCATTGCTTGCTCCATGGATCCTCGTCACTGTTTGCTAGAGACAGCCCCTTAGATTTTCTAATGGATACCTCATTGGCTCAAAGCCTCACACATTTGAATCTCTGAAAAAAAAATGTAGGACTTCTCTCATATCATTAACTTATTAGTTCATCCCACTTTGTTTTAAAAATATGATAAACATTTATCTTAGCATCTGGGAAACCCAGATATTTGTGAGATCAATCTTCCTTTTTGTCTCATCTTTGCTTAAGAAACCCAAACACTTCCCTTGGCTTTTCATTTGTATGCTCATTGGCTTCCTGTTTAGCCAAGAAAAAAAAAGTGCTCTAAAAATATGTAGAAATTGTGTTTGCATTCTGCTGAAATATTTCTTTTGCTGAAGGGGATCAAATCAATAAAATATGATGAAACCATATGCTCATTATTTCAAAAAAGAGCAGCCGCTTCAGGGAATATTGGGAGATTTATTAATTCTATCATTACTTCTCATTAAGGCTAGATGTCTTCAAACATGATTTCCTAAACAAAATTCACCTTCATAGGAATAATACATTTGTAAAATTTATGGTGATATTCTACTTGGTGTATTTTCATGATTCCTTTTGTAGAAGAAAAATCACTGTGCAATTTTAATTATTAAGCAAACAGAATTCATTCCATGGAAAAGGTTTACAGCACAGTCATGGTTTGGAAATGCCATAGAGGATGAGCCTTGGAAAAATGCATGCTCACTGCCATGGGCCATATGTGCATTTAATTGAGTTTGTAACTTTCCAGGCAAGATGCCAAATGGGTAAGGTACCATCTGGTGAGAAAGGAAGTATGTTCTGTCTTCTTTTTCTCACCAATTTTACACAGGCAAAAGCAAAGCTAGAGCTGTTTGTTGGAAAAGTTTTATCCAAGCACAAAATCAAGCAAACAAGCAGACCATGCCAAATAACCAATGCATTAAATTTTAATTAATTGGATATATACACATGTATGATACATTCCCAGAGTATGTCCTCTATTATTTGTTGTTTTCTTCAACAAAGCCTCACTTTGTTGCTTGGGAATGTGTCAAATTTGTAAGCTCAAGGCAGCCTCAACATCTTACCTTCCTGAGTTGCCAGTGTATGATTTTCTTCTATAGAGTAATTGTTCGGGCTTTGCTTAACTCTTCAATAGTATCAGTAGGTCATTCTCCTCTTATTGTTGAGTACTATTTCAATGTCTACCTATACTATTTTCATACATTCTCCTGTTGGATATTATGTTATAGTTTTTGACTACTACACATAAAAGTCAGGCAGAATTGTCTTGAAGTTTTGCATGTTGCAGAGAGATGACTGCCTTCACTTCTCTTGGGTGAATTCTTTGAATGACACCCCTGGCTGGGTCATAGGGCAGACACAGTTTTCTTTAAGAAGCCACCACACTATTGCTTTTCCAAAGTGGTTCTGTTTTCAACTCTGTCAACAGCGTACAAGACTCCAGTTGATGTAAATTCCCACCAACTCTTGATATTATAATCAGTCTTTAACTTTCAATAACTGATTGCTAGTTGGTGTCAGACATCTTCGCAATTTTTATTTCCATCTATATTAAATGCATATTCTCACTTCAAAAAATAGGGTATACAGATGAATGTCCATTTTGTATCTGTGTATTCAAAGTGGTTACGATAGATATATAGTTGCATTCTCTTAATGAATAGAATGATTTGTTCTAATGTTGTTTCTAAATAGGGTCTCAAGTCCGCATCTTGTACAGCAATTAACCAGTAAGAAGAATATATGCAGTGTGTTATTTGTTGAAACTGTACTTCTGATTTGATTTGAAACTGTCTCATTGTTGTTTATCAATAAAATTTTGAAAAAAAAATAAATGCATATTCTCTGGTAGCATGTCTCTTTCAACATTTTACTCATTTTTGAAATTTAGGTTTTCAGCTTCTGAGTGATAAGTCTTATAAATATTCAATATATGTATACTTTATTGAATAAGTGATTTACAAATATTTTCCCCAAATTATTTTCTTGATGTTTTATTTTTTAGTATTGTCTTTTCAAATAAGTTTGAAATTTTCTTGGCGTCTAATTATTGATTTTTTTAAAATGCATTTGCTTTTGATGTATAATGTAAGAGATGTTCACAATCTGAAAGGTCATGATGAATTTTTGCTCTGCTATTCAGTTTTATCATTTATACTGTGAAATCTCTATATGGTTTGATTGGGACACATGTTTTTACATGCGGCTTCCCATATATTCCAGATTTTTAAAAAGTTATTTGTTTCTCTTTGAATTACATAATATGTCCAAAAGATAATGAGCTGGACATAGTGGTGTACAGCTGTAATCTGAATTACTCAGGAAGCTGAAACAGGAGGATGACAAAGTTCAAAATGAACTGAAATTCAGCTCTTAGTGAATTTTATTCATTTTTTAATTTATTTACCTAGAGGAGGAATTCAGGGTCTTTGCACTGCTCTGCAGCCCCACTCTTGTTTTTTATTTATTTACTTTTAGTATTTGAGAGAGAATCTCAGTAAGTCTTTACATTTCCCAGGCTGTACCTGTTCCATGTTATGTCTAACGCATTTGATATTCAGACAGTTAAGGTCAACAGCTCATGTTTTAGGGTAATAATATCATTAAGCTTCTCTTCTGGAGAGTTAACAACTTAAGACTGTAGACCAAAAAAATTAGAGAAAAAGAAAGATTACCAGGATAGTCAACATTGTGGCCCTAGTCCTTCAAGCTCAGTGAGGACTCAGGACACAAGAGAACTTCTACTGTAATATCCTGTAACTCAGTGGTGTCCCAAATTTTCTGATCAAAGAGATTGTAGGGCCACAGAGGAAAGTGATCAATGATGTAGGGTTTGCCTAAGGAGAATCACCTGGAGAGAAAACATTCTCTCAGGCTTTCACAGAGAGCAAACTGGTCAAGCAATGGCCATGATTCATCCACATGATTGACAAAAAAGATCTACAAATTGCTGTACAGGGTTTCAGCGTACATCCTGAGGGCATTTGACTGACCTTGTCAGAGACAAATGTTACATTTTTGGTTATATAGGTCTTGCTTTATCTTGGTCTTAACCATAAAGCAGAAAAGTATAAAAATGAGGTATAAAAAATAAAGCCATATTAATATGCTGAGTTGTAAAATGCTCAAGTCAGCAACTTCTGAGGTTGCCAATCATGCGGATAACCCACTACTATTACAGACTACTGGACTATATTGAATTACTTTGCGGAATTCATGCACCTACAATATTTGAATGGCAATGGAATACCCATCTCTGACAAAATTAAACAAAAAGGGGATACAAATGAAGGACCATTTTGTAGTGAAAGAAAATATATATGTATAAATATATATTTGCATATGCAAAATAGTTAGCATAGATATACAGCTACTTTCCCTTAATTCAATGAGAAGAAAGTTTTGAACTAATAGTGTAAAGACAAGATATCATGTCTGTATCTTATACTATGAATAACTACTACAAAGACAGCCATATGCAATGTACTAATTATTGTAACTGTTCTACTAACCTGTTTTGAAACTGTCTCATTGTTACTTCTTTCTCAATAAAATTAACATAATAAAAAAAAGTTTCCCAGCCTGGATTTGAACTTGGGGTCTCCTACCGTAGCCTGGCAGGATGCTGGGAATATATACATATTGCCCCACACGTGATTGTTAGAGAATTTTAAAAAGAAAAAATAGTATTGTAAGTCTACAATTTCCAAATGGGTTCTGTTTCCAGGGAATGTGAGTGGCACACACTCATAACCTGACAAAGTGAATCTTACACAACTCACCTGTGAGTCTTGTACAGTGCACCTGTGAGGCTTACACAGCACACCTGTGTTTGCACATGACCGTTTATGGTCCAAAGACTTAATATGTTGGCAAAGTGGATGAATCATTGACAGGAACCAAAATGAGCAGCAAAGAACTTGCTAGAGGAGCACAGTAAGGAAATTTTTACAGTAATAAATATGTTCTCTTACATGATTTTGGGAGTGGTTACATGACTGTGTGTCAAAAGTCCTATTGCATTTTGGGCCAACCAAATAGCTCAGCAGACTAAAGTGCCTGCTTAGGGGGAGCACAGAGGCCAGGGTTCCATCCCTGGTCTGTCGTGCCAGCCCTGCCCCCCCCCCAGGCACACTGAGACATGATTGAGACTGGGCATGGTGGCATGTCCTGTAATCCCAGCACATGGGAGGCTGAAAACAGGAGGATCACTCCGAGTTCAATCTACATAGTGAGACCCTGTAGACCCTATACCAAATACATTAAAGAGTCCTATTGCATACTTTGTATGGGTAGGTTTTATTGTATATACATAAACTTAAAAACCACAAAAATATGTACAAATGTAGATCTTAAAGAGCTAATGGCAATTCAAAGTTGAGAAAATTCCATGTGATTCTGCTCTTACATTTTAGGGTACATTACCTTTAATGATCTGATTCCCATGCATGGCATATTAGCCATTTAGTATATAACTCAGCTGCTAAGGAGGAAAATTCAACCAACAATTAAAATGATAGGAGGAATTTAAGTAACATGAGGTTGTTTATGCGAGCTATAATCTGGTATAAATTTATGGTACCAACCCAATGATTTTCAGTGGGAGATTTATAATTAAAAGCTAATCATATTATTGTTTCTAAAATAATCACTTTCTTCTGATCTTGAGGCTTAATGACATGTATCTTCAACTTCAAGTGACCCCACCCAATTTGTTTCCTGCAGATGAGTCAATAACCCATAAGTACATTCCTTTTTTACAACCCATTTTTCCTGTTTTTATGAAAATGTTTCTCAATTCAGGAAAGCTTAACATTTGGAATGTTGTCACATAGCCCTTATAATGTAGCATCAACATTTGGTACTGATTCCAAAAATACTTTTGAAATGTTTACTTTGAGTTTTGTATTAAATGTTGTGCATCGAGGGACCATATGGTCAGGCGTTTTATAACTTTTTCAAAGGGTATTATGGCAGAACTACTGCACTGAACGTAACTGAGGATATATAAAGTCTTACTAAAATTTAAATGTTCAAACAAGAGCCACATTTAGTGAAGATGCCAGAATACAATAAAAGCTCTCTAATTTACAAGCTACCAGAGGCAGATACACTTTAAAGTTGATGTAAATCAAGAAAAAGTCTGCTCTTTTGTGCAGGAAATATGCAATCTAAGGAAATAGGAGTTTTCTTCTTATCACAAAAGCAAAAATAACATTTAGATCCCCAATACCTCATGTAGGTCACAAATGAGAATGCTGTTTTTCCCTTTTACTGTCAATTAATTTCTATTGTATGGAAGATAAGTAGGGTGAACCTAATTCTCAAGCTGCCTGTGCTCTAAAAATCTATTGACATAACCTCATTCCAATGTGTACCATTGGGGGCAATGGCATCAATTATTTTCAGGCGACATTGCTAATGAAACATTAACTGTAGAGCCAACACACTGAGGTGACATGGATAAAAATCATACAGACAAAATGACTAAGAATAAACACAATTCTTAATCTTATTGTGCTGGTGTCAGAAAAATAAATGAGAAAATAAAACATTAGACACTGACAGAAGGGGCACGTGTTGAATAGATTACCAAAGCCAGTATGCAACTGAAGTTTTAAAAAATTCAGACTATTACTCAGCAATTTTCTGAAACCCGAGAGAAAGAGAGAGAGAGAGAGAGAGAGAGAGAGAGAGAGAGAGAGAGAGATTCAGAAAGGAAATACTTGATATAGGTTACAGATTAGACCAAGATAAAATCGAGATCATAGCTATTGTACAAACAGTTCATATGACAAAGTATAAAATACAGGAAGTGGTTAGACACAAGCCTGGTACACTAACGTAAATGAGATGGTTAACCACTTATTATGCCATGCTAAGGGGCTTTATGTTTTCCTAAGAGAAGAAAAGCTATTGCTGAACACTTATCAGAGATACATCAGAATCTGAGATGCATTTTTCAAATACCCTTGATGTCTAAAACCACCTTGATTTGTTTTGTAACATTTTATATTAATATATATTATTTTATACCTCTTTTAAGAATAATAACTATAGCTTTGTAAGCTATATCTATCTTAAAAAACAGTTATTACTCAATAAGATATTCATGATAGATTAATTGGAATTATTTCCACATATAAGAAAATCAACATAAGATTATTTGCTTCTTCCTTATATCTATTGTACCTACTGTTTCTCCAAATCATACTTGAGGATCTAAGATCAACTGAACCCAGGAATGTCTGTTCACAGAGAAGAACAAGACAACATTAATATGGAACTCCACTTGGAAGAACTAGAAACAAGGAAAAGCCTGGTGAATACCAAATGCTGACAGATAACTGCTATTGAATTTAAATATTTGGATAGCATATACAAACTTTTGTCACCATAAAATCTTTACAAGCTTTCTCTGCTATGCTTTGCTGTGTCATAATAGTTTGTTAGTGTAGTCATCGACTACAAGATTAAAATAAAATGATCATACTTAAAAAGTCTAATCACAAAAAAAATCATGATTCCTTTTACATTACATGAAAAATTGAATGAAACCACAATGGGAATTGCCTACCAGATTTTTAAGCATGAATGATTATATTAGAATTTTCTTATAAAAAAAATAGAAAAGATAAATTCCACCTTTTCTTTAACATTTCCAGAAACATAAAGTCTATTAACCCTTACATGGAAGGAATAATCCATTTACCACAGACTGGAATAAATAACCTCCTTGTTTTTCCACAGTCAGTGCCTTAGCTTTTACTAGAGAAACAGATACAACACAAGATAGACAAATGTATATGTGAAAAAAAAATCTATTGTTTTTCCAAGTATAAAATTTCAAGAAATTTTCAAAGCAAATTGAAACTTGGGTGTTTTGCTTATACTGTTCTTATCAATAGAGCATTATGGTCTGTACAGTTTTAACTAAAATTACAGCTTTGTATCTGGTCACTATTTTAAAAGAAATGTCAGTCCTGTACCAACTTAGAGTTCACTGAACTGTACACTGATATGCTTTTAGCCCCGTATGAGGTAATTCTCACCTAATTGTGGACACAGTTGATATTAAAAGCAATACCCTACAGGTCTAAGCTTCATGTCATAAAAGGCAGGCCATGAACTGGAGTCAGGTTTTTTCAAAATTTCTATGTGCAGCTGTTTGGATGAGTGATTTAATTTGTGCTACTCTCAGACTGAGTGCTTCCCTCTATCGGGCTGCGGTTGCTAGAGGATGATTTGATATCCATTGGAGTAGAAATGTAGGGTTTTTCTGTAATTGGAATGGTGTTGTATTCACAGTGTCAAGCACCCTAAGGAGAGTTTTGTTGAAGATAAATAATAACACCCAAGATACGGGACCTCTCTGCACCTCGTGACGTCAGCTTTCAATTTAAATCACAGGTGGACTTAGTGTATTCTCTGCATGTTTCCAAATGTGTGTGTGTGTGTGTGTGTGTGTGTGTGTGTGTGTGTGTGTGTACAGAATTGGCTTCTTCACTCAGCAGGAGACAAGGAGATAGCAAGATCTTTACACCGACTCTGGTCTTCAGCAGTGTGAGTATATGCATATTCATGGGACTGACTCACATTTCTCAGAGGGTTGTACTTCCGTGTCCTGTCTTCACATTTTTGGTGGAATATGAATAAAAGGGTTGGTGGCATCGCAGCTGTGAGAAGGAACCGTGAGTTGAGTCTGAGTCATGTGAAGGATGGGGTTGGTGCCGGGAGGGTAGTACGGCACTCCTGGAAGGGCTGCACTGAGGTGCAGATGTCACCTCTCTAGGAGATGACTGCACCACGCTGAGCACTCTCTGTCTCATCCGTTATTATCAACATGAAGGATAATGAATTAATGAGGATGCTGAAGTGGAACGTTGGAGAAATGTATTCTTGAGCACTTAACAGCTAGCTTCTGTGAGGGCTCTCCAAATAATGGGAGAATCTGGCGTAACGGGATTCAGTGTCAATTTTTATTTGGGTGCTTAACGAGTTTATATAAACTGATTTGCCCCCACTTGCACATGAGGCCAGGATGTGTTGGTAGCTTGAGCAGTTATGAATAGGAAATACTGGGCCAATACTCAGAAAAAGCAAGAGGCTTGGTCGCCTTCGGTACTGGTGCAGAAATCCAAAAAGGAGAGGCAGCCCAAGGAACCCGTGATCACTTCAAAACTTGGGGCACATTTCGTCTTCCCAGATAGCAGGGTGGTAGCACTCACTACACAACTGCATTTTATTGTAACTAAAGGAAGAGAAACTATGAAATGGCAAAAGATAACTATTGCCTTTTCTCTCTGATGTTTCCAGTTTTAACACTGTACCCAAGGTTCTGGGTTGTTTTCAAAATAACAATGAATAGATTTTCTCATTAAATAAAATCTGAAGTGCTAATTGCTTAAATGGAGCCATAGTGTTGTAATATGGCTAATTACCAATCACAAGCCTCTGAACATTCAAGAGAGCTTTTAAAAGGATAGCATATAACCTGGCCCTCATCTACTTAAACAATCTCCTCTCCTCATCCTTCTCTTTGTAGAATCTGCAGTCACCTTCGCCTCAGCCTTTCGCCAAGCATATCTTGCCTAATCTCGGTGCTCTGCTTTTGCTTCCTTCGTCCCTAACCTGGGGCTGCATTTCACTTAGCACCAATGTCCAGCTATGTGTTTCTATTTGAGCTCCAAATCGCTAGTCTACTCAGCCTTTTCCTTATGTCCACGAAGAATAAATCTTTACATTTTTACTGCTATTATATAATACGTTGGGATCTTTGGTGGGTCATTTTTGGTAGATGCTCTTTCTACTTCCACCGTGCCAGAGGGTTTTTCTCTTGGTGTTTTTTAAGTATAAATTGGGTCGTATATCAACCACTCCATTGCTCCAAGGCTCCTGCGGTAGAGCAGGGTAGGACTGGGTTTGCCCAGCGGTGTTTGCTCTACTGCGCCATCTGGTGGCCATCGAGAGAGCCTGTGGCCTTCCTCGTCTGTGGAGGGGCTTTAGGGAAGAAACGGACCAGTGCATGCTATTACGGGCCCTCCAGCAAAGCAAAGAATCACCCCTAATTTGCTAATCTTTTATTTAATATTTAGAAGCACAGCATGCAATAGCTGATATTTTATTTCCTGCAAGCAAATGACTTGGTAAAATTCCCAAGCATGGTAAGTACATCTTCCTGAAATAGTTTCAATCTTATATTTTACGAACAAAAAAATTAAACGGAAGACAAAAAATCAGCATTGTTTTCAAAGATAGGAAACTCTAACTGAGGTGATGGCCAGAACATACCTGATTCTGTGGCTGTGGCTAAGAAACAAGTACCGTGACTCTCCTGTCCAATGTGTCTGTGTGCGTACAAAACGCTTCGCTAACTTAAGCAAAGGAATCTATCAGCTAACGTACAATTTGTTGTCATTGTCAAATATACTGCCATAAGTCATTTGTCAAATGATTTTGTCAAGAAATGACAGTGAGATCTGGTTATGTTCTATTAAACAGAGGCTGACTGGCTTACTAGAAAAAAAAAATACTTATCAGGTCTAAATTTCAACCAGAAAGTTAAGTTTTAATGAGAAAAATAGGAAACAAATTGTAAGTAAAATTGAATGGAATAATGTCCTTCAAGACTTGCCTTTCTAGGCCAGCCGGGTAGCTCAGCAGACGAGAGAGCCTGTTTAGGCAGACACAGGGAGCGGGGTTTGATTCCTGGCCTGCCTTTCTGGCTGAGACAGCAACTGACATGGTGTGGTGGCATGTGCCTGTAATCCCAGCGCTTGGGAGGCTGAAAACAGGAGGATCACTATGAGTCTGATCTGTGTAGTGAGACCCTGTACTAAATACACACACACACACACACACAAAATAATAATAATAATAATAAAGACTTTTCTTCATTAAAAAATATTTTGGGGCATCAAAAAGTCTTAATTTTTTGATTCATTGTTCTTTCCCGGGAAACAATTTTTCCTTTAGACAAGTATTTTCAACTAAATAAGGAACTGATGCAAATGAACACATAAACTTCTTAATAAAATACAACCATTTCTTAAACCAGAGTTGAATGTTTTTATTTTACAGACAGTGTTTTAGGTTAATTTTTACACTGAAATAGTGATTCAGTCCACAGTTTGATGAATTACGACAAACACACAAGCCCACGTGACCAACCACCTCTCTAAAAATGCTTGGTCATCCTCTGCACACCTATAGTCAAGCTCCCTACAAAACATTTTCTGATTTTTCTAGCACCATAAAGCATCTTTCTTCCTTGCCTTAAATGCATATGTATTTTTTCAGGTCTGACTTAATTTTCTTAGTATGATTTTGAACATTCCTTCAAGCTGATATGCATCATAGTGTTGGGTCCTTTGCACTGAAACCCCAAAACTCTCTAAATAACTGAATATCTCCATTTCCTCTTGGATTTTGTTTGAATTTCACAACAGTGAATTTCATTTTTTTCTATTTTTTAAATCATGTATTTACTTATGTATTTGGTACTGGGTCTCATCACACAGTTTGAACCTGTAGTGATCCTCCTGTCTCAGCCTCCCCAGCCCTGGGTTTACAGGCGTGTACCACCATGCCTGGTTTTGGTGGCTGCCAGCACGGCATACAGTACCAGGGATCAAACTCGGCTCCTTGCACTCGTCAGAGAGACACTTAGACGACCCGAGCTATCTCCCCAGCCTTGTGTATTTTATTTTCATATAAGCTGCAACCAAAATACTTTGGTTAATTGTCACACTGACTCCTAAGCCTATGAAAGGCATGATTCTATGATGACATCATTTTTCTTCTAGCATTTAAATTTTATCTCTTGTTAAATTTCCTATGGCTCTGCTAAAATTTCCCGTCTTTGCTGCCCATTTTTTTTTGCTTGTAGAATTTTTAACTTACTTATTTTTTTAAAATCCCCTGTCTGATGCTGTTGATTATTTTGGCCTTGTATTTGTAGTGTGTATCTTTCTTGTTTCTCCCCTTGATGTTTAATTATTTCTTTCTTCCTTTGTTTTGTTTCCTAATTCCTAGAGAAGAGGACATTAACATCTATAATGTATTTCTCTAGAGTGGATATACTTCCCTCTGTGCTCTGCTGACATGCAATGAGTTTGACACTAAAGAGTTTAGCAAAGCTTGGTTCTTGTTGTTAGTGTTTGCTTGAAATTTCTTGTTGCCATTGTTACCTTCAGTGTACACAAGCTTAAAATGTCACTAATGCTATCTTCTGCTTAGTCTGAGGCAGACTGCTAGAACACTTACCTTAGTACTCTGGTCCCACTTGCAGGTTCTCAGTGTGTCCCCTTGTCTGGATTTATGTCCATGCCCTTCTTAGTGTCCCTCCAACCATGGGAGACTGTTGTTACTGAATGTGCATTAATTTGAGGGGAGTAAGGTATATCTGTGTTGTCACAGTCATCTTATTTTCTATATACCTGAAAGTTGGAGGTGGCATTTTATTCAGCGAGGAGGCTTCCTACACAGTAGCAGACCCTTTTTAATGGCCTATATCTGAAAGGTATTTTTCAAGTTCAGGTGTAAAAATATATTTTCTTTCCCCTGGTTCATTTGGGATGAGTACAAAGAACTTGATTTATAGAAAAAAGATCTACAAACCTTAAAAAAAAAAAAGGTAATCTGAAAATACAACTGCACGTAAAAAGTTGTGTCTTGGGAAAAATATATTAAAGGTAAAGAATATGAACTATGGAACTGAAATTTTAACAGAATTACAAATAAAGTTTGCAGAGTTCTTACATGTTATGCAAAACTACCTTGTCCTTTCTTTTCTAATGCTAAAATGTTGGTCTCTTGCCATAGTTAACCCTTAATATTCTTCCATGTTCTATTGCTTGATACAAAGAAAATAATTTAAATTGCTGCCCTGACTTTTTTCCCTCCTGTAAGAAATCATGCAGTTAGTGCCAATGATTTACAAAATTTTCTTCATTGAATAAATTCTTTAAGGATATAGTGCAAGCAAAAGGGAAGGGGAAAAACTCAGTTTTTGTTATTGTTATTGTTGTGTTGAGTCTATTTCTTAAGAAATTTTTATTTATTCTGAAGTGACATTAGGGTTGATACTAAAAAATACAGGTAAACCCATTCATTAATAAGTAATGATAACAAAGGTTAAGATGGATAGGAGATATGTTCATAATCTTTCTGTTAGTTAACAAATCTCCCTAAAAGAAAATATTGTACTCTAGAATATTGGAGCTATGAAGTATATACGATTTTTTACATTTAAGTTAACAAAGATTAAACACAATTAAAATCCAGCATTTCATACTATCTGTATTTAATATGCTCAGTAAACAACTATGTCTCATGGCTATTCTAGAGTACAGTGTAAATATAAAAATTTCTACTGTTGCAAAGAATGCTATTGAATAGTGCAGGCCTGGTAGGTACTACATCCTGTTCTACAAAGTAAGCTATATAAATATATAGACTTTCTGCCTCCATGCATAAGATTATTTTGCTACCTTCCTATAATCAGCATGTAAATTAACAAAAGAACCTCATGTTAATAGAATAAGATTGAATGGAAGGAAAGAAAAATAAGTGTCTCGGTCAGGAATCAGAGATAACTATTTTATCAAGAATGAATAAGGAAAACTTCTCTGAGGACGTGGCATGGTATGTACAGATATCAGCCATGAACAGACTTAAGATAAGAGCATTTAAATCAGAAAGAATGGAAAGAATAAGTGCTTGCGTTGAAAAAGAAAAAAGGGGGTGAGCGGTGTAACCGGAGCTTGTGGCCACTAAGGGCAGCACTGCCAGATGAGGTCCAAAGGACGGAAAGTAGTCAGGTTGCACCAAGTCACCACGGCCCAAAGTGCAAGTGGTTTCACTTAGCATCTATCTCAACCCTCTCTGGCTTGACTTTTCACACAATGTGAAACCAGTAAAAATATACCTTGCAGACTCTTTCCCAAATAGGTTGCCATATGTGACCTGAGCTCTATCAAGTGCCTATGAATCAGAAGTGAGCAACCGAAGTGGCACCATATGCAGGAAGACTGCATCGCCAGGCAAGTGAAACAGCAAAAGGCAGTTGGTTTGCTTATGACAACTATTATAGAAATTCTGATGTTTGTTCTCCACTG
>NW_004524715.1:3821778-3823091 GCF_000260255.1 Octodon degus
AATATTGACTCAATCAGGAGTAGAACAGGGAACATCATTACTGACACTACAGAAAGAAACAAAAAAGAATTATGAGGAAGAATTGCAAAACTGTATTAAGAGACAACTTTGAGGAAAGGAGCAAACTCTTGTAAATACACACTTATCAGAATCAACTCAAGGAAAAATAAAAAAGAATAAATATAAGTAGATGTCACCACAAAACATGTTGGATAGGTAATTAAGAATCTTTCCATCAAGAAAACCTTGGAGAAAAAATATTTATTGTTGAGTTATTTATAGAAGAAATACTAAAACTTTGCAAAGTCTCTCAGGAAATAGTAGAAATAGAAAAAAAAGAATATTTGTTTGGTAAGGACAGTCACTTCCAATGACTTATGGCAAGCTAGGGAATCTGGGAAAATATTTATTTAAATTATTTCACTTGAATGTGAACTCAGGAAGTCCCTGTGACAACCGTGGCAGGAGTGCTAGGCGCGCGATGTGACCGTTTTCCTCATTGCCGTACTCCTTGGACAACCCACAAAACCCGGCAAGGTCTCTGTCCCCACTACGTCTGTCTTCTGACCTATAAGCCTCTATGGCCACACCCATCAGACTGTTGACCTTCTCTAGATCTACCACGTTTCTCTGCTATCTCTTTCCCTCTAAAATTTCTTTTACTTTCTTTCATTACTTTTTTTGTGGTGAATTACTTTACAAAAGTTGTCTGCAGCAGATATGGGATCTTTACATCCAACCTTCTTTCTAGGTGTTGACTGACATTTCCACTTTTGTCAACATACTGTTCCCTCCGCGACCGCACTTACCTGAGGCGCCAATTTTTATTTTATCTCAGTTTCAGTTCCAGGACTAAAACTACTTGGGGAGGAGTTAGTACATTTAACTCTCTAGATAGTCTGAAGCACTTGCAGTCCCTCTAGAGGGCACCGTGGCTTAATCCTGGGTGTCTCCCACACAAATGTCCTCGCCAAGGGAAATAATTTAATATCATATCTGAAATGTGTGCTTGGCAACATTTCTATAGAAAGGTAAACTCCTTTAAACATTTATAAGGGTGAATAGAAGTGTGGGGTTGAAATTCTTTCCCTTACCAATCTGGTTACAGCTTGCAGGTGATCCTCCCAGAGTCCATCTCTCCTCCAGGGACGCCCAAAGAACCACATTTGAGCTAATGCACAGTTAGCTTTCACATTTCCAGCTCCTCCGCTGTCTGGTTAACACAGATACATCCTTTACACTTCATAATTCTGTGGCTCTGAGGGAGCTTTTTAATCTCTTCCTTGAACACCTCTCCTTCACACCCAAATAAA
>NW_004524715.1:3823346-3831945 GCF_000260255.1 Octodon degus
TAAAATTAGATCTTTAGTTCAATCTGCAGTTCTGAAAAAAAAAAAAAAAAAAAAAAAAAAAAAAAAAAAAAAAAAGATCTTTGGTGTTTTCTGCCACCAAAGTAACAGATCAATTCCTTAACTGCTTGTCTTTATACGGCTTCCAAATTTAAATATGGAAAATATTTCCATGATTTTGTGGTCATCTCGATCGGGAGAAACACTTGAGTGGAAATGAAATCAGTTTTAATTCTTGTTAATATTTATTTTCAAACGTTACAGTCTTCTTCTCTGGAGTAAAATCTTACTCTTAACTGTTGAACCTACCACAGTGGATCACAGCGTTTTCTGTACAGAGCAGTTTCTTCAGTAAATATTTGTTCGTCTTAGTTGACCTCAAACTTTGATTGCTTAATAAATGTAGTTAATGCACAAAGCCTGGATTTACTTCAAGAAAATGAAGCAATTTTTTGAGTCATTAGTTGAGTGAAGCAAGCACAAGTTCTCAATAACAGAAGTCTGGAAAGTCTGAATATCTGGATAAAATTCACTAGGTAATTGTTCAAGCTTCAAACTTGCCTTAAAAATGATTGAGAAATATTATCAGTTTGCTTGTAGTTAAAATGGGTGTATATGGGGGCCGGGGAGATGGCTCAGTGGAATAAGCGCTTCCCTGGCAAGTGCAAGGGCCTGAGTTCAATCCCCGATTCGGCAAAAAAAAAACCAAAATGAGTGTATATGAAGAAACATTTTTCCTCTTCTGAGAGGAACATGTGTCCAAAATAACTCTAAAATATAGTGTGGAGAAGCTATCAAAAATGAGGCCAACTTTTTATGCCTCTTACCAAAGTTAGCAGAAGATACCTCATATGGAAGAAATAAAGCCTTCTCAGAATTTTCCTCATAAATATTCAGAATTGTAGTGTTTTTGAAGATGTAAATGTTACTAATTTTAATACAATAAAATAATCATTATTTTTTTATTTCCTCTTTTCAGACAGCCTTTATTTTCACTAAAATGAACTAGAGGTGCTAAATATTAAAATTCTATATGTAGGGAATAGAAAATGCCACATTTTGTTACCAAAGAACATATTTTAACACAACTGGAGCAGCGACCTAGAATTCATATTTTAATTCATATATTCATTGCTTTACTACTTATTAATTAAGTTCTGTATGAAACCCTGTTCCAAGTTCTATGCATTTTTCTCAGCGTTACAATAGCTGATGAATAGATTACAGCTTTAGTGACTGAATAGATACTGAACAAAACAACACATGTGTAATTTTAAAACAAGGTGACTCCAGTCCATTTTCCTTTTACCTATCAGAGGCAATGAAAAGCTTCAGATCAGAGAAATCGTGTCCATCTTAAGACATTTTGGAAACATTCAAAATAAGTTGCATTTGATGTAGAATGGAAAAGAAGTAAGACTTTTTTAGGTAGCATTGTAAGAAACATATTTTTATTGAGGAGAACAAAAGGAACTAAAATTAAAATGACAGATAATATTTACTATGTCTCTGATCATTTATGTGCACTACAGAGTGATCTTTTTTTTTCCATAGTGATCTTAAAGTCTTGTTCTGTCAATGGGGAACCTCAAGCTCAGAGTAATTTCCTGAAGGTCACAGAGCTCCTAGGTTGCAGAGCTGAATTCATTTCTTACACAGATCTCTGGTTACTGGATCAGAGTTCATACTGGAGATAGCTAACATTTAAGACGAGGAAACAACCCTAGGGAAGCCTGGAGGTGAATAACTACATCTGTCAGTAGCTATGCAATGTCTTGTTTCAGTGACAGACATGATATTTACAGTGAAACTGACCTTCTTCTATATGTAAGAGATTCAATACAGAATTCCACTTACTATGGAAGGATATGAAATTGACTCATGAGATTTGACCTTTCTAGTACTTTCAAGGTAAAACTAAAAGTGAGAGAGAGGAAAAATAACCCTAAAATTGGCAAGGAGCATATTACAACTAGTAACTAATTAGGAACACTGGACAAAGCATAATTGGAACACAGAACTGTAATTCTTTTTATTAATTGCTCTATATTATGCCTTATTTCAGGTTCTAAAACCATATTTCATTGGGGGAAACAAGTTGAGTTTACATGAATGCAGAGTAACGTGTTGTGAAAATTACACACAAGTTCTCTGTGACATCAGGTTTTGCCTCTCCAACTCATAGTACCAGGGCTCTATTGGATGCAGGAATATTTCTTCACAAAGTACAAAAGTTACACTCCAATTGTAAGTAAAAGAAAAACTTGTCTATGTTTGGATCATCTTTGAGTTAATTTACAAAAATAGTGTAAATAGTATGTCTGTCAATTTCTGAATTTAAACACCATAATTATTATGGTGGTCTCAAAATAGGAAGACTCTCACCTCCAGAAAAAAAAAAAAAAGAGTTGCTGTTAAGGGTAAAGCAGAAAAAAAATTTCACTGCTTCACTCATTCACACACTTTCACCTGAAGCATTCACTCCTCTTACACACACACACACACACACACACACGGCTGAGTGATCTTTACGTCCTAGTAGGTAGCTGCATGCTGCAACGAATTAGTTCTGTCAGCCAAATATAATATCAATGAACATTCTGGAATACGACCTTCTTGTTACATCGAAAAAACCTATCATTTGCACTGTGGTCTATTTGTCTCCTCATTTGTACATACTGTGCTGAAATTTCACATGTAATAATGAAATTCACTGCAATATTAGAAAGTAATATTTGCTCTTTTGGACATAAATGGTAAGCTGACATTTTTGGATCTCACCAGATTTACACAATCCAGCTAAGGGGAAAATTAGTAAAAAATGAAAGATGGAATATAAGAAGTTCACTAAAGCTATCTTTTGAGTTTACAGTTTGCTGAGAAAATTAATTTTGTTCTTTCATTTCAACTAGAAACATTTCAATAAAATTCACTTTTAATAAAATGGTTACATAATAAAAAGCTAACATGCACTATCTAATGGATGATTTTAAGCTAATTTCATTAATCTTGAATTGAAAATGATGTCATTAAATATAATTTAGCAATCTCTTTATAAAAATTAAACTGAAATTATGCAACTGTAGGGATAATGGCTTAAAGAAGAGGAAGATATTTTTTCTTAGAAATGCATATATTTTAGTCAGAACAAATCAGAAATTATGTCTGTACTGGGGGTCCCGTCATTGTTATGTAGGTACACCAGTTAAACAATAGTTCACTTATATAATCCAGTTAATTAACATTCACACAGCACAGATGTCACAGAATCACCAAGGTTCACTGGAGTGCTCTAAGGAAAGAAAAGAGATGGTTTGTGCTTACTGGAAATATGTATGGTCACACCCCAGTTCTCCGTGGTTCATGCCCTGCATAGTTTCAGTTATCCACAGTCAACTACAGGCTTCTACACCTTGTCAGAAACAACGTGGGGTCTTTTCATTATGTCCTTAGAAAATAAATAAATAGGTCTGAGAAATTTATTAAGGAAAGTAACCTCACATATATGTGCCTGGTAGCAAGAAATCTTCACAACAGGGTCTGCTAGATGCACAAGTTTGTACAAAGTGCACTGAAACCTTCCTCAGATATTACAAAGAATCTGACAAACAACTGCCTGCTTATTCTTGGACTTGCACCACCTTTTGCAATTGGCCCCTGTGGACAAGGATTACTGTTTCAAAACATATTAAGTAATCCTTCTTGGTTCAGTTTTGAAGACTTCTATTCTCAACACTCTTTGAATGCACTTATAGTTGACTATGGTACACATGTTCTTGTCCCGTTGTTTTGCTACTCCAAAATAATTTATTAGTCTTTGGAGATTTACTTTTCTATAAGCCCTTTAAGTTAATGGCGTGAAAATATTCAAGGGAGACTCCAGAAATAAGCAACTCATTGATTATGTGTACATTGCGCTGTTCATTCTTTAGGATAAGAATCACTTCTTGGCCCAGGACATCCAGGTTGAGTGAGCTTCGCTGCTCCTTAGTTATTTAGTAGTCATGTCAGCTATCATATCAACCATCACAGAATGCCAGTCCTTACGTTCAGGGAAGTCACAGAGCTTACGTCATTCACCTCACTTTAGCTCATCCTATGAGCACTGTATCATTTTACACCTTCACAAGAAGTATGTGTGCAGTATATGGTAGGGACCACAGTCATATGTAATATGCTATTCTGTTTTATTACTGCTTATTTTTGTTGTATATAATATTTAAATTAAACTTTATCATATATAATTATATGTGGAAAAATATAATGTCTATAGGTCTTGGTATGACCTTTTGATTTCATGAATCAATCAGGAGTCTTAAAAAATATCCTTCCTGGTGAAGAGAGGGACAACTATAATCCCTTCTGTTTACTATCAAATTCTGTGTTTTCATATTGATTATCTCATACCAGTTCAGGATTTGAGTTTGCTTTTGTTGGAAGCTTAGAGGTTAGAGTGTTGATGACCTTAGGAGTGCCAATAGAGGACATGGAACGTGAGGGTCAGAGGCAAGGGACATTGCCAGTCACCATACACCTGGAAGCGTGTGTGTATCAGTAGACATCTCACGTCTCCTTGCCCTCGTGTTCTCCAGGGGTGATGCTGAGAGCTGTTTGGGATGCCTGCACATACATCCGTGTTGCTAGATTCCAGGTGGCTGAAACAGAATTACTGTCTGAACCTGCTAGCTTCCTTTTAGGTCAGGCTAACTTTGTGCCAATCTGGTCTAACCCAGTTACTAGTAGAAAAAAATACACCATGCTCCAGAATGTTTAGAGTATGAATTATTTCAAAATAATTTTACACTTCTCCTTCCCTTGCATGTGATCATTACCCCAGAGGCAGCAGTAGCAGGTAACTTCATTCTAATCACACACAGTAACTGAACTTTCATAATAAAGTGGGTCTGGGAAAAATGAGATCAAAAGAAAAAAACAGTCAGAAATGAGTTATAGACCCTCACCCCCACCAGCTGCATTGGATGGAGCCACACCGTGCCATTGGCTCCTGATGAACTCTATCCCTGTGTCTTGGATATCGACACCCACCAACTCCCAGCTGTCTCTATGTTTTGTTTCCCCTATGTGGGGGAGCAGGGGTACCAACCAATCCCCTGACTTGACTGTGGACAAGGCCAATATCTGGAAACAGAAGAGATATACATCAAGCCACTGCCAAGCAACAATCTGCCAACTCCAAGCCAGCTCTGCATTTTGCCTCTCCTTGACCTGGGGCAGCAGGGGCACAGACTAACTAACTGGCTTGATCTTGAATGAGTCCAATGCCCAGAGGGCCAGGAGAAAGCAGAGAACCACCGAGGCTCTTCAGGAATTCCAATGTTACCCACTCAAGTGAATGGGTAAGAGACAATGACAGGAAAGCACACCAGAGAAGGCTCAGGTCAGACACAGATCCTCACTCACACACCACAAGAAGTTTGAGATCAGACTGGGAAAGATACAGGCCCAGCCCTTTGTAGTGAGAAAGCAGGCCCATCGAGTGTTGACAGTAGGGCCAACAGTTGCTTGGAGCCCCACCCTGCAGTCTATATACAACAGAGAACAGAAGAGTGATTGCTTTTCCCATCTGCCAATATAAGCAAAGGCCTGCGTTGGCCTGGACGGTTCTCACAGTCTGGGCTGAATAAACAGACCGGTCCTTGGTGAAGAGAGGGCAGTGCAAAGACCTAAGTCTGCAGACCTAAGTAAGGAATAAAATGACTGTTGCATTTCAAGACTACAGATCCTAGAAAGATACCATTCATCCAAAAATATAGATTTACTTTTTATTCAATCATTTAATTTTTTAATTATTTTTCTTTCCATCATCTTGGGGGATTCCCCTCCCCTTCCTGCTTTTTCAGTTTGTCTTTAACTTTTTCTTTCCTCTTTTTTATCTTTAATTTCCTATCTACTGCTCTCTGGTTTTCTTTTTCTTGCTTGTTCTTTTCATTGACTATTTTCTAATACCACCAATTTTCTTTTACTCCTTAATGGGATCCACATCTCACTTTTTTCTCTTCTCAATTTTAATTGGTTTTTTAAATTTTACTTTTTTTAAATCCTCCATTACCCTAGATTCTCTACCTTTTCTTGTAAAACTGTTAAACTTTATAAATGTTTAGGTAACTAATAATAGTTTATGCTATGCTATAACCGTTTAACAATGTTCTGTTGTGAGTGGAAGAAAAGTTGTTCCATTTAGTAAGTCTTTTCTGGAGGTCACTATCTGGTTTGTCTCAATGTTTGTAATATAATTATAGATCTCTTTTCAAAGGTTAGAGTAGGTACATTGTTGGTCCTTAGCATATGTCAATACTTGGTTTGTAGGTAACACAACGATGGATGTTAATTTTATTATTATACCCAATGTGATATCCCTGTTGCAATTTTTTCTGGGTGGCAATATCTGAATTGCCTCTGAATCATTAATGCTGTAGCCCATTAACAGAGAACTGGGTGCTAAGCCAACCACTAGCCTCTCCTCCCAAATAAACAGAGGTGAATAGATCCTGGGACAAAGGCAAAGGTTAATAATTATCCATGCCCAGAATTCATCACAGAAAAGGACATATTGACTAAAGAGGTCTCATTACTAGCAATAAAATTTCATTGCAATCATCCCACAAAGCTCAGAAATATGTATATAAAAAGCAGACTAATCGGTGAGCCTCCAGAAGACACTACTAAAACAAGCTAAACAAAATAATGCAAAATAGCAGTGCATTAGTACCATCTATGTCAAGCTAACCACTGCTTGCGGTGCTTGGGCAGCCCTCAGTCCTGCGTGTGCATGTCCCAGTTCACCATCCAATACTACTTAAATGGTTTCTGAGCTTCATGACCTTTGCACTAACTACTCTAACAAGATAGAGATTTGCGTTGTTGTTGTTGTTAGGCTAAGAGGAAGTACACACCAAGCACACTGTGCCTAATTATCTCATTTGATTTTCACCACAATCTACCAAGTTAGATTTTATCACGTTCACTTTACGCAGGAGGAAAACTATATTCAAGGAAATTAAATGACCTGCTCAATGCCAAGAGCCAACAGGGAGCAACCTTGGGATTTGAAATCTAATCTGTAAGATTCCAAAATCCGTGGTCTCTGGGTTACACTATCATTCATATTAGACTTATGGGTTAGCTTTAGAAAAGTAAACTAATTGCTGACTGATAAGCAAGTGGACTGAGTGAATGCTAGTGGCAAGCTGGCAGACCCAGGAGGCAGGCCTGCAGGTTGCTTCCAGACACCGCTCAGCTGTGTAACATTACATGTCTGGGTCTTTTTCCACCTGTACAATAGAGGAAAATGACATATGACTTACTTCTTAATACATTAGCTAAACATTAAATTGTATAATTAATTCGATATATTTCTATTGGCTCAGTCCTGAGATACACAAAACAGTTTCAGAAGTGTCAGTAATAATTACATGGTTATGTGGGTCATTCTACTACAGTGCCTTGCAATAGTGGATGCTCAAGAAATATTGTAAAATGAATTGAAAATCAGTGAACCCTTATTTCCTCCATGTCTTGCAAGTTTTACTTTTTATTCTCATGGCTTCATTTTCTTTTCTCTGACTTTCAGTCAACTATGTTTTCTATTGTATTATTCTCTCTGCCTGTAGTACTACCATTCTTTTCTACTGCTTTCACTGCATTTTTAAATTATGCAAATATATTTTTGCACACAATTTTTTCCTGGTGTCACAGTTTTGATTTTTCCTCTGTCTTTTTTTTTTTAACTTCCATAACATCAACGTCCTCGTACGGCTTGTGGAACATAAGGTTTTCTAGGCCTTCACTTTTCACCTTATATCATTTCAAAGAATAGGTGTTTCTCACTGCTCAGATTTTTTTCACTTGTTCTGAATTACTGAAGCCTTTCTCTTCCTGGTGACTTCCTTCCATTTGTGCTTCACAGTAGCGGTTCCAGTAGCTGGGAGTTAAGATGAGTTCTTCAAAGAGACTCTGTGTTTGTCTGGTAGGTTCTGCCAAGGAGAGGCAGAAGGAGGAGGATATTGTATTTATTGTGGAGGATATTGTATTTACTGGTATTTTATCTTGCCAGCTTGGACGGTGAAGTTCTGTATGTGATAAAATGTGGAAGAGGGCAGTGCTCCTGCTAGAGGCATTATTGGAGGTTGTGGAAAGCATGAAACCATTTCCGTAGCTCTGATCTTTTATCTACAGCTTCTGCAAGGACGTGGATAAAATTCTAATTGTTTCCCAAATACACATTGACCTTAAGTCTGGGTCATTTCTCCCATCTGTCCCTGCACTCTTGTATACTCCTCCATATCACGTGTTACCAAAGTTCCTTGGGTGTATTTGAAATTCTCTGGCTTACAGGTTATAGCACAGTTCTTTGTTTCTGCTGCTTTTTCTTTTTCTGTTTTATGGTAGTGCATGGGAATTGAACCCAGGACTTTGCACGTGCTAGGCACATGTTCTATACTTAGTAATATCCCCAGCCTAAATTCTCTGTGTTCTATATACATTTTCACAGTCAACTGAGAACCTAAAAGAGTGGTGTCCATTCAGAACTATATTTAAATCAGTATTGTCACTAAAAAGCAATCAAATAGTCTCTTTAAAT
>NW_004524715.1:3832045-3840906 GCF_000260255.1 Octodon degus
CTATAAGAGATCATCTCTAACTTTGTGTACCCAGAAAATATAATTTGTAACTTATTTTGTTCACCCAATATAACTTTTAGGAGACCAGGACATGCTAGATGCATTTTCCATACATTGTAATCAGAATGCTTTTGCTATCTATCCTTACCGTATCAGTCCATCAGAGCCAAGATTTTTTATCAAATCAACAGTGTTAGAAGAAAGGGAAGCAATCACCAAAGAAAACTGGGTATAAGCGATAAATAGTAGCTTTTAAATTGTTAGAGAAAAATGACAGGATTAGTACAGTCTGTATACATATTTTCTTTCCCTGTATCTTCCCTGTGCCCTAAAAGGCCAAGGTGAAGGAAAATTCTCAAGGGCACGCTTTCCACGAGCCTCACTTTATTACTTTAAGACAGCCTGTCCCTTCCATGTCACAAGGACTAGTACTGTTCCCACAACAGGTAAGCCTTTCTTGGCTATTCCTCTGGGATGCCTCACTTTACTATTTTACATTCAAGTCCTTCAGATTCCTGACCTTCTGTTAGGTTTTGGCTTCATTCCTCAGATCTCACAGTACAGTTGGTATTCCAGGTCTCGATCTCTCTGCCTGTCTCAGCACCCAGACCTTTTTTATCTTCTAGCTCTTGACAGCAGATGTGAGCTGGTTCAGTTAAATGTGTAATTCTCATTCCGAGCACAGAATATGGTGGGAAACACATAGATTACCAAGACAGAATGTTTACGTTTGAAATGTGGTTTCCCAGGTAGTCAATTTAAGATCCTCAGCAGTAATTAGCTGCCTGGTTTTCTCATCTGTAAAATGGGACTTATAATAATGTGAATCTTGTAAGATTTTTTTCAAAGGGAAAATAGCCTAAAAATTACAGTATGATCAGAAGAGTGGCAAATAGATGACAATTTCCATAAATATCCTGGGTTTTGTTTAGTTTTGGTTTGGTTTTTTTTTTTTTTTTTTTTTTTTTGGCAGAACCAGGGATTGAACTCAGGCCTTTGTGCTTGCCAGGGAAATCCTTATTCTACTGAGCCATCTCCCTGGCTCTGTCATAAATATCTTGTATGTAAATTTAAAAATAGTCCATAACCTGGCCTGACTGCCACAGGTTAAGAAACAAACTAGACCCCATAATCTTCTTGATCAGAAAATTTGGGACACTACCGAGGTACATGACGTTACAGTACAAGTTCTCATATGTCCTGAGTCTTAATTGACCTTAGAAGGCTAGGGCCAAAAAGTTGGCTTTCCTTGTAGCCCTCCTTTTTCTCTAATTTTGGTCTGCAAACTTAGGTTGTTACCCATCCAGAAGAAAAGCTTATTGTTATTATCAAATGATTTAGGCTATCAATCTTAACCTCACTATCTCACTGCATTTCAAACATCTTAGGCATAATAAGGAACAGGTATTTTTCATCAAGTATTGATATGTTGAACTTTAAGTCCCTACATAATATGATAAAGAACATTAGAGGAAAGTGATCGATGACATAGAGTGGGCCTAAGGAGAGTCACATGGGGAGAAGACACTCTCTCAGGCTTTCACAGAGAGCACATTGGCCAAGCAATGGTCGTGACTCATCCACATGGCTGCACTGATAAAGGTTCTACAATCTGAGGTACAGGATCTCAGGACAAATCCTGAGGGCATTTCATAGACCTTCTCAGACCAAAAAGCTACAACTCTTGTTGCACAGGTCCTGCTTTACCTTGGTCTTAACCATCCAGTAGAAAAGTATGAAGACGAAATATAAGAAATAAAGCCATGCTGTTAAGTTAAGCTGTGGGGGACTCAGGTCAATAATTTCTGACATTGCCAGTTAAACAGAAGACCCAATGCTATTATGGGCTACTGGACTCTTTTAGAATATTTTGCTGAGTTTACACAGCTATAATATTCAGTAACGGAACTTAGGAAAAATGGGGTACACCGATGAATGTCCATTCTGTATCTGTGTATTCAAAGTGCTTGGGGTAGATATATAGTTGCATTGTCTTAATGACTGGAATGATTTGTTCTAATGGTGTTTGTAAATAGGATCACAAGTCCGCATCTTGTACAGCAATTAACCACTAAGAAGAATATATGCAGTGTATTATTTGTTGAAACTGTACTTCCGATTTGATTTGAAACTGTCTCATTGCTATATGTTTATCAATAAAACTGTAGAAAAAAAAAAAAGAAACAAGCTAGATATTGCTTCGCTTCTATTTTCCAACAGAAATTTACCTTTTGAAAGCTGAATTGTTTTCTGTTTTGGATTTACAAAATTCCAAACCAAATTCCTGATCAATTGCTCTCTCTGGTTCTTTATGTTGTACTTCCAAGGTGCCCCAAACTTGGCACTGAACAGTAATAAAATGAATATTTGCAGAGCTTAGGGCTCTGATTAACCTAAAACTACTTTAAAACTGTGGGGCATTGGATTTTATTTATTTATGCAAAATACTTTATTTTTACGAATAACTGTAACTAATACAGCAGGAAATTATATAATTACAAAATATACCAAAAAATCAGAATGTTAACATTCAATAGAAATGAAAACCTGGACTGAAAGTTCATTAGAAATGTGACTTTAGAGAGTATAAAATGTACAGACACGTAAAAGGTGGATACTTCCAAGAGCAAGTTTTCCTCCAGTGCACCTGAGCCGTAGCAACAGGACTACAGAGCTACTCTAAAATGAGTAAGACACATAACTCCAAGTTGGTTTTAGTACATCTATTACATGGAAGGAGGTTATTCTAAATGCACTTTTAGATCATGTCTCTGCTGCTATAATTAGGTGGAAACATTCAAAACACTGTTTAATTTCTCACCTTGTTTTCAGACTAATTGCTGAGATAATTCCAGTTTGTCCAAATTGGAATATCTGATCATTTCTAGATGCTGGAATTCTCCCAGCCACATGATCTCTGTCTATGTTGCCAAACTTCTGTTAAGATCAAATTGACTTTTTTTTTCAAGGTCAGATAACAATATAAAGATTGAAACAGTCCCCTGTATTCTATATTAGTTTCAATAACATTTGTTTACACTTAATTTTCCTTAATTCTTTAAAAAATTCTATCAAATATATTTAAATTCTGGAAATGAACATTCTCAGTGTTCTTTTCTGAGCTTTTATTTCCCATTCAAAGAATTTTACATCTTTTTTTTTTTTTTTTTTTTTTTTTTTCAGAACTGGGGATTGAACTCAGGCCCTTACGTTTGCCAGGGAAGCACTTATTTCACTGAGCCATCTCCCAGCCCCGAATTTTACATCTTTTTTGAGGCTATTTCTTAATATATATTGATTTGAGGAAAGAACATCTGTATTTTATGATTAGCCTGTAAGAAGCTATTCTAATACTAGTTCTTTTTTTTTAAATTTTTTTTTAATTTTTATTTATTTGAGAGAGAGACAGAGAGAGAGACAGAGAGAGTGTGTGGTCTGTGTGGCCAGCTCAGCCCACCAGGGGGCGGGGCTGGCATGTGGTGCTGGGGGATCGAACCGCGGTCCCTAATGCTTTGCTAAGCTTGTTCTAAGTAGGTGCTTTAGACCACTGAGCCATCTCTCCAGCCCCTCTAATACTAGTTCTGTTGCATGCAAAGAAAGAAAAAAACATGAGCCAAAAGATTTAGCCCGAGTTCTTATAATGTGAGCATAGTTAGATATGACCACAAAATGTGTTGTTCTTAGCTACAGAAAAGAAAGGGTAAAATGGAGACTCAAATACAACTTTTGGAAAGACCTTGTATGAGGATCAACTCCAAAGTGTAGAGAAATGCCAACATAAAAAGGTTAGAACAAGTTTTTCCAAAATATACCAAAAAAAGGTATTCAGCTCAGTGGTGCAATAAACATTGGAATTTGTCACTCAACCCCTAAAAGAACCATCAAAATTCTGTTCAATAGAAGGAAAGCAGATTTGTTAAATAACAATTCTTGCAACATTTTTATACCTTATGTGGATTTTTTGGGTATAAGAATTTCTTCGAATCAAAACAGCTGTCATATTAACTATTGCAACCTCCAATCAGTCTGGATCTATGGTTCTTGAGCGAGATTAAGTTTGCTACCAAAGGGACACCAGGCAACATTTGTACATTTTTGTTTATGTAAATGGAGGCCACAGCAGCTACTGGCACCTACTGGGTAAAAAACCAGGTAGCTACTACACGTGGACAGTGCCTAGCTCAGTAGCCCACAACAAAAACTTGTTCACCAAAATGCCAATTGTGTCAGAGTTGAAAAGCTCTGGATTAGGCTTTTAAAATTAGGTCATTCATAACCAAGAACTCGTGTCATTTCAGGGAACTTGAAGAAATTTGAATCATCTTTGAATGAGAAAAGGAGACTGACAGAAGTTTCAGACTATCTTTCCAGAAATATGACATGTGGATTCACTGGATGGATTCTCTTTTATCTCATCTTTGGTTTCTTGGTGTAAGACTTGGGGAAGAGAGGGTTGTGGTTGTTTGAATGTGTTTGAAATGTCTTATAATATGTAGAGAACTATAAGATATGAGGAGCTGTTGTAAAGATGAAAGTCCAGGATACCCTTGAACAGGATTCTTTGTTGTCAAATGTTGCTGCTGATTTAACACAGCCACTCCTCTTTATTTTATTTAAACTACAGGTCATTCCCTTTGGCTACAATCTTTATCCATAGTCCTTTAACTCAGTACTTCATTGTGGTGTTTTTTAGCACAAAAACAGACTAAGGCCATTTCAGTATTAAGCTCTATTTTTCTGAACTGTCAGAGACTGACTTTCAAATTCCATACAGATAAATAAAACTCAGTTATGCTGCAGTAAATTATTTTTTCCTACCATTGCACTTCCTGCCAGCTGGTAGGGCAGACAACCACTGTTACTGCAATCTGATAAAGTCTTTTGAAATGCTTTAGTAACACCCAATTGTCTCTGGGACTCTCAGCCATGATTTATTATAGGTACGCTTCCCACTGCTTATGCTAGGCGCTTTCACAAATAGCTTCTTTATTAGTTTCATACAGACTTCTGAGATCAACATGCTGAAGCAAATGCTGTTGAGTTTTGCACCTTTGCTTTACTGATGAGACAAGTCAGAGACTCTGTAATCAACTTGGCCAGAAAAAAAAAAAATAATAATTCTTCCTGTCTGGAGACTGGAGATTTTTATTTATTTATTTATTTATTTATTTATTTATTTATTTATTTACTTTTGGCCTGCTCAGCCCACCCTGAGGGAGGGGCTGGCTCGACATGTGGTGCCGGGGATCAAACCACGGTCCCCTGAGGCTGCCTAAGCTTGCCTACGCAGGCTCTTTAGACCACTGAACTATCTTGCCATCCCATGGAGATTTTTAAAGACACCATTGTAACCTGTGCTACCAGGTAACTGTATAATTATAACATTATATGCTGATGTTAATTTCCTCAGATAGTAAGAGATACTGCCCTTCTTTATACATCGATTCCTTCATCATCAGAAAATGATCCTCACTTTAGGTGAGTATCTATGAGTCCAACTACAACTGCATGTTGCTGAATATTGGCAAGAACTATTTCTCATCTGAGCCAGAAGTACATTATTTAGATTACTATACTTCCTGCCTCTATATCTTCTATAAAGCATGGTGAATTAGCTTAAAAGCATTCAGGGGCACATAAGGTTGATTTATTTATAAACACATTCTCTAACACTTTTCTTTTTTTTTGAAAAACAGACAATTTGTCTTTTCTAAAAAGCTCAGGCTGTTTCTTTCCTGTACCTCTCAACCTGGAGATGTTCCTCAAGCATTTGGTAAGCCAAATCGTGAAAACCTGGAACTGACATATCTGTTATCCCAACTTCTAAGTCTGAGAAAATACTTCTCAATTTTGGAAACTCTCGTGTGTTTAATGTCTACCATTTAAAATAAAATAAATTTATGCTTTTTAAAATTTTTATTTATTTGTTTATTTGATACGGGGTCTCACTGCACAGTTCAGTCTCATAGTGATCTTCCTCATAGTCTCAGACTCCCCAGTGCTGGGATTAGAGGTGTGCACCACCAAACTTGGTTTCAGGGGCCAGCCAGGCATACCCAGCACATCATGTGGTACTGGGGATCAAATCCAGGTCTTTGGGCTTGCCAGGCAGGCACTTAGAACACTGAACTATCTCCTGAGCCCAAGTGATGCTTTTATTTGTCACAGTCACATTAAATAGTTGCTAATTCCAGATGAAATGAAGATCTCTTATGTGGTATAAGTTCCAAGAAAATGAATATAATGATGCTATTTCAGTATTTAAATATAAAACATTGTATCTTCACAGTATCAAAAGAAACAATTGCAACTGATCAAAGTCAAGCCCATCAACCTACGTGGCATTGTAACATGATGGTCTGACACTACAAACTCTACTTTTATGAGTCCTAGGTTCATTTCTAGGTTAGGGTTGAATCTTATTTTTTTATTATTATTAATTTTATTAAGAAAGAAATTACAATGAGACAGTTTCAAAACAGGTTAGTAGGATGGTTACAACAATTAATACGCTATATATTGTCTTCATAATAGTCATAGTACAAGATGCAGACATGATATCTTGACTAAACACTATTAGTACAAATCCTTCTCATTGAACTAAAAGAATCCTAGAGACATAGAAGTAGGACAGAAAGGATAGAACATCTGTCAAAAACTAAAGAAAATGAAAATTTAAAGTACCTGAAAAGGTCCCCAGGGCACAAAAAGACTTCCATGTCCAGATTATAACAAGGACCACTGTATAGAAGAGGTTGCTACTACTAGGACCTCCTGAGGCCATCCATGTTCATTGAGTTGCTGGAATGCCTTACATTTTTCCACCCCTTTTTATTTAAAACCAAAGTTCTGCAATATTGCCATTTAAATTAACACGTATACTCTTTGTTGATTTCTCAAAGAACATGGCACTCCTCTTGTGCGCTTACTTCCATCTCCTTCAACTACCTCCACAACCTTGCTCTAATTACTCTTATCTCTTCTGTTTTGGTTTAATTTCTTTTTTCCTTCCTGTTGGGATATAATGGCACATAGTAAAACGTACAATCTAATTAAAACTGTATAACATATTTTGCACCTAAACACCATCCTAGGAAGCACATTATTTATATGCACATTCTCTCTCCCCTTGCAATCTCTACCAACATAGATTGTTTTTTTTTATTTTCTTATAAATGGATCATCTCCTGTGTGCTCCTGTGTCCACCTTCTTTTGCTCAACACTATATCCTTGAAAATGAATTCTTTTGTGTAGAAAGAGTTTGTTTTTCTCCAAAGTTCAGCTTACCCGCCTTGCACATCATGATTTATTTATCCATTTTTACTGTTAATATATAAGGGCTGTATCTAGTATGAAGGTAAGTCATGTCATGAATATTTTAATAAAATCTTTTAATGAGCACATGTGCTCAATTCTTAAATCTCTGCAGAATACAATTGGAAGACTATGTGCTGTGCATGTGTTTAGTTTCAGTGAAAAAAAACTAAATAGTTTTTAGATGTATGATGACATTTTACTCTTAGGAAAGTTATAATAAGCTTTGTCTTCCCTTGATATTGTCAACTCTTGGTTTTGTCCATTCTGGTATTTAAAATAATGACACTTTAGTATATATTTAATTCTCATCTGTCAGTGTTGAATGTTCTTTTATGTACTTTATATATGATTTGGCTATCAGAATCCTTTTTTGTGACATGACTTTTCAAGCCTTTTCCTTATTTAAAATCTGAATTGTTGGTACTTTTCATTCTAATTTTTCTTCTTATTTTCTGGATTACATTATAGAGATATATTGTGAATGCAATTGTTTTTATTCTATAGCTTACATTTTTCTGCTGTTGGCCTTACCTTTTTGGAAAGTTGTTATTTTAAGTTAAAGCCAACATATATCAAGCTTTTATTTTGTGATTTTTATACCACATAATAAATCTACTCCTGAGTCACAAAGTTACTCTCATATATTAGCCACTATAAATTGCATTGTTCTACCTTTCCTTTTAGACTACGCTGTCCTTAGAACCACTTTTGTGTTCATCATGAAGTAAGGGGTGCTATGTGCATTCCAAAACCATTTTTGGAAAAAATAAGTCCTATACCACTTAATCACATTGGTTCCCCAGTTGTACATCATGTAAATGTAAATCCTTGGTCTGGTTATGAAATTTTATTCTTCTATTGATACAATTGTATTGAGTCTCACATGCCTTACCTACTTTGCTTTGCAATTATTTTAAATGTAGTGACATACTGTTTCTCAAGATTTCTATGGTACTAAGGCTGTTAGTATCTATATAAATATTTTACCTAGAATTTCAGTTTACACACACTTAATACTGAAAAGGGCTGTCATGTTAATGTAAGTGAGTCTACTAATATAAAAATATGATACTTGTCTTATTCAATTAGATATTCTTTGTATTCTACTGACAATAACATGAATGTTTGAGCTTGAAGTGATGCACATTTTAATTAAAATGAGTTACAGCATCTGATGTTTTGAAGTCTGGTAGATAACACTGAATTTCAAATTTAATTTTCAAATTATGTATGTCTAACATCTAAAACATATTTGACTTTTTAGCATTAATGTTATCACATTTTCTAAACACATTTTAAAAGGATAAATATGTCTTCTTAAAATAGTGCCTTATTTTATCTTTTTGCTCTTTATAAATTTATTTTCATTTTCCTAATGTACTAGCCAGAACCTGCACTAATCTGCCTTGTAGTTAGGATCATATTCTCCCAAAGAGAGAGAGATCAAGGCCTGGTATCTTAAAGTGCAGGGGGAAAAAAAACCCTGCATTATTGCATAAGCTTTGCCCAACTCCCTTTCCATGTGAGAGGAGATAATGCATCC
>NW_004524715.1:3848561-3855155 GCF_000260255.1 Octodon degus
CTATTATGGACTACTAGACTATATTGGAATATTTTGCTGAATTCACACTCCTACAATATTTAAATGACAATGGAATAGCCTTCTCTGACAAAACTAAACCAAAAAATGGGATACAAATGAATGACCATTTTGTATCTGCTTATTCAAATAGTTAGGATAGATACACAGCTACATTCTCTTAATTCAATGAATAAGAAGATTTTTTCTAATAGTGTTTGTGGACGGGATGTCATGTCTACATCTTGTATAATGAATATTCACTGAGACAACAATATGCAATGTATTTATTGTTGAAACTGTCCTACTGATTGGTTTTGAAACTGTCTCATTGCCATTTGTTTCTCAATAAAATTATTTTAAAAATTCAAGTGCAAGGTCCTGACTTCAATCCTCAGCACCAAAAAAAAAAAAAAAAAAAGTGACTGCAGCTGACAGTCTTCAAGTTCCTCAGTCATGTTACACTTGTGTAGTTAACAGAGCTGCTTCTTACAAGGTTCTTTCTATTTCTTTGTCCTTAACTAATTCATGCCTGAACTCAGTGTCCATAATTCTAAATTTAATTCAGATATTATTTCTGTGAGAAACCAACCCTAGACCTTTAGTTCTGATTTAGCGTTTCCTCCTTCTTTCTGACCATAGACCTTGTTCATATCCAGTTATGCAATTTCCTAAAGTTATTTGCTTTAATTTTGCCACAATAAGACAATTGTAGGAGCTTGTCTGTATTGAACACGTATCTTTTAAAACAAAGTTCAATACTGGATGTGGAATTAGACTAAGATGTCTCCTTTTTTCTTTCTTTCTTTTTAATGTATTTGGTTGCCATCAGGTCTCACCACTCAGCCTGAATTTACAGTGATCCTCCTGCTTTTAACTCCCCCAGCACTGGGATTACAGGTGTGTACACTACGCCCAGACTCTGTGGCTGGCTCTGCCAGCCCTGGGAGCATGGCTGGTGTGGCATGTGCTGCCAGGGATTGAACCATGGTCCCTGTGCTTGCCTAAGCTTGCCTTAGCCAGTGTTTTAGTCCACTCAGCTATTTCTCTGGCCCTGAAATTTATTTCTAACACTTTGAGTGCTAAGACTTCATGAATTTGTCTTTTTTTTTTTGTCCTAATGAAGTGCCTCCTGTTTTGGAAGATAATAATTTTCAATGAATGGCTACTACATGGCCTGAGAGTAAAGGTCATCTACTCTTTCTATGATTCTGTCTAAATTGTACGATGCAACAAGACAGAAATACAGAAGTGGCCTGGCATAGGCATCCTTAGTATCATTTCATAATTAACACCTTTCACAGAGAGTGGTTAGTGCAATGCAGACCGAATGGAGCTACTGAGATTCTCCTTAATTCCAGCTTTCAGAAAAATAACTCACATGTTAGAAAAGCCAGGAACTTTGAAAAAAATATACATTTGAAAAATCCACATATTCCTTCAGCTATTAACTTTGGTACGTTTCTAGTGAAGCATGACTTTATTTAGCATGTCTCTTTTAAAAGAGAATTCAAGCTCTGGATGTTGAATCACACTAGTGTTTCCTTTCAACCTTAAAATGAAATTTGCATTTCATTCATAAGACCTCAGCAAACAGAAAAATGCATTCATTCCTCCTGAATGAAGCAACTAAAGAGTTATTCCCTGATTTTTAGTAATTTCCAAGTGTTTGCTGTTTTAATTTTCTTCTTTATTTCCAGTTTTAAAATCGTTCAGACTTTTTCCTTTCAGATGTCTGGTGGGTAATGTCAAAGTTGGCCTGTGCCAGAGAAATTCACTTGCTTCATGGCAGCCTGAAACAAAGGGAGAGAGACAGATGAGGAGCAAAATTCCCCTTCAAGGACGACTCCCAGTGACCCCGTTTGTCCACTAGCTCTACCTTTTCAGGGTTCTGCTAGCTCCTATTAGCACTATCAACTGAAGACCCCTCTTTGGCACTCGACACTTTGAAGAGTATTTAAGAGCAAAATATAACAACAATTAATATCTTAAATTAATATTTTAAGCACTTAGGCACCAAACATTATGTTAGCTACTACAAAGGCTTTCCTTCATGTGATTTTTGAAACAACTTTAAGTTCATATTTCTATTAGTCTCATTTATAGGTGAAATTACTGGAGTTTAGAAAAATTAAGTGCTGGGTGCATATTTATGCAGCATGTTGAAGGAAAATCTTTAGGCCTGAAATCTTATTCATGATGTTACTTTGGCCAATCTTCCAGATAGACAAACATAAATTTTAAATAGGCTGTAGACAGTCATAGTGCCACTGAAAGAAAGGAGAAGCATCACTTCCAGTTTTTACTGCATCGTTTTCCATTACTCACTGTCATCTGAAATAAGCATGTCCTCATATATTTTAAAGTAAGTCCAATCCCCAGTTTTGTTAGTTTTCCTTGAGAGAGAGGACAGTATATCAAAAAAGTGTCACCAAAGTGCCCTCAAAATACACACTCATCAGAAAAACAGCTTGCCACATCAACAAGAAAATAATAGGTGCTCCATAAAAGGACGGCTGAAGTAGGAGACATTGAAGAAATGACTTCTTGCAGAAAGGAAGATACTATTTCATATATATTTATATTGTCAATATAAATATTTATATTTGTATTATCTTCTTTCATAAAGCTAGAAACTTAATTTACTTAGAAATAGTCCATGCTAAAAATGTTTTTATTTATTCAAAATTAAATTTATTTTTAGTCTTCCTTATATCTCCTTGCAAGTTCAGGTGTTCTTCAATCTCTATATATCAAGAACTTTTTTTAAGACTGCCTTTATAAAGAATAACATTAGAAAATGTTTTTCAAGTATACATCTCCCAGTTGGACTGAGCAAATGTGTTTGAAAAATAAAACTAGTGACAGACTGGTTTAATTCCATGGCAACTCTGGTAATGAGATACGGTTTTGTTCTGTTAATCAGATTGAATTATATTTCAGCTAATGGACATGCTGTATGATCATGGATATACAGTTTTAGGAAGTACCTAAAAGAATATAAAAGTAAGCAAACTGTATGCATATTGCTGCAAAATTGCTTTGTCCACTACATATAATTTAGAGAGGTGGGTCTTTCTTTGTTATCATGAATCAATTCATGAAAATATTGGTACCTGACAGTGGTGGTAAGCTAATGAGGAAATTTGGAATACAATGGTCTCCTGGCCTTTACATATATTGTGCTTCTTTTCATAAAATAAGATGCTGTGCATTTTTTCTTTCCTCTTTTTTTTAACATATTTGGTACGGGGTCTCACTATGCAGCTTGGACTTATAGTGATCCTCCTATTTTCAGCCTCCCCAGCACTGGGATTGCAGGTGTGGGTCATCATGCCCAGACTCAGTTACTGGCTCAATGTGCCCGAGGGTGGGGAGGGCATGGTATGTGGTACCAGGGATCATGCCCCAGTCCTTGTGCTTGACTAAGCAGGCCCTTAGTCCACTGAGTTATCTCACCTGCCCTTGTATTCTTTCTTCTGCATCATAGATTAATAATGCAAATAGTTTGGTAAGGCCTTCCTATCTATGGAACCAGGATCTAGAGTTATAGAAAATTCTTGGAGATGATGTTTCCTGAATAATGTGATTTGCAAATGAGAACACAATTGTTTTCTTAAAAATCATGGAGAAAAAATGATTTCAGTAACAACACTGATGAGAGTAGTTTTACCCACAAATGTCAGTTTTATATCAGATACTTGAGAATTCCAAACACATGTACTGAGGAGGATTAGAAAATCACTCATTTTCTGAGACTGAGGTCTTCAGCAGGCAATGAACAATGCTAAATGCCATATGGAGGTAATTTAATATGAATTTCGCAATACTCCAACAAGCATCACCACCAAATCTGCTAAATGGAGTTACTGATTTTGTTTCTCTCTAGCATGATGATTTAGTTATGCAATAGTGCTGTCACCAGATGAGATTAATCACAATAATGATGCATCATTTTGCTAAGGATATTATCATAAATCATTTCAATATAGCCCAAAAGAAAAGGTTTATAGTTAAACTTTCTAAATGTTACAAAATGGTTATAAAGCGTAAGCTGTTGGAAATAAGCATTATTTCATTTCAGTTTGGGGAACATATGGCAAAATGATTACTCACTGATGCTAAAGTGATTTAGCAAACACACATACACAAAAACTATCTCAAGAGATGTTGAAAATCATATGTAACAATACCGATCATATGTTGTTCCAACTACATTAATATGACCTCCGTTAATCATAAGGATTCATGGGTCTTGGTGTGTTCTGTTCTACTGCGGGAGAAACGGTGACAAGAATGAAGAAAAGATAGACAAGAAGACAAAAGCTGGGTAAGGTGGTGACCCATCTCCCTGTTTGGCAAGATGACCCCACAAGCAACAATATGGATGTTTATTTATACTTTTGCAAAGTTAGAAACACGTGACACGAAGTTGCCTAGCGACTACTAGCCAACATTGACCAGTCAGGATGCTTATCTCAGGAGTGAGATAGCTTGTTTGCTTTGGGCACTGAGGCCTAGTCCTGCCTGTATGCATTTGAGCAATTTTTCAGCTTTCATGGCTCCCAACAGTTAATTTATTTAAAAATAGGACCCCAGTCTCCTTATCTTTAAAACAAAAATAATATATCTTTTCTTTTTGTCTCTTCCCTTCCTTCCTGTTCTTTTTTTCATGCTGGGGGTCACTCCAGGTCCTTGAGCATGCTAAGCAACTACTCTGCTACTGAGCGGTAGGGTTGCCTGCCTAGAAAATACTCTGTGGTCTTGTGGCCTTACAGTAGTTTTTCTATTTTCTTTTCTTCCTCCTCTTCTGCTATTTATTTTCTTTTTTTAATTTGCAAATGGCAGTAGAAAGCTCTTTCTTTTTTTATATTTGAAAATTTTATTGATAAACAGCAATGAGACAGTTTCAAATCAAATCGGAAGTACAGTTTCAACAAATAACACACTGCATATATTCTTCTTAGTGGTTTATTGCTGTACAAGATGCGGACTTAAGATCCTATTTACAAACCCCATTAGAACAAATCATTCTATTCATTAAGAGAATGCAACTATATATCTATCCTAACCACTTTGAATACACAGATACAAAATGGACATTCATCTGTATACCCTATTTTTTCTAAGTTCCGTTATTGAATATTATAGGTGTGTAAACTCAGCAAAATATTCTAAAAGAGTCCAGTAGACCATAATAGCATTGGGTCTTCTGTTTAACTGGCAATGTCAGAAATTATTGACCTGAGTCCTCCACAGCTCAACATAACAGCATGGCTTTACTTCCTAAATTTCGTCTTCATACTTTTCTACTAGATGGTTAAGACCAAGGTAAAGCAGGACCTGTGCAACAAGAGTTGTAGCTTTTTGGTCTGAGAAGGTCAGTGAAATCCTCTCAGCTGCTATTTATTTTCATGTCTCTTCCTCTATTTTTTCTTCCTCCTTCTCTCCAGTCCCATTTACTTTAAATGAATTTAGTAGGGTCTATAGGCTCTCACTACAGAGATGGGACTCATAATGATCCTCCTATTTCAGCCTCCCAGGTGCTGAGATTACAGGCATATGCCTCCATGCCCAGTCTCAATTGCCATGTAAGTGCGTCCCGGGGGCGGGGCCAGCACAGCTGGCTGGGGATCAAACCCAGGACCCTGCGTCTGTCTAAGCAATCCTTTTAATCCACTGGGCTATCTGACCAGCCGTTCCACTTCCAATATTTACCATCATTTTTACAAGTGAAACACAGGTCACATGTGTCATTAAGGATATTTTCTAACCTTGCTTCATCATCAGAGAGCTAAAGTTAAACTCAAGAAAATCATACTATGCTAATGTGTTCAATTCCAGTTAATTGCATCTTTGTGTCTTGAGATTTCTCTTTCTAAAAATTCACATACAATTCATAACAATACAATTTCAAATTGGGAATATAACCCTTAGCTGAGAGTTTAACATATGAATTTGAATTAATTAGCTTATCTTTTAATTCAACCAGCCTGAAACTGCTGTGCACAAAATGTGGTGTCAAATATTCAGTTGGCACCAGGTTGTAATCACACAATCTATAATACCTCCTCTCTTCACAATATTGTTGTGGTAATTACCTGGAAAAAAATTGCAAAACTCATTGCAAATTGTAAATGCTATTGAAATACTGTTAATGGAAAAGCATAGAAAATATTCTGTTAGGAATTTCAGTTCCACAATAGTTTCCTGTTCAAGTTGTTGGATTTTCTGGGCAGTGATAGTCAGATGATCATTGATCATTAATGGTAGATGAATGTTTAATTAAACCACCTACAGTGAGTACTGGAAGAGTGAAGAATACACGAGATTCACCTCAAACTTGGAAAGGGTCAATTTACTTAAATCCCTTAGAAAAACACAACATTTAGAACCTTTCAATACAAACATACTACATTTTGGTAGCAATTAAAATAGAATTAAGTTCATTTCAGTACTGTTCAAAATATTAACTATCTGATGGTTCCATTTTTGTTTTATTTTTTTTTCTTTTCAAAGTTTTATTGATAAACATATAGCAATGAGACAGTTTCAAATCAAATCGAAAGTACAGTTTCAACAAATAATACACTGCAT
>NW_004524715.1:3862785-3869306 GCF_000260255.1 Octodon degus
GGCAGAAAATCCTACTCGGCGGGTGGGGTGGGGGAGGCACTGCCTCCATTTTTGTTTTAATAAGTAAGATTTGTGTTAGTTTATTTTGTGTTATTGTAATAAAATACCCCACAGTGGATAATTTATAAACAATGAGAGGATTTTTTACAGCTCTATATAGTGGGACCTCTGAGATCTAGGTGCTTTATCTAGAGTCTGTTGAGGGGCTGTCTGTCCCTGGTGAAAATTAGTAGCGTGAGTTACAGAATCCCACACATTGAGCCTTTTTATGAAAAGCACCTAATCCATTGTCAAGGAAGGAGCCTTTCTGGCCAGTCACCTCTCAATCACTCCACCTTTCAACAACACGCAAGGTTGGAACAGCTAAATTTTAGAGGTGACTCATCAAACTACATGATCTCATAACTTCTCAGACCCTAGGATACTAGAAGGGAGGCATCGGGTTTCCTGTGGTGCAGACTATTAAGCAGAATTACTAGAGAACATAGTCATAAGTGAAATAAATCAGGCTTGCATGTGTAATTGTTGTATTATGTCCCTAGTGTAAGAAACTGAATGAGTAAACAATATATAAAAGGTACAATAGATAGTGTGAAAGGGAAAGAAACTGCTTGAAAGGAAAGAACTGGAAGGGGGGAAAGTACATATACATATATGTATATATGATAGTAAAAAAATCAAACTACTAATTTCTATTAGTTCACTGAAAGAATCAGTTAGTGGTTATATTGTTTGATCAATCTTATATGTCCATTTCCAGTAATCTCAGCAATTACTTTAAAGATAACATTCAGCACAATAATCATTGTTAATTTTTGCATCTTGTTTTCAAATTCTGTATCATTCCTATTTTTTATTACCTTTAAAATAAGAAAGAAAAAACAGAATGACTTGTCGAGGAGGAATTTAAATGACAAAGGCTGGAGCTTCTCCAAAGGGGTAAATCTTCTTGAGGGTAACCTGGGTTCCTGAAAGGAAAAGGAAAAGGGAAAGGCCAGTGTGTTTCCCTCAGTTTTATCCCATATAGATATTAGTTTTCAGAATTTCTGTGCTTCAGTTTTCCCATTTATAAAAAAATGGCAATGATAACAGGCTCAGCTTTCCTAGAGAAGCTGCTGTGAAGAATATGTGGTACAAAGCATATCCTTAAAAGCAAGCCTGGGTAAGAGCCTGGATGGCAGGCAAAGGGGGAGCTTGCCTTGTGTCCGTGCTCCTGTGGTTTTCTACCTGCAAATCTGCAGCAGCTTTACTTCCTGCCCTCCTGTCCAGCCCTCACCTCTCTGCATCTTCCCTTCCTCCTTTCCTCATGTTCTGGCTATCCTACGACGTTGGCCACGTCGTTGGTTTTCTCTCACACTCCACTTCCGGTTATGAGTTTCTGAAAAGATTTTCTGAATTCTGCTTTGCCCAATTCTCCCTCTCTTCCTCTTGGTTCTTGTCGTTCCATTGTATTACTTAAGGCTCCTTGTTTTTATTTATTGTTGGCACTGTATCCCTTAAGCTGACTTTATTTTGTTTAAATTTTTCATTAGTACGTGCTTATCCTACGTCGTGTTTACCCTGAGCTCGGAGGGCTGATACTCATATACGTTGCACCGTGAGTGTAATTGCTCCCACTCACTTCTGTTCTTCCCTCCCTCCTGTCCCAGATCCTCTTCCTGTCCCTACAGTATTTGTCACTGATTTTTCAACATGTCTCTTTGATTTTGCTCCTTAAACTTTTTCACACGTTGGGTCTCTCGTATTAAGGAGAGCGCGTCTTGCTGGAGGAAGGTAGAATCTGTATTGTTTATTTTCATTTTAATTTTTGTTAGTACAAGTTTCCAGTATAATAGGATGAGTATATTCACTATGGGGAATTGGTATATGTATGTAACATATCCTAATACCTTTTGAATTGCATTTATTTAAAGATGCTGAACAATTTTTCATGCATTTTTGGCCATTTGTACTACCGTGAGCAAATACCTATCAGTTCCCACTTTTTGATTAGGTCTGTTATTTGAGGTGGCCTAATCGTTTTAGTTCTTTAGGCATTATAGATATTAGTTTTCTAGCTGAGAAATAGCAATTTTTCCCCTAGTCTACAGGCTCTCTCTTCACTCTTGGTTGTGTCCTTTGAGAAGCTTTTTGATTTGATAGGGTGCTATCTGTTGATTGATGGTACTTTAAGTGAGGCTAATAAGGATTTCAAATTTTTCATGATCCATCTTCTAAGTAAATTTTAACATGATCTTCACTGGAGTGTGATCTTGAAGGAAGAGCGTGGGCAAAAGGCAAGTCTTCTAGATTTACTCAAAGTTGCAAAGAGCTGTTCCTCTTATTGTAGGTAAAAGGGCCCTGCTGGTGACCTCAGAAGGTACCAAAAGAAAAACCTGCCATCTCATAAGTTCTTCCCACAGGGGTCCCTCGTTCATTCAGTGAGAAATCTCTGCAGCTTGTGTAGGGTGCTCGCTAGAGGCTAAATGCTGTTCCTGGTCCTTACTGCACAGCGAGCCCATCAGGCCATATCGCAAATGAATCTGTGGTTTTCTCAGCTGAGAATCACAAGGTTGAGTTAAAAGCTGTAGGCAAAATGGAATCCACTTGTTTTCTTGCTTTCCATTCTTTTTTCCCCCTGTAGCACAGCATATTACCTCTTAAAAAGCCAAGTAACAAGTTTCAGATTTACGTGATAACAATGACTACAGATTTGTTATGGTTCTTTGTGGGAAGTACTAGTCTGGGCCTTGAGTAGGATTTCTGCTTAGCTGGAAAGCCTAGAGGTAGTGACAGAGAATACTGAGTTAATGTGTAATACTAACTGTGGGAGTGATCAAGCGCACACCCTTGCACACATATCTTCACTCTCATTTGTGTAAAATATACATTTCTACTAGACGCTCTCTCGGTTTTCCTATGTAGGTTGATCTTAGTGTATGTAGTTTCTTGAACAGCAATCCTATCATGAGACTGTCCATTGTATTCTAGGCTGTATTAATTCTTAATGGTTCAGATGCTGGCAAGTTCCTGGATATTGAGAAATCATTTCAAAGGCTGAGGCTCATTGTCAGGGAGAACATGGTCTTCCCAGGAAGTAAAACCATTTCTCTGAAGAATGACCACTTCTGAGGGTGCTCGAAACTATGATTGAGGGGCCGGGGAGACGGTTCAGTGGAATAAGCACTTCCCTGGCAAGCACAAGGGTCTGAGTTCAACCCCTGGCTTTGCAAAAAATAAAATAAACTATGATTGATAAAGTCATCACAGAAAAAGAAAAACATATCATCAGGTAGGAAAGACCTTTTCTCTCTCCTATAGAAGGGAAAGTTATAAATGTGCTTTGAGGTTTTCAATGTTTTATTTATTTGTAAGCATAAAATAATAACTTCACACTCACATGATTTCTGCATATGAAAATGAGTGTAAAATTGAGAAGGTCTCTATTCACATAGAGATATTCTTGGAGAAAAACCGAGGGTGAGAATCAGACACAGAATTTCTAAGTTACAGGCAAGAATCAAGTGTCTGCATATTTCCTACGGTCAGTTTTGTGTGTTCCATCGCTTAGCTAACCCTTCTAAAGAAACTGATGATGGGAAGTATTATTTTATCTATCTTCCATATGTGAAAGCAATTTATTTGAACAGAGGAAATATTGGAAAATGGGGCTCCATTTCTGAACAGATTTAGATCTACAGAAAGTATATCACCCATGAAGGCCTTCAGATACTACAAAGACTTTGTTATTTTACCAAAAATAAATATCAGCATAAAAACACATACCAGAAAAGTAGACTAAGGAAGCCATCAACAGCTCATATTTTGTAAAATTACAAGTAAAATTTCTCTTTTTTTGAGTCAAAAAGCATATTTCACCTCATCTTAAGACCTGATAAAAGCAGATTACTTAAAAACCAGTAATAAGTAGCCTGTAATCTCTTAAGGTGGCAGAAATGGAAGTGAGGAATGTAGTACAGTGAAATGTTGTGTAAAAACACAATGAACAACATGATATGCACCTATACGTATAGGCCAACCAGTGAATTTAATTGGAGATTTAAAGGGGAAAATTGTTAACTACTCAGTATATCATGAGAAAATTGCACTTTCTTCAGGTAAAGCATGACTGCCCAGTGTGTCCCAGATATTCCTCTCTTTCTCTAGCTAGATTCCTCCTTGCCTTTCTCCTTCTCTCCTTTTTCTCCCTCCTCCTTCTCCCTCTCTTTCTTTCTTTGTCATTTATTCTTTCAATGGAATCATCATTTACAGTGCTACGGAAGTCCTCATTTTGAGAAGCAGGAGGAGAAAGCCAGAATTATAAAAGGTTGCTTTCCCCCACCCCCAGGCATGACTTTTCATTATTCAATTAGTTATACTCGAAAAATTGAATAATTTTTTTTACCTGAAATTAATTAATTTCATATCTTCTAAATGAATGCTTAAATTACCTAACTCAACAATTATACTGCACATGTCAAAAGAGAGCTTCAGAAAAGACATCTTGAAAAACGTATTTCATAATCTTTTCACTGTTCATTTTTGATCCTTGCATGAGGAAAAAAAATGCTATTAATTGAACCATTTTTGACACAAAATAGCTTCCTTTATACTTGCAATGACAAAAGAAGATTAACGTTGCATTTGTAAAAGCTACAAGGCTTTCAGAGAATTATTCATTATGTAAAGAAAAGTCATTTGTTTTGTTTGTAAAATCAGTAAAATATTCAATGGTAGGTATTAAACACAATCCACTCCATCCTTGTTAGCCTAGAATTTATGACTTAAAATACTTGTATTCCTGTCTATTCCTTTTTATATGAGGTAAATTAGTCAATTTAGAACATTACATATAGGAATCCTGGGGAGTATTACAGCATACAACCTTTCTACTATCCCACTGGATGTTTTAATCTAGAATGTGCGTGAGGTTCTTCCTCCTTTTTACTTAATAATAATTGATATACCTTGGCTTAGCACTGAAACAACAAATTGAACAACCAATAGATGGCACTGGAAGTATTCAAACATTCTCTTTAGGTTTTCCATTGAGCATGATTATTTCCAAAAGCAGATGACAATTTATATAATTAAATTTTTTTAAATGCACAATCAATATACATGTTGAAGAAACCCAAATATTTAATTGTTGGATGTGTTGAAAATGTTATCACCCTAACTACATGAAGCAATGTCTTCATATATTCTATGTTTCAAGTTACTAGCGTGTCATTCAAAGATGCTTTCCACCACCTGCTAGGAGTTCTGGGTAAGTCTGCAAGTCAGTAAGCTCAGCTGGCAGGTGTGATGTCTGCAGAGATTTCATTTTTGGTACTATGTGCCTGCTTGCGTGATCCTGGTGGGGCGAGGGTTCCTGAGAAATCTAATTAAGTCTTCATTACTGGTCCTCACATGGATTTTTCTGAAGCCAGCTTTCCAAGTAACCTTTTCATTCTAGGTAGTAAACAAGCCCATAAAGCACTCAATGATTCATGCTGAGTCAAAGAGAAAATGCATGAAAACACTTCAGCACAAATTGCAGTGAGCAGAACACTCCACGTACAGGATGGGACTGGTGTCACTCTAAATTTGGTTAACAGTGGGCTTGGTTGTGTAGACTTGGTAGGAAAGGATCTCATGTAGAGTTCAATAGGAAGAGCTCATTTATGGGCAGCCAAACTAGTCCGGTACCTGTTTTGTTAAGTGAAATTCAGTGATTGTACTTTAACCTCGGCCTTCTATTTTTTTTTTTTTAAATTCTGCAGTTACGTCAAGTGTTTCATGATGCCCAGTGATATTTTCTGAAAAGTGTGATCAGAATGATGTGGCATCCAAGATGCCAGCTCTTCCATCCTAAGGTGTTACCTTGCCACTTTTTCAAAGCACTGTCTAAAGCTATTGAAGAAGCCCAAGCTTTCATCTAGAATAAACTTAGATCATTATCTTATGAAAATTCAGCAATAAATGAGACATATATCTAGAGAAAGAACACATTTTAGTCTACTGGCTTGTGCATAAAATAAAATATGAAAGTTATAAGTTTATTGACATGAAATAATTTTTACCTCAGGATATCACCATGCCATAAAGGGGTGCATACACATTCACTGTTCATGATGAAGTCTCTACATGCATGTATGGACTGAAGTGATGTGCCTTGAGGGCCTAATACAGCGTCTCATTATTTTTTAAGTGTCTACTAATAGGTTTGTACTTTAACCTTGGTATTATATAGGTAATACCTTGGTATAATAGGTTTCAGGATGATCAGCTAAAATCCTTTGTTGCCTGTTCAAATATTATAGAAATATAAGTAATAATGTTTATTCTCCCGTCTCAGCTTCACTTTATAAAACCATCCTTCCTTAATATCTGACTTGGAGAAAATCTTTACATGTTATTCCTTTCAGAATACCCAAAGCTCTAATGGTAGCTGTATAAATGTGATGACACTTCCATAACTTTCATAATCACTAGCTTTATATGTTACATAGGACATGGGACAATTTTTAAATTCTTCTCAACAAAATTAGATGTATTTT
>NW_004524715.1:3870051-3875492 GCF_000260255.1 Octodon degus
TGTTTCATTTTTACAATGCCTTCTCAAACTCAGCCACCTCATTAATGTGATAATTTTAACTACCTCATAGGACAGATCTGAGAATTACAGTACACTTAAAAACACACAAGCTGAACATAAAAAGTGTAATTACTATTGATAACTATTTTTCAGTGCTCAGAAATATAGAATTCCTGTAGAACTTCAAAACTCTATTCCTATTTATTCAAAATAGCTAAATACAGGTGTTTGAACAAAAACCTGCCCCTGAATGTTCATAGTAGCACTATTAGTGACAGTTAAAAAAATGAAAGTGATCCAATAACCATAAACTAAAGAGTGGCTACATACCTATTACAGATAGTTAAATTGGGTAGCGATTGATAGGCACTTAAAAAGCAATTAGGTCCACCATAAATCAGAAGAGTTCTGAGGTAACCTGTGATGTGATGGTGCCGTACAAAAATCCCTAGACAAAAAGCTGAGAGACAAGCCATTTTCAGGACCCCTCTGCCTCTCAGGGGCTTTCTCCTAATAAAACTTTTCCTGCCCTTAACTTCCTTCATGCTTGACTCCATTCTTCTGTGTCCTGAGATGCAAACTCTGCACATCTAAAAGGTGAGAAGTGACTTCTCTGTAACATACCTACCATGGAAAATTATTGAGAATGAAATAATGATGTCTGACATAATAAGGAGGAATTGTGAAAACAAGCTAAGGAAAAAAAACCAGACCTAAGATTGCTGCACGTTGTATGCCCCAGAGGGACCGAGCCAGTGAGCAAGTCCACTGAGGGAGAAAGCAGGCTGGTGTTGACAGGGGCCGGAGGAGAGGGAACAGGAAGTGAGTGCTTCATGGAAGTGGGCTGACCATTGGGAGTCATGCAAGGGTTCTGGGTCTAGGTCATGGTAATGTTTGCACACTGTGAAGTACATTTTATGTTTTATGTATCTACCATGATCTTAAAGATAAATAAAAAGAAACACTCATAAGAGAAAAATGCATCTGATAAAGATTTCTAAGCCTTCAACATCGATGAAGGAAAACTATTTTAGTTTCCCAAAGTTTTTATGATGTGTTATATGTGTATAGATTGAATCATTCAAAGAAATACTGATTAAAGATACTAGCTCAGGTAAACAACAATGAGGTTACAGCTCTGAATCTTATTCTATGTTCGGTCATTAGTCACAGTTTATTGCAGAGTGTTATAGTTCAAGTGTGATATGTTTTTAGTAGTGCCCAATAACACTAATAGTAGTAATCAGATAATTATAATAATGGACATCTTATAACAGAAGACATTTGTCTATGCTGCAAAAAATGGACCTTAGAATTATGCACAGAATCCAGTTATTCTGTGTTTACTTTAAAATATTTATTGTGACAGAATTTGGCACAGCTGATAAGAACATATAGCTGCTTCAATTTGGGGATAAGAAAAGCAAGACTCATGCATAACTTTCCTAAAATCAGTCAGTGGGGGCAGCAGTGCTCTAATGTCTTCTAGACACACACACACACACACACACACACACACACACACACACACATTCAAATATATATATATATATATATATATATATATATATATATAATCACGTTCCTATCGACCTCCAGCCCGCATGTCCCAGGTATCCATTTCTCAGTCCTCCGAGTAAAGAAGCTGGTCAGAGAACTCAATTAAACATACACTATTTGAAAATGAATTCCAACATTTTGACACTCTAATGGCAAACCATTTCTGACAAAACATCTCACTGTGTAATAACATTTAGTGACAGATTAGGTAAAAATACTTCTTCTGATTTTTAAGTGATTTCTCCACATTTCAACAACTAATTTAGCTTTATGGGGCCGGGGAGATGGCTCAGTGGAATAAGCGCTTGCCTGGCAAGCTCAGGGGCTTCCGTTCAATCCCTGTTTCCACAAAAAAATAAAAAAATAAATAAATAAATAAATAAAGCATAGCTTTATAATCAGATTATGTTATAATCTTCTCGTTCCAGCCTCTCCCTTCCTTGCTGATCTGAGCACAGCAACCTGTTTGGACATGGTGCCTGCTAAAGTCTTCTCTTTAGAGTTGGCTTCCTTAGGAGGATAGTCTTCTATATCTTTCCTTAATGGAGAAGTTTTCAGATGTCTTCTCAAGAAGGTGTCAAGATGTTTTATTCACATTAGGACTTCTGACAGAAATTTCCAATATCCTATATGATCTACTCTTTCTACTCTTTTACTGACATATTAATAACTGCATGATACACCACAAACTACAAGTTCTGCTCATGTTATGACTAAGGACAATCAATCATTTCTCAGAATGATGTACAGAAAAGTTCTTTTTGTTTTTAATATATTTAGTACAGGGTCTACAGGGTCTCACTACACAGATCAGACTCATAGTGATCCTCCTGTTTTCAGCCTCCCAAGCACTGGGATTATAGGCGTGTGCCACCATGCACAGTCCCAATCGCCGTCTCAGCAGGCCTCAGGGATGGGGCCAGCGTAGCATGCCAGGGATCAAATCCTGGTCCCTGTGCCTGCCTAAGAAGGCACTTTAATCCACTGAGCTATCTGGTTGGCCTGACAGTCAACCATTTCTGAACAAGCATAGGTTGTAGGGTAGGCTGTATTTGTAGTTTCCTCCTGCTCCTCCTGCTGGCATCCTTGTTGGTGTGAGAGCTTGCTTGTACCAATGGTTAGTAAGTGAACACATAAACCCTTTCTAGGAAATGTGCTTTACAGGGAATGCAAAGAATACAGCCTTTTGTCACATCCCTTTTTTTTTTTTTTTTTTTTTTTTTTTTAATGTCGTACCACATCCTGGTTTGCATGAAGTACTTAGTGCCCAGAACGACACACTTTTCTGAATTTATTTGGAAGGGTACTCCTTAGGTAGCAATTTACTGATAATTGGTGACTTATGTCCATTTCAGTTATGAATCCATCGTTCCTTAGAGCATCATATCTCAACTGTGAAAAGACTGTTGCTCAATTTTAGTGTCTGACTAAAAATGTTTGGCTTAACTTGACTCCATGCTGTTTGTTGTGACCTGACAGAAATTAGATCCCCAATACTCAGGTGTGCATCGGTTGATTGTTTAAGGAGTTATCACCCTTATTCTAGAAGTTGTCATTGCAAATGTATTTTCAAAGTCGTTTGGCTTTTAAACTATTTTTACATGTGAACAATTTTTATTTATTTATTTATTTATTTTTGTGTTTTATGGATGGGTCTACACGGTGTTCAAGGTCTCACTACTAGATCAGACTCATAGTGATCCACCTGTCTATAGCTTCCCACGAGCTGGGAATACAGGAATGTACCACCAAGCCCAGTCTCAATGGCCAACGCAGTGTGCCCCACAGCAGGCCCAGGGATTGAACCCCAGGCCTTTGTACCTGCTTGCAGGTGCTTTAATCTGCTGAGCTATTTGGCCAGCCCTAACAATTTGTTATTAAACCTTGTGATTGGTGGGTTTTTGTTTTGTTTATTTATTTATTGCTTTATATTGACACCACATTTTTTTTTTTTTTTTGGCAGGCTCTGAATGCCATCAGGGCAGGTTTGAGTCCTGAGGACAGAACCACAGCAACCTGAGCCAGACTGCTTTGATGAAGCAACCATTTAAAGAACTGAGCTAAGGGGCAGCCCCACCACCACCAAATTTGTTGTTAAAGTCAGAATACAGATGATGACTTTAGTGCTGTGTACAAAAGGAGGGTGGGGCTGGGGACAGCTTGGCAGTCTAATCACCTGCCTGAAAAGCACAAAACTTGGGTTAGATCCTCAATACTCTGTGCTGTGCCCATCCCAGAACCCTGGGCACACAATGCAGGCCACCAAAACCAGGCATGGTGGTGCACACTTGTAATCCCAGCTCTGGGGAGGCTGAGACAGGAGGATCACTACAAGTCTGAGCTGCGTAGTGAGACCCTGTACCAAATAAATAAATAAATAAATAAATAAATAAATAAATAAAATGAGCCTAGAAAGCACCTTTAGCAGTAGTGTCTACAGCACTTCATGATCTAGTAATACGTAAAGGAAAAATGTAAATGCATTTATCAGTTTTGTGTTCCTTAATTCATCGACATATTTTGGCAGATATGTTTTTTGTTTTAATAAAGATACTTAACTAAAGAAACTATCTTTCCTCTAGTCTTGCCTCAGTAAAATAAATACTTGCTAAATGCAAACTTAAAGAACATGTGGTGCTTGTTTACCAAAATTACATAGTGATTTGTGTATGCATGGCTGGATTGTTTGCATCTGTTTTTGTGGCCAGCTACTCAGATTAAGGTAGTAAATGCTGAATCTGATCAGGAAAATTTCAAAGGCCAATTTATGTATTGTACTATGTGTTAGAGAGTGTGTGTGTTTGTGTGTGTGATTGTGTGCATGGGTTTAAATGCATACAAGCATGCACATATTTTGTTTCTGAAACACGGTAGGGATGGAGTAGATATGGGAAGAGGTATAAGATACAGTTCATATCCTTAAAACCCTTTTATGTAGCAAAAGCAGTCAAATAAAGAAACCTTATTTTCACCTCTGAGCAAGAGGCTTTGACTAATATTTGCTTACATGCCATAACAGAGAACCTGCCACGGTGTGAAAAGAGCACTCAGTTGCCCCCAGTGCTAGGAAGTAGCTCTTTCACCCAAACTAATTGACCTAAATTTTCCAGCAAGGTACTTTCAAAGTTCCTCTAATCTCAGAGAGCTTGATCTCCCTGTTTTTCTCTTCTCCAAACTGCTGACTCCTTTGCCTTTATTGCAATTAAGGTCATCAGATAAGAACTTACTCAACAATGCTGCCCTTTTACCCAGAATGCCTCTGTGTGCTCACCTATGCATTTCTGTAACTCTCCTAGCCTAAGGGGACGTGTGTCTGCTGATCTAAACCACATCTCTTTCCACGTGTTGTTCTCGCCAACACTACTTGATCTCTCTGGCTCTTGCTGATTTGCTTTGATTTCTACAGAATACCCTTACCAGAATGCATTAGCCTCTGCTTTGCAGTTGGGTTTGGGCTTAGAAGGTGGTGGGACTAAGTCATAGGGCATATGTATATGTTTGGGGTGGAGGTGTCTGAGTACTGAACCTCTCCAATACTTTGTTTCATGCTTGTTGAGCTGCAATATTAGTACAAGCTGTGTGCAGGCTCTGGCTTGTATAAATGCCCGCTCTTATCTGCTTCAGCTCTCAACTGGACCCAACTAACCATTCATTACTTCCCTTGCCCTAACGTCCTAGGAATGGTTTGGCTTCCTGAGGTCACAAGTCTCCCAAGTGCTACTTGTTCTCTTAACCCTGCTCACATGCCTACAAATTTTCCATCCCTTTCAAACAAGTCCTTTGAACTGTCATCTGTCTCCACATGGTACTCTGATCAATCCAAGCTTCTTTCATCTTTTCTGAGTTCAAACTTCTAGTCTTTTTTAACTAAGTCTATGTTT
>NW_004524715.1:3876812-3878250 GCF_000260255.1 Octodon degus
AAAAAAAAAAAAAAAAAACCTCTCTAATCTCAATCTCCTAAAATGATATTAGGAATGTAGTACATTATTTTTTGAGCTTTTGCATTTTTCACATTTACTTTTAGAATTCATCTAGAATTGCTTGGCTCTGTGTTCACTGGGTGTTGTATTAAGTGGGATTTAGTTTCGTTTAATTTTGTGTTCTCTCTATGAATAATTAATTTATGTAGCACGCTTCAGAAAGACTATTTCTTCAATGTTTTCAGAATAACTACTGCTAAAATTCTGATCTCATATTTGTGTGAGTTTTCAGCTTCTATTCTATTCCATTAATATCTTTGTCATTTTGGTAATATCAACTACCATTAATTACTCTATCCTGGTAATTACTTTTAACATTGTAGACCCAGCCCTCTAATCATGGTCATTTTATTAAGCTTTTAAAGTTTTTGTGCTTTCACAAAAACTTTAGTTTGCTTTCAAGTTCCTCTAAAAAAGTCAAGGAACTATCTAATAATTTTGCTATAATTATAACTTTATTATGAGATTAAAAATGAGTTGATATAGTTCTGATATTAGGTTATCCAATATTTATGTTTTTACCACCTTTGTTTATGTTATAACACTCTTTCTGAAATATACAGCAGTAAAGAAAGGCTGATAGCTTTGCTGTTTTCAGATTTTATATAAATGAAATCATTCAATATTTATAGTAGAGGATTAGCTTCTCTCCTTTAACATTATGTCTTTAAGATACAAAAATTTGTATTTGTAGTTGTCTTGCTGGTTATTATTCCATATAGTATGAAGAAGCTATATTTTATCTGTTTTAAGGTTGTTGGACATATGAATGGTTTGTAGTTTTGAACTCAGCACTATGAATTTTTAAGTATAGGCACCTTACTGAATAATAAGTAAGGCTTTCTAAGGAGTTTACATCAAGACATGAAATAGGCTGTGACATTCTGCATCTGTTCTCCATTTCTACCATTCATGGCCAATTGATCCCCAAGGTCATCTGACACTTCACATCCATTACCAAAAATCTATAAGAATTTCTGTTCATCTGTATCTTCACTGATCACACTGGTTGGTATGATGCTATTAGATTACTATGATTTGGGGCTAAATCTATTTCTTGATTACTAGGAAGATTAGGCGTTCAGGAATTTTTTTTTTCTTTTTGGCCAGCTCAGCCCACCCTGAGGGCAGGGCTGGCAAAGCATGTGGCGCCTGGGATCAAACCTCTGTCCCTTGCCCCTGCTTAAGCTTACCTAAGCAGGTGCTTTAGACCACTGAGCTATCTCGCTGGACGTGGGACTTTTTTAAAATATTGAATCATTGTACTATTTTTCCCTTGTTTGTCCCCATTAGAAGTTTTAACATATTGTGAGATTTTATTGATTTTCTGCATTGCATGTATTTTTTTCCCAATATAAGTTACCTTTATTGTTTCTAA
>NW_004524715.1:3879235-3898347 GCF_000260255.1 Octodon degus
GGGTTTCTCTTCTCTTGGTTCTGAATTGCTCATTTTAGCACAGACATACTGGATGCACATACAGGCACTATGTTTCTATGTTTTTAAGTTTATACAGTATTTAGATAATAAACCATGGTAGAAGTAGATACAATTTTTAAAATCATGTATAAGACAAATATGGATCCCATGCACAGTCTACTTGTCAATCACAAATAATGTTAGTTCAAAAATATATTCTGCTTAGGCAACTTCAGGGACCAGGGTTTGATTATTGGCACCATATGCTGAGCCAGCCCTGCCTCCCCGGTGTGCTGAGCTCGCCACTGAGACCAGGCGTAGTGGTGCGTGCTTATAATCCCAGCACTGGGGAGGCTGAAAACAGGAGGATCACCGCGAGTCTGAGCTCCATAGTGAGACCCTGTACCAAATACATTAAAAAAAAGAACATGTAAAAATATATTATCTAAAAACTTTAAAAGTGCATGATGATGATTTACTTTTTAACCTGCCAAATGCCTGTCTTGATAAATATAATCTTTCTAAATAAGATTATGTTAACAGCTATTCATTAAGTAGCATTATGCTAACAAAAAACAAAACAAAAAGGTAATAATTGAAACTTGGCTCCACTCAGTTCTACAAAACAAGACTAATAATAATTGTGTGTCTCACAGAATTTCCATTCTAAGTGTTGTGATCCCTGGTAAGATTAATGTTTCATGTATGCAGTTAAGCTCTTACAATGATATCCTTTGAGTCAGACATGCCAACTGAATAATAGCACCATGGCACCCCAACAGCCCTCTTAAAAGTAGCCCATTTGTAGTGTAAAGTCAGTGCAGCTTCAGCAAAGCTCATAAGAATTATATAGAAAGATGAATATTCCAAGTCCTAGGAGAATAAGCAAGAAAATAAAAGGAGAAAGCAAAAATGTAAAACATGCTAGACATAATCTACACAGAAGAAACACAAATAAAAGCCTGGCAATGGGCCACTAATTTTAAAGCTTTTCCACTGTGTAAACAGCAGTGTCTTAGAACCACAGCCTAGATGTATATACCTTAAATTTTCCTACTTGTTCCCAAGATCACAGGAAGGAAAAAATCAAGACTGTGAAAATTATTAAGTCAGAAACCCATTTGTAGAAATTAATGAAAATATTTTGGGATTAGATTCTCTGAGACAGCTGAGACCTAACAACTTTGGTGGTAGCAGTTTATTAGCTGGCATACTGATTAGCCCATATTTTCCTTTCTGATCACATCGGAGAGACAAACTCTGAAACACATGGAAGCTCTTCTTGGGGTTACGTATTCACACATTTCCCAGAAAGTCAGAGAAGGAACTAAATGTCCTGCTCTCTCCCAAGTACTTGGGTGCCACACTGCCCAGCGCTTTGCCCTCAGTCCAGTGACAAGGGCATGTTTGAGCCATATTTAAATATGTAGTTACACTCTTTGTTACTGATTTCTTAAAGTTCTTAATGTCACGCCAGATGACTAGCATGTGATTAAATAAAGGCTTGGCCCTTATGTTATTTCCACAAGCTTTCTCAGTCACTTCTCATACTGCTTCTCTTGTACTCTTTCACCAAATGTTTACGAGGAAGTACCAATAGGCTAGGTATTATGTTGAGCACTAGGCATGGATACATATTCAACAGACATTTCCCATGGATTTATAGATACATTGCCGCTGGAACATTCATTCAGTTCCTCTAGCTGGTCTCCTTTCTCATCCTCCTTGGTCTTATATCACTATCTTGCAAACAACAAAGTTTCCAATAAGTGCATATTAAGAAAATCAAAATAAAAGTTTAAAAGGGCATTTAAAGCCCAGAAATGGGGCTGCGGAGATGGCTCAGTAGAATAAGTGCTTGCCTGGCAAGCGCAAGGGCCTGAGTTCAATACTCAGTTCCACCAAAAAAAAAAAAAAAGCCCAGAAATTAAACTGACTGGGAGAAAGTGCTGAAGTACTTTTCTGTAGCTAATGCTTATCCTTTGTTTGTGTTTTATTATTTTCTGAGGTCCAGAAATGGCTGTGCCAACTAGAAGACTCCCAAGAAGGGCGTCATCTGCCCTGTATTAGAGATACTAATGCTGCTCAGCCCTAATGTGGAGAGCCAGGTGGCATTTGTCCTCACAAAGTGAAAAGAAGGCCAAAGCAGACATGATTCAGAGGTACTCATCTATTATGGAGAGGGAAAGTCTGCTTATTTTTGCTGCTTGTAGAATATGTATAACAGCAGGAGACCAAGTATTTAGGATTTATTCTTCCAATAGCTCTTAACCTTGCTTGAGTTTGTTAACCTTTTAATATTTGTTGATTGCATTTTAAAACAAATTAATGAGCCAGCCAAATAGTTCAGAGGATTAAAGGGCCTGCAAACAGGACCAGGGGCCAGGGCTTTGATCCCTGGGTCTGCCATGCTGGGGCATGCTGAGATGATGATTGAGACTGAGCATGGTAGCGCACACCTGTAATCCCAATTCTTGGCAGGCTGTAAACAGGTGGATCACTACAAGTCCGATCTATGCAGTGAGACCCTGAACACTCTGTAGAGCCTTCCCTAAACTACAGGAAAAGAAAGAAAGAAAGAGAAAGAAAGAAAGAAAGAAAGAAAGAAAGAAAGAAAGAAAGAAAGAAAGAAAGAAAGAAAGAAAGAAAGAAAGAAAGAAAGATTAGTAAGTGAAAAACAGTTTAAATAACTGTCTTATGAAACCTTCCATCTGAATAGAAATAAATACAACATGAACTTATAAGAATTTTTGTCAGATATCTGCCTTGTAAAATAATTCTGGTTTATACTGGACGCAATCTCCAAATGGACTTGATTGTTTTGCAGTCTCGAGTGCAATACAATACTCAGAAAAATAGCGAACCCATACTCCTACGTGTAATTTATGACTATCCCAGTGTGAGCATTCTAATTCACTCAAGCTTAGAGAAAAAGAGCATTCTTTGAGTTTTTAACACATGGTAGGGCCTGCCAAATAGCTCAGTGGATTAAAGTGCCTGCAAGCAGGTGCAGAGGCTGGGGATTTGATCCCAGGACCTACCATGTCGGCCCTGTCCCTGGGGTGCGCTGAGACAGCAATTGAGACGGGGCATGGTGGTGCACACCTGTAATCCCAGCTCTTGGGAGGCTGTAAACATGCAGAGCACTACTAGTCCAATCTAGTAGTGAGACCCTGTGGACCCTGCCCTAAAACACAGAAAAATAAATAAATAAATAAGACACAGTATTTTGTACATTGTCTACTCCAGATGTGCAGGGTAAAGACCAAGAAAAAAGGGTTAGAGAAAAACAAAACAAATGATTGATAGTTAAGCATATGTGGAAAACTGAACTTTGCAAAACCCTTTACGTTTTTGTGAAAGAGGATTAGAGTCACAGCAGAAAGCTTCACTCTCCAAACTGAAATCTAGCACACCACAATAAGACTTCTATAAAATTTATTTCTTGAATGAAGGGTATCAATTATATTGCAATGCTAATCCAGACAATGGCAAGGCACAACTTTTGACTAGTGGTCTAAGTTGTCAACAAAATAAGATATTAGGAACAGCATCTAAGACACAGAAAAGTCTGGGTGATTATTGACAGCTTACAACTGTTTTCATTAGTAATAGTAGTAGTAGTGGTGGTAGTGGTGGTAATAGTAGTGGTCTTCTCCTGGTATGGAATAATGTAAGACTCTGGCATACAGAAGGGAAACTTGACTATTTGGTTAGTGGTGACTCCTAGGACTCTTCCCTACATAGGGAAAGCATAGTAATTGTAACAGCAAGACTGTAAAGTTAACTCTCATCATTCCTAGGACTACCCAAGGACTACGGTGGCTTCCCAAACCTGGGGACGATCAAGTCCATTTATATAAAATAGTGTAGTTTTGTATACTCTTCACATACCTCCTATACATTTAAAATTAGATTGTGTACGTGATCCAATTACAAAATAAAGACTATGGAGGTGTTTGTTAAATTTATTAGGGGATAGTCACGAGTAAAGAATTTGGACATGTTAGGTGCTGATGAAATTTTTCTTGACCATTTCCAATCTATGATTAGTTGGATTCCTGAATACATACCCCGAAAATACAGGCTGAGTACACTCACAGAATAACTCCACCGACTATTGAATGAAGACACTTCTTTTAAAAAAAAGAGTTAAATTTTTCAGATACCTCATTGAGGGGATTTTGAGAAAAATAATACATATTATTAATGTGTATAAGGTAATACTGTATTTTATTTTAAATTCAACCTAACAGTTCAAGATAAACTATCAAATATCTGCAAATAAGTAAAAATTTCATTGTTTCTGTTTTAGAGTTTGCAAGCTGAGGGTCACAAAAGTTACTTGATTTGAGTGATGAGATTAGTAAATCTGGCACAGAAGCTAGAACTATGGTCCTTTGTCACGTTATCTTTTTATTTTTAGCAATCAACACGTATTGAAGGAAGCCCTAGAGAATTTAATCACATTTGAAATTATTTCCTTTGATTATTCAGTGAAGAGGAAAAGGCATAAAAGATCAACATATTTGAAATAAATTATTTGTAAAATGTAAATGTTTCACCTTGTATTGATGAACAATAATAATAATACTGCTGTAGGCAACTGAGTTAGATAGAAATATCATAGGCCGTCAAATAGGGCGAGGCCCTTGAAGGAGTCAGTGTGGAACAGGACATACTTTTCAACTGTGGGACAGACAGGCACACAACAGCTGTGGGCCAGACCTCAAGGCAAAAGATAAAACAAAGGCACCTACATACCTCCCTAAGGTTAGACATTAGGAACTTATACTCTAAATACGTATCGATGACCTTGAGAAAGTGAGGAAGTCACTAATCCAGCCCTCTACAGGGGAAGCCCCTGTTCTGTATTCATGCCCGCTTGCTATGTGACTCACTTCCCCATTTGATCCTGATTTAATCTATTTTACTTGAGCAATTATACTTATAATCTTCATGCTTGACCATAGTGTTGTCCCACCTCATGCCCATAATGCACATTCCCATTTTTCTTCACCTTGAACCCACTTCAAGTCATGGATTTGCTCTATAAAACTCCATAGAAAAGGCAGGGTCCTTCCTTTACCAGTGTCTATTGTGCCCTTCACATTCTATTTTTCTCTTTCAGGTTCTCACACTAAGGAGACAATATAATGTTTGCACATGCTGGTCTGATTTATTTCACTTAAGAATATGTTCTTCAGTTGCATTCATTTACTGACAAAAGACTAAAATGTATCCTGTTTATAGCTGAGTAATACTCCATTGTTTGGTGAGGGAGTAATCTTACTTTAATTATTTTATTTCCTTTCAAAGTAATTGATTTTTGCTTTTCAATTGTCTTGTGTTGGTTAGAATATATACATGTAATGTATATGTATATCCACAAATTATTTTCTTGTTTTTTTTTTGTTTTTTTTTTGTTTTTTTTTGAGGAACTGGGGATTGAACTCAGGACCTTGTGCTTGCCAGGGAAGTGTTAATTCCACTGAGCCAACTCTCTGGCCCCTATATCCACAAATTATTTAAAACTAGAATAATGTTTTAAAAAATGAAACTGATATTCAATTTAGGTATGCAGAATGACCACATTCCTTATAGGAAATTTGTACCTCTACATATCATACCTGGTTTCCTCTTTGTTTTACCATTCTAGTCCCTTCCCTTCAGATTCCTTTCCCTTCATCACTCACAGCTCAATTTAAAAAAAAAAAATTATTTACTTATTTATTGATTTGGTACATAGGGTACATAGGGTCTCCCTACACAGCTCAGACTCATGGTGGTCCTCCTGTCTCAGCCTCCCCAGCACAGAGACTAGAGGTTTGCACCACCACACCCACTTTCAGTGACCAGCAGTGCATGCTTTGAACTTCAGGGCCAGCACAGCTTGTAGTACCGAGGATCAATCCCAGTTCCTTGTGTTTGCCAGGCAGGCACTTAGGCCACCGAGCTATCTCCCCAGCTGAAACTGATGTTCAGAAAAGCTAATTTATTTTTATCAGAGATGGCTTTCAAATATGAATTTAATATGCTACAAATATTATGTTGGAGGTAATTTATTTTGTATTACAGTGACAAACTCCTGCTCAAAATGTACTGGTTGATACATTGTGTCAACTTGAGAAGCTTAGAAGTTTTATTAAGTGACTGAGGTAACAAAGACAGAATTTGGTACCAGAGAAGTGGGGTCATTGCTGTAACTATAGACCTGACCATGTGGATTATAAATCTTTGGGAATAGCTTATGGGAAGAGACAGGAAAGGTTCAGATATGTTGCCCAAAAGAGAAGCACTGGAATGAGTTTGGCTGTTCTGCAGGGGATTATGGTCAGAGCTCAGAAGACCAAAATGTTGACTGAAATCTTACCATGTAAAGACCATGCTGGGGAGGTTTCTGCTGAGAAGAAGGACTGAATTGTTTGTAGGATTCCAGATGGTGTGTGTTATGTCTTAGCAGAAAGTTTGCCTGAATTTTGCTCATGTCTAAAGACTTTGCCTGAGACTGAGATTAAGCATGGCGGACTGATTAATCTGGCAGAAGAAAGTTTGGCCAGAAAGAAAGTGCCAATAAAACTGTGGACCACAAAGGTAGGGCTGAGATCTCCACTGCTCAGGAGGAACAGGAGAATAGAAAAGATGTCTTGAGGGTATCGTCAGACTCAGCAGGTCTTCACCCTTTGCAGTTTCAGAACTGAAATGGTGAGGGACTTTGCTCTGAGGAAAAAGCCACAGAGCACTATCTTCCAGAATTGACGTAGCAGCCACAGAATGTTGTCCAGGTAGAGAATTTGTTCCTCTGAGTCAGAGTCAGAATGCTCAATAATCCAGGCACTTGAACACTACAGCCAAGAGAGAGGAAAACCTGGCTACTGCTCCAGTTGGCAGGGGACCTTGGCATCATCCAGGTGGCACTAGTTTTAGGTGCGTGCAGAATGCAAGAGTTCTGAGGTTAAGAAGATTTCCACTTAGATTTCAGAAGACCTGGGAGGCCAAGCACTTTGCCCCTGAGAGGGCAGTGTGTAAAACTGTGAGTGAGAAGCCTATTCAGTGGAAACCCCAGAAATTTGGGAAAGCCAGGAATGTTCATTATCCAAGGAAAGCTGCAAGGAGGGAGCAAAATCAGCTGCAGAGAAAAGCCAGGGGAGCTACCATCATCAGAGGGGGTGCCATAAAAGAGGAGCCACATGGAGGTCACAATTTACTATAGATTGCCTCTGATATTGAAAGTGAAATTACAGGACTTAATGTTTGCCATGTGGGATTTGAGACTTGCTTTGGTCCCATTGCTTTGTATATTGCTGGTCTATCTTTTGGAATGGTAGTGTTTTTCTTGTGCCATTAAATGTTGAAAGTGTTTAACTTGGGACTTGGACTTTTCAGCAATGCTAAAACTGTTAGATCTTTGGCAACTCTTGCAGACGAACTAAATGCCTTTTGCATAAAGGGATGTGCATGAGTCTTTTGGAGTCCCAGGGGCAAAATGTAATCATTGTAATATAATACAATGTTGATAGACATAATACTGATTCTTAAGGGTTGTTAAAGCTGTGTTATAAAGTCCGAGTTGTGAAATATTAAGAATAAGCATATTTTTGTATCTGGAAACTGGTTTAAAGAAATGTGTCCATTGCGTCAAGTTGACAAGGGGTGCATTGTACTGGTTGATACATTGTGTCAACTTGAGAAGTTTAGAAGTTTAAGTAAGTGACTCAGCAGGGCCCCAGGGTTCTTACTTTGTAAACATCCTCATCCTGCACAAGAAGAAAGCAAGGTCATTGTGTGTGTGTGTGTGTGTGTGTGTGTGTGTGTGTGTGTGTGTTCTACACCCCACCCCAGGCTAGTCTGCTTATAATATAAAGGAGAGAGGCAGTTACTGCTGCTCCTGCCTCTGCTCTTTGCTGTTTTCTGCCACCATGAACTGCTGCCCTCTGCCATGTGCCACTCTGCCTTAGAGCAAGCCAAGTGTGGAGTAAAACCTCCAAAAACTGTAAGCTAAATAAAACTTGCTTTCTTTAATTCTGGGTGTTGAGTATTTTAATCCCAACACTGAAAGAAACAACTAGGGCTGGCAAATAGCTCAGCAGATTAAAGCACCTGCAAGCAGGTGTAGGGGCCGGGGGTTCAATCCCTGGGCCTGCCATGCCGGCCCCGCTGAGATGGCAATTGAGACTGGGCATGATGGCCCGCACCAGCTCTTGGGAGGCTGTAAACAGGTGGATCACTACAAGTCTGATCTAGTAATGAGACCCTGAACACCCTATAGACCCTTCCCTAAAATACAAAAAAAAAGAAAAGAAAAAGAAAGAAAGAAAAAGACTGAGAGAAACAACTGAGACAACAATGAAAAGACAATAATGGAAGATCACTAGTATGTTGTATAACGTCAGATGTCTGTTTTTCTCTGTATTTATATAGCTTCGTTTTAAGTAAAGATGGGTTAAGAACTATTTCTCTACATCAATATTAGCGTGTAATATAGTTGTCTATGTAACTTGGGCCATCATTTAGAGATATTTAACAATTTCCTTAAAGTCACTGGGTGGGTGCATTAATCTCGTAAGCGGCCAGGCAACATTTTCTGTACACAGCAACAGTCATTGTGTGTGCTCTTCTTGCCTAGTAGTTCTTTATTTCTTGCAGTGTGTATTTGTGTGTGTGTATGTGTGTGTGTGTGTGTGTGTGTGTGTGTGTGTCCTTCCACACTGAAAACAAAAACAAAAACAAAAAACCAAGGACTTACCCTGTTTTGCTTACCATTTTATCTTTATAGTCAAATTTAGTGCCTGGCCCATGGTAAACAATCAGTAGTTCCTGGTTGAACAAGCAAAGTGCTCCTGAGAGAGTCTAATCCATTTCAGTCACTCTGATCTTAATTAACATATTCTGCCTGAGAAACAGAACAATGAAAGATTCTCACTGCATCTCCTCACCCCAAGGGACCAATGGTGACCAGGTTAACAGTGTAAGGTGCACAGATCCCTAACTTGGACCCATACTCCTGGGTTTGACTTTATAGAATAACACTCAGCTATTGTTCTTGTCGATTAAGCCAGACTCCAGCAAAAACAAAGAAGTAATATCTAAAATTAGGGGGGAAAAAGGACCCTATATTTATTTACAAACTAGTTTAATTTAAACCAAGAAAGAAAAAGACTTTTTGCTATTACTCAAAACATGTTGGTTGCTGTGTGTCATTATTACTCTTGAGGTCTTCCTATTATTTCAAAATTGTGAGTTATATGAAGTTAAAATTAGAAAGGGGATTTGAGTTTCTGCATTTCTCAGATGAATTTCTTTTAACCTGAATAATTTGCATGTGCTCTCTTTGGGTTTTGACTCAGTCATTCTAATGCTATTTATGAAATGATCAGGTTACAGCACTAAGTTAATAAGTAGAGACCACAGTAGTGTTACAACAGGGCTTTGGTGGCCTCCCAAGGAAAGCAGAAGCAAAGACAATAATATTTGCTTAGATTCACACTGTGTAGCTCCTTAGAGTGAGTTTGTTCTTTAGTCCTCGTCTAAATTCATTCCAGGAATCTCTCTGTTCATGTTTCTGGATGACACCTCACAATCATAATTAGTTACATCTTGCTCTGCAATTGCTGTCATAGAGCTTCCTTCCCACTGCTGCTTTACAGATAAGTTTGTTTAGAAATTGATTCCATAGCAAAAAGATTCATGAAATCATCCATATTCATTTTGCAAAGTTATGTAGACCTGGAGAGATGCGTGTGGGGAAAAAACATTAATAAATAGCAAAACGTAATTCAGTAATGTATTGACTAAAGTATGTATCCCATTTAAAAAAAAAAAAAAAAAAAAAAGATGCTATTCCTAGTGCTAACAACTTTCTTCACATTGAAAACCAAACAAGACATCTTTGTTTCCCACCATAATAAGTACTTATGACTGGAGACTTACTTATTAAAACTTACTAAAATTTATTTTAATTCTAATTACAGACATGTGGGGGCTGGGGAGATGGCTCAGTAGAATAAGCGCTTCCCTGGCAAAAGTAAGGGCCTGATTTCAATCCCCAGTTCCGCCAAAAAAAAAAGAAAAAAAAAGAAAGAAAGAAAAAAAAAAAAAAGAAGAAGAAAAACGATTAAAAACATGCAATAGTAATAATTCTTCCAATTCTTAACAATAAACTTAAGAGTTTGCCTAGAAGCCCTGTTTGTCTGACCAAAGGGCACACACAGTAATATTTTTTTTCCAGAACCAGGGATTGAATTTAGGCCCTTGCGCTTGCCAGGCAAGTGCTTATTCTACTCAGCTATCTCCCCAGCCCACATACACTACTATTTAACATTCAGTTAAAATGCAGCGCAAGTAGCTTGCGAGTAAGGAACTAGGGAATGCGCTCTTTACTGGTAAATGGTCCGATCCTGAGTCTCTAGAAAACCTGCTGCTTGCCTTTGATGTGGAGAGCTTCACGTCTGTCATTTGTGTTTCTTTCCTAAAAAGGAGCTTGTATATATTCTCTGGTTATCTTTGGTAAGCTATATGTTAGAATACGTCTTTGCTTTCATAGTCACATAAAGAAAGAATGAAGACATAATGACTTACCTTTCATGCAGAAGTCAACAAGTCTATCCAACAATTTGGGGGACGAGATGTGGATTACCTGTTCATCACTGGGCTGGCTCTTCCTTTCATCATTCATCATACTGTTCATTGCTTACTGTGACTGGACACAGCCAGGAAGGAAATATGGACAATCTAAGGGAAAATGTCTCACCAGGAGAGTCCCCTACACTACACGAGCAAGACTTTCTGCTGTCAGCATTTAATGAAATATCTACTATTTTGCAGATAATATGGCTTAGTGTAAAATAGAATTTGCAGTCTTTGGAGCCAGAGACACTCGTGACTCAGTTATCTCCCAATACACTTTCAACTGAGAAAATCTTCAACTGCAAGGGATCTCTGTAGTCTCATCTACAAAACAGAGACTACAGAACTAGATCATTACAGTCATTAAATGAGATAATGCATATAATGAATTTAGCACACATCAATGCTGTCATCATGACTGACAGAGTACATGGATAAATTCTAGTTAAGCTCTCTAAGTTTTGAGGAGCAGCACAGAAGCACAGGTTTGGTTTGGGGGTTTTTTTGTTGTTTTTTTGGTGACACCCTCAAGTTACAAAGTAAGGAAGAAAGAGTGGCCCTGACTCCTGATCTTATTTTGTTTCTTGAAGAAACTCTTGATGGAAATAATATGCCCTGAAAGAGCTCAGATTCTCATTCTCTCTCCCCCCTCCCTCTCTTCCTCTTTTCCTTTTCCTCCTTTTCTTTCCCCTTCTCCTTTTTTTCTTTTCTTTCTCTCTTCTCTTTCTCCTATCATCATTTAGAAGACTGAGAATTATTTCAAAACATATCAAAAGAATATGAGTATTAATTTGCCATGACAAAGTGATACGTGTTTCTCAGAGAAGTACAAGTGTTAGCTAACCTGTGCAGTTAGTAGTAATCCCTTTTTCTCTCCCTTCCTGATCTCATATTACCGAGAATAGACCGGGTCAGAGCACTGTAACACAGAGGTAATTCACAGCCACACGTTATCGCTTAGATCTTTCTTCTGTTTCACAGCCCAGAAATGGCAGTCCGCTGATACTGAAGGACTCTGGATCCTTTGGAAACACTGGTCTAGCCTTGATCTCTCCTTTCTCAGGAGAGCTATTACCAACAGCTTGTCGCGGAATGCAGGCTCAGCATCTGAGGCAGTGTGCCTCCAGGGGGCCTGGGGAGGTCGCGGCTCTGGGAAAGCCCTTCTTTCAGAAGCCAAGCGTCCAGTGCTCAGACCTCCTGCTTCATCATTAGGCAGGAGAGACCTTGCCACTTCCACGGCGGAGTCTGTTGGGGCACTGTCTAGGCGGTGGGTATCATTAAATAAGATCTTTGCCTTTCGGGTTTCCCTTTGATAATACTGCTCTATATCTTCCTTGCCTTGTAATTATTCATACCAAAGATTCAAGCCAAGCGCGTGCTGCCAGGATATATTTTCTTGTGACATGATGTGATGAAAAGTGATGTTCCAAAATTCTAAATCAATATTCTGCGTCCAGATTTGATTGTTAAAGTCGAATTGGATACTGAGGCTAATTTTTCATTTAAAATGCTAATGTACAAGGGTGCGCCAATGAATATTCATGTTGCCAGATCAGAATTCTTTTCTGGATGTAACAGGTTCTTTTAGTATTTACTTATTTATTATGAACAAATATCTGTATATAACTAAATTATTTTCAGACATACTTTGGTTCTTGAATAATTGATTCATTCTATAAAATAATATGATACAAAGATGTTAATTGAATTTATGGATATTGGGACAATGAAGTTCATTTTTAATATACTTATCAGAAAGTGGAAAAGCTATAACCCAGTGTTGAAAAGAAAACTGAAAAGAACAAAGTTGTTTTCAGAATCTTGTATTATATTTAGATGAATGCTACATCACTGTTATTAAGCAAGAGAATTTGCTTTCACATCTAGACTGATATTCATATTTCAAGTGACTTAGCGCCCCCAATAAGCAGCATAGGCTACCTATGCACAAAGTGTATTACTCCATTATATCTAGAGCTTTTAAGCTGTTAAATTTGACGTAGAATGAAAAGAACTATTTCCAGTGTAAAAGGCCAGGCTTAGTTCACTAACACACACGTTATCAGAAAGAGTCAGAAGAGAGTGACTATTGTGGTGAGTCAAAAGAAGTTCTAAAAATATTTTCCTCTTGATGTAAGAGAAAACTGCAGGAGAAACAGACATAATAGGCAAAACAATCTATTTTTGTTTGTTTGTTTGTTTATTTCTTTATGTTGTTTTGTTTTTGAGGCAGGGTCTTACTAGTCAGTCCAGGCTGTCCTTGAAGTCACTATAAAGCACAGTCTGGCCTCAAATGCATAGCAATCCTCCTGGGGTCACAGGCATGCACCACTATGCCTGACAAGATCCTGTATCTCTAAAACCAACCTCTAACGCTAAAAACTGGGTGCTGTGGGGCTATTTACCTAAATTCCTTAAACACTATTTTCCTCCTTTCTAGAAATAAAGATAATCAATAATTACTTTTACATTCAATGGCATTTTGTATGTGTTTTTAAGCTTATTATAAAGAAATAAAAAATCAATGGTTTTTGTTGTTGTTGTTTGTTTTTTGTTTTTTGTTTTCCCAGGATGTGGAGCTGGGAAATTCAGCAGGCAACTCATGACCACAAGGTACCAACCTCCTCCCCCTGCCTGTGGTCCAGCATAGCAGCAAAGCATAAGCGGAAGGCCAGCGTGACAAGAATCCATGTCCTGACCCCGTCACCTGATTCATTACAGCTTTTCCTTCCTTTTGTTTTTCTTTTTAATCTCTCTCTTCCCTATTTTCTCTTGTTTGGGTTTGTGTCTAGGTGTCCCTCACCCCGACCCAAGCCTCCTGCAATCGTGGGGCAGCTTCTGGGGTTGGTGATTAGTGTGGGTGTGGATGCTGCCCCTGCCCTGGGGCAAGTAATTTGACTTACAAAGTGAGGAGATGCTAGCTGGCCGCGACCTGAGCTGCTGCCACTCCCTTTTGCTCTTTTGCTCTCTGCCACCCCTTTACATGTGCCACTCTGCCTAGGAGCCAGCTGAGTATAGACTGAAGCCTCCAGGAACTATGAGCTAAATGGATCTTTTATTCCTTCATTTGGTGTCAGGTGTTTGACCCAGCAACAAGAGAAGAGTAACTGAGACATCTTTTTTTTATTTTACTTTCCACTGAAAGATATTTTTTCCACAAAAGGGAGCAATATAAAGATAACTCAATGATTATCACCCCTTTAAAATTAGTAAAATTGGGGCTGTGGAGATGGCTCAGTAGAATAAGCGCTTACCTGGCTAGCACAAGGGCCTGAGTTCAATCCCCAGTTCCTCCAAAATAAATAAATAAATAAATAAATAAAATTAGCAAAATTAAGGGATTTGTTATTCTAAATTGCAGAATATGTCTATAAGACAGGATGGAGAGCAAAATGGTCAAGCAATGGCCATGATTCATCCACGTGGCTGACACTGACAAAGGATCTACAGACTTCTGTACAGGGCTCCAAGGTACATCCTGAGGCGATTTGACTGACCTTGTCAGATACAGAAGTTACGTTTTTTGTTATATAGGTCTTGCTTTATCTTGGTCTTAACCATCCAGCAGAAAAGTATAAACATGAGCTATAAAATGTAAAGCCATATTAATATGCTGAGCTATAAAAGGCTCAAGTCAACAACTTCTGAAATTGCCAGTCATGTGGATAACCCACTACTATTACGGTCTACTGGACTATATTGGATTATTTCACTGAATTCACACACCTACAACATTTGAATGGCAATGGAATACCCATCATATATATATATGTATACAAATTAGTTAGATATACAGCTACTTTCTCTCAGTTCAATGAGAAGATTTATACTAATAGTGTTTAGACAAGATATCATGTCTGCATCTTGTACTATGAATAACTACTATGAAGACAACAATATGCCATGTATTAATTATTGTAACTGTCCTACTGACCTGTGTTGAAACTGTCTCATTGCTACTTCTTTCTTAATAAAATTAATTTCAAAAAAAGACACGATGGTACAGATCAACAGAATAGAATTGGGAGTTAAAAAACACAATCTCACATCTATTTCAATTGCTTTTCAACAGTGATGCTGAGTCCACGTGTGCTACTATAACAAAATACCTGGTTTTCAGTCAGTCATAAATAATAGAAATTTATTTTTCCATGCTTCCGATGGCTGAAAAGTCCAATATCAGTTTGTGAGTATTGCAAACCTGTTAAAGACTCTCTGTATATCCAAATGGAGCTTGTGGCTGTGTCCTCATGTGGCCGAAGAGGTGAACACTTCATCCACACACACATAAGGCAGAAGAAAGGCAAAAAGAGCTGAGCCAGTTCTCTCCAGATCAGCCCATTATAAACTGTTAATCCCATTCAGGGGGAAGAGCCCTCCAGGTATAATCCCTTCCCAAAAACTCCACCTCTGAATACTGTCACACTAGGGATTAAGTTTCAACAGGAATTTTGGTGGGACACAAACCTTCTAACCATAGAAGACAATAGAATAGGCTTTTAACAAATAGTGCTGGAATAACTGAATGTTACATGCAAAAGAATGAGGTGAGTTTGTAATGTCATACCATATAGGGGAGTAAAAATGGATTATAAATCTGAGTATTAGACCTAAACACTTTAAGGTCTTAGAAAAAAAAAACATAATTTTTAATTTTCATGACCTTGGATTATATAGTGGTTACTTAGGCTCTATACCTGAAGTACAAGGGAACAAAATTTTAGAAATAAAGCAGCCCAGATACAGTGGTGCATCTCTGTAGTCCCAGCACTGGGGAGGATGAGGCAGGAGGATCGAAGATGAGGCTGTTTAGAAATGTATGATGAAGTGCTGGGGAGATAGATCAGTGGAGTAAGTGCTTGTCTGTCAAGTGCAAGGTCCTGAGTTCCATCCCTGGTACCACCAAAAAACAAACAAACAAACGAACAAAAAACAAAAACAAACAAAACAAATGTATGGTGAAATCCTGTCTCAAGAGAAAAAAAAATGAAAAGATGAACTTACGCATAAAGAGTTTGTGCTTCAAAGAATTCCATAAAGGAAATAAATAATAAAAAAAAAGAAGTCCCCAAGTGACAGCACGAAGCATCTGAAAACGAAATGTTTCTTAAATATATGAAAAATATTTTCAATAATGAAACCCAAATAATCAAGCTAAACACCAGGCAAACAATTTAAATAGATATTTCTCCAATGCTGATATACAAATGCCTGATAGCTACATAAAAAGATAATCAACCTCATTAGTTAAAATGGAAACGCAAATCTTAACACAGAGAGTCCACATCACTCGCACTAGAATGTCTAAAATGAAAAAGATACGTACTTTCCAAGTGCTGGCAAGGCTGTAGAGAAACGGGAATCTTTACACACTGTTGGTGGAGCTTTAAAATTGCAACCACCGTGGAAAAGAGCTGCTATCAAAATGTTGAAAATTGAATTGCCATATAATCCCATAATTCCAATCTTGGCTATATACCCAAGCAAACCTCAAGCGTATGTCCTCCCAAAGCCTTGCACACCAATATATATAGCAGCACTAACCATACTACCAAGAAGGTGGCAATATCCAAGTGTCCTTCAACTGGTGAATACACACACACAAATATGATATTTCCATATAATATATTATTAGCCATAAAGAGCAACAAGGTCAGGGCCAGGGATATACACTTCAACATAGATACATCTTGATAAAATCATGCTACCTGAAACAACTCAAACACAAAACATCACAGGAAAATCCATGCAGGCAGAAAGTAGTTTTTTGTTTGTCTGGGACTGTGGCAGGGGTGCAGGAAAGAGTTGCTGATGAATATGGGGTTCCTTTGGGAGGTGAAGAAAATGGTCCAAAATTGAATAGAGGGCCGAGGAGATGGCTCAGTAGAATAAGCACTTCCCTGGCAAGCGCAAGGGCCTGAGTTCAATCCCCGGGTCTGCCAAAAAAAAATAAAATAAAAATAATTTTTAAAAAACCAAATTAAATAGAGGTCATGACTGAACATCTTTGTGAGTATATTAAAGTAGCACCAAGTTGCACATTTTATAAGTATATAAGTTATACTTCAATGAAGCTTTTATATTAAAAAATTTATAAGCACAAATAAATAAGATTTCCTTTCATAATTCTTAATGAAACCACTATACATCTTCCCAGTACAGCCCACCTAGAAAATACAGTGGAAAGCAACATTAATGCAAAGTTTTTAATAAAATGAAACAACCACTTCTTTTAAGAGTTTAATAAATGAAAAGTTCCATCTATATTTCTTATTTGTGCAACTGTTTTAATTTTATTTGTTCTGTAAATGTAAATAAATGTTAACAGCAATTATGCTCTCAATGAACCTATTAACAAGTTTTATTGGGTTTTAATTAAATACATAAAGCCAGTTTTATTTTCTTATTTCTTTAGGTGGTTTTCATTTGAGGCAGTAATGCTTCTAACAAATATCATTCATGTTCCAATCATTTTATCACCCTATTTTCTGATATTTCAGAATAATGCCATTGTTTCCTAAGTCATACTAATACACTATTTAAAACTAATTTTTTTTGCTCTATTTTACCAGAAGATTAGTGATAGCTTAGTTAGGAAAAAATACAAATTAGCTTATGCATTTATTACTATAAGTGCATTGTCACCATTTCTTTTACTTCTATGTTAAAACTTCAAGTATTCTGAATATTAAGAGAAAAATGTGTATTTATTTCAGACCATTTCAGATAAGGCAGAGAAACCCAGATTAAGAAGAAAAGAATTATATTCTTCTCCCAGGCAAAAGGACACCACTGGGGCCGGGGAGATAGCTCAGTGGAATAAGTGCTTCCCTGACAAGCACAAGGGCCTGAGTTCAATTCCAGGTTCTGCCAAAAAAAAAAAAAGGACACCATGACTTGGACCAGATTCCTACATCCCCTTCTAGGTTCCTGCTTTCCACCTGCATAAGGCTCTCATCATCCGAATGCAAGACGGATGCCCGAACCCCAGCCACCGGCATCGCAGTCCCCATCTCCTTCTGTGCAGCCTGATGGAGAAAGGGGCAAGGGAGATCTGTGCTCTCACAGAAGTCAGAGAAACACTTACCTCAAACCCCAATCTGTTCACGGTTTAACTGCACACCATTGTAATGCTTCCTGGAAAGCACAGCAAATCGGAATTCTCATTGCTAAAAAAAAAAAAACACAAAAATTACTGAAATAAACTCCAGTCTATTACATATGTGTGCTTGGTCCTTTATTGCTGTTTTTATGATGACCTTTCAAGTACTCTACCCAAACTATCAAATTTATGTACAAAAAATTATATATATATGGTATATATACATATATATAGTTAGATATACTAGATAGCTTTCTTAAATTCTGTTACATAACAAATTCTATGTGAAATAAAAGGAAGTGGATTTTACCTGAAATTAGCTTCACAGTACTGAAATGCTTAAATATTTTTAACTCAGCCACAATTTTATGCATTTGTATAATTCGCAAAGTGAAAAATGCATTATAAAGTGCAAAGTACATTGACATTTTTGCCTTCCTTTATAAATAACAATTAAAAATAATTTGCTTGATTATATATAAACAAGATGAATAATGTCCTCATACTTTAAAATTTCTTTCTTTCCTTCTCTGAAATGGAATCCAGCCCTTTCACACCAGTATGTCTCCATCACTCTTAAAATAGGTATTTCTACTTATTTCTTTTGCTTGTGATAGCCTCATAAGTTTTCCAGGCTGGGGTCAAACTTGCCATCCTCCTTAGCCTCCAAGAATTCTGGGATGTGAAGCATGCACCACCACACTCGTTTTAAAGTGTAAGTTTCAAATGAAACATTGCGTACACTCAAATTTAAAAATCAGTAATTATAAGGACCAGGAAGATAGTTCAGTGGCATGAGCATCTGCCTCGCAAGTTTAAGGTCCCGAGTTTGATCTCTGGTACCAAAAGTAAATAAATAAATAAATATTGTAACATAAAATTATAATATTAAAAATTGACTTCTTGTTTTCCCTCCTGTTACCCATGGCAATGACCTCCAAGTCTTTCAACTGTTCTGTTTGCCAATTAACAGCCCATTCTCTAAATGAAGCATTTATACTTTTTCTTTCTTTGTTTCTTTCTTTTTCCTAATGTATTTAAGACAGGGTCTACAGGGTCTCACTACATAGATCAGACTCAGTGATTTTGTTTTCAGCTTCCCAAGTGCTGGAATTACAGGCGTGCTCCATCACGCCCCGTCTCAGTCTCTGTCACAGCACGCCCCTGGGGCGGGGCCAGCACACAGGAGATGGAACCCTGGCCACTGCGCTGTGCCTAAGCAAGAGCTTTTGTCCTCTGAGCTAACTGGCTGACTCTCTACTGAGCTATCTGACAGGCCCTTTTTTTCTTACTCATTTTATCTCATCTATTGTCCTCCGCTTATGATCATAGAGATAGAATATCTCAAATATACATTTTCCAGCTTCTCTTAATATATATTTAA